>NC_140991.1:190979157-191401381 GCF_052327205.1 Somniosus microcephalus
CCCCCCCACTCTCCTCTCCCTCCCCCCCTTTCCTCTCCTCTCCCTCCCCCCACTCTCCTCACCTCTCCCTCCCCCCCACTCTCCCCCCACTCACCTCACCCACCCTCCCCCCCACTCTCCACACCCTCCCCCCACTCTCCTCTCCCTCCCCCCACTCTCCTCTCCCTCCCCCACTCTCCTCTCCTCTCCCTCCCCCCCACTCTCCTCCCCCTCCCCCCCACTCTCCTCTCCTCCCCCCCTTTCCTCTCCTCTCCCTCCCCACACTCTCCTCTCCTCTCCCTCCCCCCCACTCTCCTCTCCCTCCCCCCACTCTCCTCTCCTCTCCCTCCCCCCCCACTCTCCTCTCCTCTCCCTCTCCCCACTCTCCTCTCCTCCTCCTCCCCCCCACTCTCCTCTCCTCTCCCTCCCCCCACTCTCCTCTCCCCCCACTCTCCTCTCCTCTCCTCCCACTCTCCTCTCCTCTCCCCCACTCTCCTCTCCCTCCCCCCCACTCTCCTCTCCCTCCCCCCCACCCTCCTCTCCCTCCCCCCACTCTCCTCTCCCTCCCCCCCTTTCCTCTCCTCTCCATCCCCCCACTCTCCTCTCCCTCCCCCCACTCTCCTCTCCCTCCCCCCACTCTCCTCTCCCTCCCCCCCACTCTCCTCTCCCTCCCCCCTTTCCTCTCCTCTCCCTCCCCCCACTCTCCTCTCCTCTCCCTCCCCCCCACTCTCCTCTCCCTCCCCCCACTCTCCTCTCCCTCCCCCCCACTCTCCTCTCCTCTCCCCCCCACTCTCCTCTCCTCTCCCCCCCACTCTCCTCTCCTCTCCCCCCCACTCTCCTCTCCCTCCCCCCCACTCACCTCTCCCTCCCCCCCACTCTCCTCTCCCCCTCTCTCCTCTCCCTCTCCCCTCCCGCCCCCGCGGATCAGCGCCTCAGGGCCGGCCGATGCGCAGGCTAGCGTGTTGAGTCCCGGCAGGACTCACCTTAGCTGCAGTCCGGGCCGACATTGACGCGCGCGCGCTGACTCCCGCCCTCCCGAGCTGGTTTCAAGACGGCCAGTGGGCCCGGTTGCCGGGGTAACCCTTCCCGCTCTCCAAGCCCCGCCCGAGATCCGCACTCCCGAGAGCCCCGCCCCCCCGCCCGAGCCGAGCGGGGAACAGAGAGAGACGCCGCGTCCTGTTTATGTCCCATGACCCTCGTGGCTGACGCCATTGCCCCGGGTAACGTGATGACGGGGGGGGGAGCTTGCCAGAAGCCGTGGGACAATTACCTAGCTCGGGCGTGGCTGGGCAGGAAAGGCCCAGGCTTTGAGGCCTAGGTTATGAGGCCTTACAAAAACGGGGAAAGGTAGGAAAAAGAATCTTCAGTTTTACAAATGAATTAAGTGTTTTTAAAAACAATTTAATAAAAGCAATTTTTTTTTGCTGGAAATGTAGGTTTGAAAAGAAAAACGCAGAAAGCGGGAAAAAGAATGGAATCAAGATGGCTGACACTCACCTCGGTTCAGAACGATAAGGCCCGCCCACACACGCACCGATTGGTCGACCGTCAGGTCACCGAAGCGTAGGATTGGTCAATCGTCCCGTCACTCGACCGGAGGAGGGCCCGGCCGCACGCGCCAGGAACCCGCCGTACGATTGGTCGACCTCGATGTCACTCTATCGCTAATGAGATGCTAATGAGCGGAATGTTGAACGTTTTTTGGATACCACGGGCGCAATTTTTGTCCGGCCGAAACGTAAATATGCCTATGACCGGTCCGTAATCGTACGCTTTCTTTTGACGTGACGCGCGTGTAGGTACGCTCTATAACTTTCGAACGTATAGAGAACGGACAGACAGACAGACAGACAGACAGAAGAGGTCTTATATATATATAGATATATAATATAAATTACTTCCTTCCCTTCTCTCCCCTTCCCTTCCCTCCCCTTCCCTCTGCATTCCCTCTGCCTTGATAACAAGATGATCAAATTCGGTAGTCAAGTAGAAAATTTAATTCTTCACGTTTTACATTTCAAAAGTAGTGTAGTGATGTCTGTGCATATTCATAAAGCATGTCACACCATTGACGCGAGTGAATAATGTGTAACACAGGAGCATCTCAGATGAGCATTTAATTCTCTTTTCCATGAGTGAAACATACTTGTTGTCTCACGTGAATATGGAATTTATTCCATGTATCCGTGGTAAGAATCCAACCAGAACTACTTCCCCATGAGCTACTGGCAGTTAAAAATATTTCAAACAGCTGTTTGCCCTAACCATCAGCATGAGCAAGTTGTAACCATAGCAACTCTCTCATCATGACCACCCATAGCATTCTAAAAACTCAGTAGTATAAAAAACCTCTCCAGTGCTGCACAATTGCCCCTTAAAAAGAATTAAACAAACATTACGTAAATAAATGAGAATCAAACTAACTTTTCTTACAAGGTTGCACACTGATATCAACACAAGCACCTTTTCACTCTATAGGCCAGGTTTTTGTGTTGAGAGTAACAGTGAGGTTATCAGCGTTCACCGTTATTATGGAGTAAATCGGACAGCAACTTCCAGAGTACACACATGCAGAGTTAAACCCGAAAATCTGGAAGTTGCAGTCCGCGTAACCCTGCTCTTCCACAAGCTGCGCTATAACAGTACCTTGCCAATAGATTCAGTATTGAAATCCATGTAAAGGTGTGAAATTGCGGCACTTACCCACTAGTTACCCACTAAACAAGGTAGAAAAAGTTAGGGCTGTGCAATCAGGTGTAAGTGAATTTTTAATGGCATAACCAGTCATAATTACTGCAAAACAACCTCTCTGGCACTGAAAATTTAATTTTACAAGTGTGGAGTCTCATTCCTTCAGAATTTAATTAGTGTTGGAGTTCTTTTTTTAAATTCTTTTTCTGTCTGTCTGTCTCTATTATCTCTCTCTCTCTTAATCCCATCTTTCTTTTTCTGTCTTTATTTCACTTTTTGTACATGATTCAATTCTAATTTATACTACCTGCTTTAGACTCTGCATGTCTCAGTGAGGATTCTTCAATCTGATTGGTTGAAGACCCACGCTGTAGCTTTACCTGCTCACAGATGCCGCAAATCCCCTGGAAAGGGAGCCATGTTGGAGCTGTTGCCCGATGACAGAAAGTCTCCAATCAAAAGCCCACAAAAACTCTGTGGGCAACTGTCAGTGAGGTGAACAGCAAGTGCAGTTCCTTCACCGCTGACTGCAGAATCTAGGCCATAGTCAACAACCACAGGGGAGATGAGGACAACTATGATACAATAGTTGCTGACCTCATTTATTCTGGAATGTGATTTCATGCTGCTTTACTTCATAATGAACCCAAAATCTGCCATAATGGAATAAAACTCAACATAACAGAAGACAAATCTACCATAACAGAACAAAATCCCACCATAACAGAACAGAACAAAGCAAAGTACCACTGCTACATAACGGAAAAAACACTACAATGAAACATAAAGCCACCATAACAAACAAAGTCGCAGCATGACAGAACATAAACCCAACGTGAAGCAAAATAATGCAACTCACAACATGTAGAGCTTTAGAGGTTTACAGCACAGAAAGAGGCCATTTGGACAACCATGCCTGTGCCACCGGCTCTTTGGTAGAACTAATCCCACTGCCTTATGCTCTTCCCATAGCCCTGTATCTTTCTCTGCTTCAAATATTTAGCAACATTTTCCTTAAAAGGTGCAGTGGCCTCTGCTTCACCCATTTTCTCTGGCAAAGTGTTCCATGTCCAATGACCAACGGAAGAGAATACCCGTAACCACTCTCCTCAATTTCTTAGTGACAATTTTAAATTGACCCTTTGTCACTGGCTCCCCAACCAGAGGAAATAGTCATTCCCTATCTACTTTATCAAAATCTTTCACAAATTAAAACCATCTATTAAATATCCCCTTGGCCTTCTCTGCTCCATGTGAAAATAGTCCCAGTATCTCAACTCTTTCCTCAAAGCTATGGTTTCCCATCCTTGTTAGAAGAGCTTTTTTGTGCTCTCTATGGATTTAATGGCTCGGATTTTCCTCTCAGTGCGAAACAACAGCTTTTGCTGTTCACCTTGTGTGTAGTTGCCCACAGACTTTTCGCAGGTTTGTCAGCAGAGATTTCTACTAATCCAGCATCTGTTCAATTGGGTTCCCTCTACAGGGGATCTGTGCTGTCTCTGAACAGGTCAAGCAACCATGAGGCTCTTCAACCAATCAGATTGAAGTTTCATCACTGAGCCACGCAGACTGCAAATCAGGAAGTAAAAAGCAGGAAATATAAATTATATTTAAATCATTGTATAGGAAGCAAAATAAAGACTGGGACATACAGATGGGATTAAGGGATAGAGATAAAAGAGAAAAACTTAAAAAGATTTTAATTTTTATTTAAAAATCTGCAACATTAATTTTCTTCTGAGGGAATGAGACTCCACACGTATCAAATTAATTTTTCAGGGTCACAGAGGTTGTTCAGAAGTAATGATCACTTATTACGCCATTAAAAACTCACTTCCGAATGCACCAGCCCTAACTTCTCCAGCTGTTTTTAGTGTGGAACTAATGGGTAGGCACCACAAGCCTCATCGTTATAACAGCAACATCCAGGCAAAAGTTCTTTTTATAATGGGGTTCCCGAAATTACACACAGTACACTAACTCTGGCCTAACCAATGTTTTGTCTGAATTTATCATTTCTTCTCTTGTATTCTATGGGCTGGATTTTGCCAGGCCCAAGGAAGTGGGTTTGGAGGCATGTGAGTTGTTAAAATCGCAAAAAATGGCAGGTGGATCCAATCCTGCCTCCAGTCCCCCTCTGAGCAATTTTCCCACAATTGGGGTTTCAGACCCCGTTTCCATCTCGCCTCCAAGAGGCGGGTTAGGCTCTTAAGGCCCTTAACAACCAGCCTTTCTGAATTTAACACATTTCCCCATGCTGCACCTCTCCTCTGGAACATGCCAGTTAATCCTGGCAGCCTCACAAGTGGATTGCTTACTAACAGCTGCAGCTCCACCATTAAAAAGGAGTTATCAGCAATCATCATTTGCAGGTGGCAGAACTTTGTTGTCTCAGGTCTGGGGGAACTTTTAGCAGGCCTACTGATTGTTGTGGAAGTTTGGAGCCTGAGATCCATCTCCAGTGTGACCTCCTGGGAAACCCCTCTCCCTCCCTCGACTGAGCACTTCCTCAACTGAGGTATATATCAGTAGAATGGGAACCATTTATTTCCATTCCTCCTGGACATCAGATTCGGACGAAGACCAGCCGCATCAGCAGCAGAACCTTGAACAAAAGCAGGAGCAACAACAGGAGCGCCAAGCTGCTGCTCACCAACCTGAAGCTGCACAGGCCAGAAGGCGCCAGCGTATGGAAGCACGTCACCATAGGAGATACCCCAAAACAGGGTTTACGGACAGGATGAGCTACTTCAACATGACTGAGCAGCAGTGCCAAAGAAGGCTCAGACTTTCGTGAGAGGTAGTGGGTGACATCTGCGCCATGCTGCAGCAAGACCTGGAACCCAGAGGAGCGTGTGGACACCCCTTACCAGTGGCTGTCAAAGTCACCACCGCACTCAACCTTTTTGCTTCAGGCTCATTCCAGGGATCAACAGCAGACATCAGCAGCATCTCCCAGGCGGCTGCACACACTAACATAGAAATATAGAAGATAGGAGCAGGAGTAGGCCATTCTGCCCCTCGAGGATAGGCTATGGCAAACATTTAAAGATTGCATGGATGAACTACAGAATTTGTTCATCCCTGTTTAGCATAAAAATAAAACAAAAAAGGTGACTCAACTGTGGCTAACAAGGGAAATTAGGGATAGCATAATATCCAAGGAGTGGACATATAAATTGGCCGGAAAAACCTGAGGATTGGGAGCAGTTTAGGGTTCAGCAAAGGAGGACAAAGGGATTAATTAAGAGGGGGGAAATAGAGTACGAGAGTAAGCATGCAGGGAACATAAAAACTCACTGTAAAAGCTTCTATAGATATATGAAGAGAAAAAGATTGGTGAAGTCAAGCGTAGGTCCCTTGCAGTCAGAATCAGGGGAATTTATAATGGGGAACAAAGAAATGGCAGACCAATTAAATACATACTTTGGTTCTGTCTTCACAAAGGAGGACTCAAATAACCTCCCAGAGATGTCAGGGAACATAGGGTCTAATGAGAGGGAGGAATTGAATGAAATCAGTACTTGTAGGGAAATGGTGCTCGGGAAATTGACAGGGTTCAAGGCCGATAAATCCCCAGGGCTTGATAATATACATCCTAGGGTACTTAAGAAGTGGCCCTGGAAATAGTAGATGCATTGCTGGTCATCTTCCAAAATTCTATAGACTCTGGAACAGTTCCCATGGATTGGAGGATAGCTAATGTAACCCCACTATTTAAAAAAGGTGGTAGAGAGAAAACGGGGAATTATAGACCGGTAAGCCTGATATTGGTAGTGGGGAAAATGCTAGAGTTCATTATAAAAGATGTAACAGCAGAGCACTTGGAAAACAGTGACAGGATTTGACAAAGTCAACATGGATTTACAAAAGGTAAATCATGCTCGACTAATCTACTGGAATTTTTTGAGGATGTAACTGGTAGATGTGGTGTATTTTGACTTTCAGAAGGCTTTCGATAAGGTCCCGCATAAGAGATAAGTGTGCAAAGTTAAAGCACATGGGATTGGGGGTGAGGTACTGACTTGGATAGAGAACTGGTTGGCGGACAGGAAGCAAAGAATTGGAATAAACGGGTCTTTTTCCGAGTGGCAGGCAGTGACTAGTGGGGTACTGCAGGGATCGGTGCTAGGACACCAGCTATTCACAATATATATTAATGATCTAGACGAGGGAACTAGATGTAATATCTCCAAGTTTGCAGACGAAACAAAGCTGGGTGAGCGTGTGTGCTGTGAGGAGGATGCAGAGAAACTCCATTATGATTTGGACAGGTTGGGTGATTGGGCAGATGCATGGCAGATGCAGTATAATGTGGATAAATGTGAGGTTATCCACTTTGGTGGCAAAAACAGGAAGGTAGATTATTATCTAGATGGCAATAGATTGGGAACAGGGGAAGTGCAACGAGACCTGGGTGTCCTTGTGCACCAGTCGCTGAAGGTAAGCATGTAGGTGCAGCAGACTGTTAAGAAGGCAAATGGTATTTTAGCCTTCATAGCGAGAGGATTCGAGTACAGGAGCAAGGATGTCTTGCTGCAGTTGTACAGGGCCTTGGTGAGACCACACCTTGAGTATTGTGTGCAGTTTTGGTCGCCTTATCTGAGGAAGGATGTTCTTGCCATTGAGGGAGTGCAGCGAAGATTCACCAGACTGATACCTGGGATGGCAGGAATGACGCATGAAGAGAGATTGGGTTGATTAGGCTTATATTCGCTAGAGTTTAGAAGAATGAGAGGGGATCTCATTGAAACTTATAAAATTCTAACAGGACTAGACAGACTAGATGCAGGAAGGATGTTCCCACTGGTGGGGGAGTCCAGAACCAGGGGTCACAGTCTAAGGATAAGTGGTAAGCCATTAAGGACTGAGATGAGGAGGAATTTCTTCACCCAGAGACTGTTGAACCTGTGGAATTCTCTACCACAGAAGGCAGTGGAGGCCAATTCATTAAATATATTCAAGAAGGAGTTAGATATATTTCTTAAGGCTAAAGGGATCAAGGGATATGGGTAGAAAGCAGGGACAGGGTACTGAACTTGGATGATCAGCTATGATCTCATTAAATGGCGGAGCAGGCTGGAGGGACCGAATGGCCTACCCCTGCTCCTATCTTCTATGTCTCTATGTCTATGAGCCTGTTCCGCCATTTAATGAGATCATGGCTGATCATTCACTTGCATCGCGCAGGTTACCGTTGCCCTCTTTGCCATCACGCACAATTACATCAACTTCTCCAAGGATCAGGCAAGTATAACCGCGCATGCGGTTGGGTTTGCGAATCTGGTAGGATTTCCAAGGGTGCAGGGTGTCGTTGACTGCACACATGTGGACCTTAAGGCACCCCATCACAATCCAGGTATTTTTGTCAACCACAAGGACATCCACTCCCTCAACGTGCAGCTGGTGTGTGACCACAAGAAGGAAATTTTGCATGTTTGCGCCAAGTACCCTGGCAGTTGCCATGACTCCTTCATCCTGCGCCAGTCTAGTGTGCCTCTGCTCTTGTCCGCCAGACCAAATTTGTGGATGGCTACTTGGAGACAAGGGTTAATCCCTGAAGACGTGGTTAATGACGCCGTTGAGGAGTCCATCCAACGAAGCTGAGGAGCGCTACAACTCCAGCCACATTTCCAGCAGATCCATAATCGAGCAAACCATCAGCTTGCTGAAGATGCGATTCAGATGCCTTGACAGATCAGGTGGAGCCCTGCAGTACTCAGCAGCCAGGGTCTCCAGAATCGTCGTGGGCTGCTGTGCACTTCACAACATGGCACAGCATCGTGACTTGCAGCTGGCTGAGGTACAAGTGGCTGATCGCATAGCCTCCTCAGATGTGGAGGAGGAGGAGGAGGAGAGCGACAACGAACAGCTTGCAGAGGCGCATCAATCAGTGGCAGCAGCAGCAGCACGCGAGCACATTGATGCCCAGGATGCAAGGGATGCACTCATCTTGGCCAGATTTGCTTAGCCTGTTCAATCAAACACTTTTGCCTCGCACCTTCTTACCAGAGCATCGACAATGGACAAGGACCTGCGGATTCCCATCACTCTGACCACCATACTGACAATTGCAAATCGCCCTCAGCCCTCAATGTGGAAGTCTCATTTATGAAATGAGACAGACCACAACTTCAACAGTTTGCCATCAAATTTTTTTATCATCACAATTCACAGATGGCTTTTGAAAAATATACACAACAGAACACTCAAGTAACTACCCTTGTGACTACTTGTTCTTTATCTTCCTTTTACGCATGCTCCTACGTGTTGCTTCCCCTGTGGCTTCAGCAGTTGTGGAGACCACCGGCTCACTTTCTTGCTGCTCCTGCCTTGACACCTTTGGCGGGTGTCCTCTGGGTTTGCAAGCCTGTGAGGGCTCAACAACAGTCTGCTGCTCCTGCGGCTGTGCAGGGGCTGAGACGCCGATCTCAGTTGGGTGAGGACTCTGGTGGGGCTCTGACTGAGGGCTCTGCAGTGGCATGGTCGTGTGAACGCTTGGAGAGGAACCCCCACTTCCTTGTTCTCTGCCACCAACATCCCTCTCATGGGTTAGCCCCACTTCAGAGCTAGCAAGTGGCTTGACAGCACCTTGCTGCACTTCAGGGGGGCCATGAGGACCCGTTTCTGCACTGGACGTCCTACTCCAGAGGATCCATCCTCTCCTCTACCATAGCCATCCTCTCTGTGGTAGCCAGCCTTACCACGGAGTTAGCCATCCTTTCCACGGAGGTTGCCATCCTTTCCGTGGTGATGCGTTCATGCGCCAATGCCTCCACAAAGGCTCTGCTCATGCTCGCAATGGACTCCTCCATTCGCTCCACATTCGCAGCGATCCTGGAGACAAAACCTGCCAGAGACTCCTGCACCTGTTCCTGGAGATCCAGCACCACTCTCCTTCTGGATGGACCCGGAGGCACAGGGTCGACATGCAGCGGAGCCGAGCTGGGAGAGTCCTGCGTCCTCCGAGGAGGACACTCCACTGCTGTCCCTGTCTCCACCATCTGCTGATGCTCACTTGTGAGCTGTGGTACACCAGGTGACAACACTGCACTATCTTCGGATGGTCCCACCAAGGTGTGAGTTCTGCGCTGGTGCTGTGTGTGCTTAATTCTGCTGACACTGCGCCCTCAGAGGTTGCAGCTTCCTCTGAGTTGTCTTCTGGCTCAGGCTGTTACTGCTGAACAGTGGAGAGGGGGGCTGTCGATGGTCCTGTGGGGGAGTAAAGGAAAGAGTTAGATATGTGAGATAAATGTTGCATGCACATTGAAGCATCATAATCCATATCAGTCACTCATGTAATGTCAATGAGAGAGATGCAAAACTATTCTGTCACCAGCTTGCTTGGCAGGCAGTGACTAGTGGGGTACCGCAAGGATCAGTCCTAGGACCCCAGCTGTTCACAATACATATTAATTATTATGTCCGTGAATGATTGAGACACGGACAGCAGGAGTTGAACAAAACAAGTCTTTACTGATTGAAGTCAAATGGGAAACTGAAACTGCAGAGGCTCACTAGCGTCTTTTATACGGGGGTGGTCACTGCCGGTACTGCAGTCTGAGACCAGTTATTTTCTTAAAGGTACATACACAACAATTCCTCCCCTTTTAGATAAACAGTACATAACATTAATTTAACAACTAAATGATAACTAATTACAATCACAATTACGGTTGCTAGATACAGTGGTAAAGTTTAAGCAATTATAAGTTCAGTCTTTGAGGAGGCTTCCTGATTCTGTCTGGATAACGCCTCTTTGGGGTATCAGGTTCTTCTGGCAAGGTTGAGTCGGGATCAATGTCGTTGTTTGGTTCATCTGCTTCCAATATCACCGATTCTGCAGTAGCTGCAATTGGTACGTCGATTTCATTGCCAGGTGTATCAGATCGTGGTGTGGAGTTGACGTTTTCCAGTGACTCTAGAATCTGGTCAGCATGGCGTCTTACAATGCTCTCTCCAACATCCACGGTATACATGAGAGGTCCTTGCCGTGTACAAATCGTTCCTGGCTGCCATTTCTCAGTGCGGTAGTCCCGGGCCAAAACTGGTTGACCTATCTTTAAATTCCTGGTCGGCCTTTCATTCATATTCTGAAACTGCCTGTTCTCCACATCTCTTCGGACGTTTGGCTTAACCAAATCCAAGCGGCATCGTAGTCTTCGATTGAAGAACATCATGGCTGGAGTTTGGTTGGTAACCGCATGTGTCGCATTCCGGTAGGCAAACAAGAAGTTGTCCAACTTGTGTTGTAGGGGTATATCTTCATTACACATTGCCTTGATAGCCTTCTTGAATGTTTGAACAAACCTCTCGGCCAATCCATTAGTGGCTGGATGATATGGGGCAGATGTGTAATGCTTAACACCATTGTTCTTTAAGAACCTCCGGAACTCTTCAGACACAAACTGTGGTCCATTGTCAGAGCAAATCTGTTCAGGCAGCCCATTCCTGGCGAATATGGTTCGTAAAACTGTGATAGTTTTTTCCATGGTGGTTGAGGACATTTTTATTACCTCTGGCCACTTTGAATGTGCATCCACCGCAATTAAAAACATCGAGTCCATGAAGGGACCAGCAAAATCAATGTGCACCCTTTGCCATGGAGATGAGGGCCACTCCCATGGATGCAGAGGAGCTTGTGGTGGGGCGTTTTGGACCTTCTGGCATCCTGCACAGCTCTTGGTCATCTCCTCGATTTCTCTATCGATTCCCGGCCACCACACAAACGCTCTGGCTAAGTTCTTCATTTTTACCCCACCCTGATGACCCTCATGAAGCTCATTGAGCACTCCATCCGTCAACTTAAGTGGAATTACTACTCTGGATCCACACATCAAGGTTCCTCTGCACACTGACAGCTGCTCTCTTCTCGTCGAGAATGCTGGCAGCAGTGGTTCGCTATGTGCTGGCCATCCCTTCACCGTTAAATCATAGACCCGTGATAGTGTCGGGTCATTCCGTGTTTCCTTTTCTATGTTTGCATTTGTCACAGGGAGACATTCGACTATGGTCGAGTGGAATAACTCCATTGGATCCACTGCAAGGTCTTCTTCTTCCACCATCAGCAACAGTAGGCGTGACAATCCATCAGCATTTCCATGCTGTTTAGTTCCTTTGTACTCGATGTCATATTGGTGTGCCCCTAGGAAAAGGGACCACCTCTGCAGCCGTTGTGCTGTCATTATCGGTACGCCCTTCTGAGGGTTGAAAATGGAGACAAGAGGATGATGATCGGTTAGTAGAGTAAACTTTTGACCGTGCAGGTAGTGATTAAACTTCTTCACCTCCCACACTAGGCTGAGGGCCTCTCTGTCAATCTGGGCGTAGTTACACTCGGCAGAAGTTAACGAGCGTGACGCAAAAGCTATCGGCCTCTCTAAACCATCAAGGAATTTATGTGACAGTACCGCCCCAATGCCATAGGGAGACGCATCACACGCCAGTCTGATCGGCAGTGCTGGGTTGTAGTGAGCCAATACTTCTCTTGAAGTGATTAAGTCCTTACTCTTCTGAAAGGCCCACTTACAGTCATTGCTCCATTTCCATGCTACTCCCGTTCGTAGCAGGGCGTTCAGTGGGTGCAGAATTGTCGACAAATTCGGCAAAAACTTATGGTAGTAATTCACCAATCCGAGGAATGACCTCAGTTGCGACACATTTTCAGGCGCTGTTGCCTTAACAACCGCTTCAATTTTGTCAGGGGACTTATGTAACCCCTCTTCATCAATCACGTGGCCACAATACGATATCTGTTTCTTAAAAAACTCGCACTTGGGGCGGTTGGCTCGTAGCCCATGTTCCCGTAGTCTAGTGAGCACCTGTTCTAGGTTGTTAAGGTGTTCACTGTCATCTTCACCTGTCACAAGGATGTCGTCCAAGTAACACTGAGTCCACGGAATCCCTTGCAGGACTTGTTCCATCGCTCTTTGCCATATCGCCGGAGCCGATGCTACTCTGAATACCAATCGATGATACTGGTAAAGACCTTTGTGAGTGTTTATCGTGAGGTACTTCCTAAAGGATTCTTCAACCTCCATCTGCAAATATGCTTGTGCTAGGTCAATTTTTGTAAAACGCTTCCCTCCAGACAGTGAGGCGAAGATGTCTTCTATCCTTGGAAGAGGATATTGTACTGTGTGAAGGACTGAGTTCACCGTCACCTTGAAATCCCCACAGATGCGAACCTTCCTTGGCTCCTCAGACTTATTGCTTAACGTTTTCTTCATGACAGGAACGATGGGTGTCGCCCACTCGCTCCAGTCGACCTTAGACAACACGCCTGCCTTCTCCAGATTCTCCAGCTCTGCCTCGACGGCTGGGCGAATTGCATATGGTACTGGTCTTGCTTTGAAAAACTTGGGAATTGCATTCTCTTCTATTTTTATCGAGGCGGTTACGCCTTTAAGAGTGCCCAGTTCTTGTTGAAATGCCTCTTTGGCATTAGCTAAGATTGTTGACAATCGTCCAGGAGTGACGTCGTCATCTTTTTACCGTCCACCGTCATTGCATGAATGGAGTGCCAATCTAAGCTTATCTTCCTGATCCATTCACATCCCAATAATGGTGGTCCACCATTTAGCAGTATGTAGAGATATAATTTCCGTATTTTCTTGCCGTTGTATTCGACAGGCACCCTTATTTTTCCTCTGGGGTATACTTTTTGCCCCGTATACGTCGTCAAGACGATGGATGTCTCTCTCAAGGGTATGTGTGAGAATAGCCGCTCGTAGTCTCGTCGATTCATGACGGTTAACGCTGATCCTGTATCCAATTCCATTTTAACTTGGGACCCTGCTATCGTGAGGGTGACCCAAATGGTTCGGTGATCCTCTTTTGCGATTACATTGTGAAGTTTGAGACAGCTTAGTCTCCTGTTCCCGGATTCACTATCGCTCATCTGGTCTTCGGAACTACTGTCCGTCATCTTTTGTACTTTCTTGTACGGTTCCTTAGTAACCTTTTTGTTGTCGCTGGTCTTCTTCCCAAACCTGCAAACTCGTGCAATGTGTCCCACCTTTCCGCATTGCCTGCATATTTTGTCTTTGGACCAGCAGTCCTTCTGGCCTTGGTTAGTTTTGCTGCAGCGATAACATTTTGCAAATCCCCATGTCATTTCGTGGGTGCTGTATTCCTGTGGCTTTTGTTGAATTTCCGCAGCTCCCCTGGCTGCTGCTTCGTACGATACTGCCACGCTGAAAGCCTTATCTAGCGTCAGCTCTTTCTCTGAGAGTAACTTCTTCTGTGTTCCTTCACTCAGGAGTCCACAGACAAATTTGTCCCGTAGGGTATCTGCCAGTCCTGCTCCGAACTGGCAGTGCTTTGATAGCTTGCGTAGTTCCGTAAGGTACTCAGCATTGCTCTCATCTTTATGCTGAGTTCTCCTGTAGAATTTAAATCTTTCTGCTATCAACAGCGGTGCAGGGTTTAGGTGTTCCTGTAGGACAGCAACAATTTCATTAAAACTCTTCGCCTTCGGTTTGGCTGGAGTAATCAGGTCCCGCAATAGGCCGTACGTTCTAGCACCCATTAAGTTTAGCAATACCGATGCCTTTTTCTCATCGGCTATTTCGTTTGCCTCGCAATATACCTCGACTCTTTCCACATACGTGGTCCAGTCCTCTATTGTATTATCAAAGGCAGTGATACAGCCAGTCTTTGGCATCTTGAAAATCTAAAATGGCGCCTCCCGCACTTTGCCTTCTTCCCCGATTTAACAAAATGGCACCTCCCGCGCTTTGCCTTCTTCCCCGCTGATTAAGATGGCGCCTCCCGCGCTTTGCCTTCTTCCCCGCTGTTGCTAGCGCTGCTTTCCGCAGTTCCCGTTGCAACCTGCAGCTCCTCGCGGTTTCTTGCGCGTTTAATATTTCTTTTTTTATTATTTTCCCATCGTGGAACAACCCTGTGGGACTCTTGCCTCTCTCTTCTCGGGTCTATATGCAGCCCGGCTTCGTAGCACCGGCCGCGCCCTGTGTGCTCCACCCTCTCTCTCTCCTCTTCCCGACAACACTGCTCGGCCCCGTTGCAAGCCACCCGCTCGAGTTCGCAAATGCCACAGCCCAGGAAGGATCAGTGTACTACCTGCCACCAGCCCGATTAGCTGAAGCACCGTCGACAGGAACCAGGCCCCGCTTTCGACAGCTTCTCCAGCAATCTTCAACTCCGCTACACAGGGGCGGATGCCCACGGTCGACGCCCGTTTCTACTGCTTCTTTCTTCCTTCTGGCCTCGACCTCTGCGCACTTCACTGCAGGAATGGATCCCAGGAGGTGGTGCAGACTGTAGGTAAGTTCGTATCTGCTCGTCGCCAGTATTATGTCCGTGAATGATTGAGACACGGACAGCAGGAGTTGAACAAAACAAGTCTTTACTGATTGAAGTCAATCGAGAAACTGAAACTACAGAGGCTCACTAGCGCCTTTTATACAGGGGTGGTCACTGCCGGTACTGCAGTCTGAGACCAGTTATTCTCTTAAAGGTACATACACAACATTAATGATCTGGACGAGGGAATTGGATGTAGTATCTCCAAATTTGCAGACGACACAAAGCTGGGTGGGAGGGTATGCTGTGAGGAGGATGTTGTGAAACTCCAGTACGATTTGGACAGGTTGGGTGATTGGGCAGAAGCATGGCAAATGCACTATAATGTGGATAAATGTGAGGTTATCCACTTTGGTGGCAAAAACAGGAAGGCAGATTATTATTTGAATGGCAATAGATTGGGAGAAGGGGAAGTGCAAAGAGACCTGGGTGTTCTTGTGCACCAGTCGCTGAAGGTAAGCATGCAGGTGCAGCAGGCGGTTAAGAAGGCAAATGCTATGTTGGCCTTCGTAGCAAGAGGGTTCGAGTACAGGAACAAGGGTGTCTTGCTGCAGTTGTACAGGGCCTTGGTGAGACCGCACCTTGAGTATTGTGTGCAGTTTTGGTTGCCTTATCAGAGGAAGGACGTTCTTGCCATGGAAGGAATGCAGCGAAGATTCACCAGGCTAATACCTGGGATGGCAGGAATGACGTATGAGGAGAGATTGGGTCGATTACGCTTGTACTCACTGGAGTTTAGAAGATTGAGAGGGAATCTCATTGAAACCTATAAAATTCTGTCAGGCCTGGACAGACTAGATGCAGGAAGGATGTTTCCGATGGCCGGAGAGTCCAGAACTAGGGGTCATAGTCTAAGGATAAGGGGTAAGCCATTTAGGACTGAGATGAGGAGGAATTTCTTCACCCAGAGAGTGGTGAACCTGTGGAATTCTCTACCACAGAAGGCAGTGGAGGCCAATTCATTAAATATATTCAAGAAGGAGTTGGATATATTTCTTAAGGCTAAAGGGATCAAGGGATATGGGGAGAAGGCAGGAACGGGGTACTGAATTTGGATGATCAGCCATGATCTCATTGAATGGCAGAGCAGGCTCGAGGGGCTGAATGGCCTACTCCTGCTCCTATCTTCTATGTTTCTTTGTTTCTATGATGCGCCCGTCTGTCCGTCCCCTACTTGTGTATCCTCCTCCACTCCCACGATCTCCAGCACCGCCTCCTCCGAGGTGGTGAGCTGGGCTATTGAGCATGGTCCTCCTCCTGTCCTTGCCCTCTCCCTCTTATTGTGGGCTCTCTTTTCCTGCAATGAAGGACACAAGTGGAGTTTGAGTGAGAATGAAGGAGTGAGTGTAGAGAATCCATAGCATTGATGCTTAGAAGGACACAAAGATGGAGTGAGGTGCCAAGACCACGGGCCCTCCCTGTGTTTTGTAAATTTTTGTCATTGCATCAAGTGATAGGGAGTGTGAGGGCTGCATAGTCGAATAGTTAAGTGAATGTGAACATACAGAGAAAGGGAATGGGTAAGGGTGCAGGGATGTAAGGGTGAAGTGGGATGTGGAGGAGGAGGTTGACAAAGCAGAGTGCTGGTGATGAGAGGCGATGGGGCTCAGATTGAGGGTCATGGGGATGTCATACTCACTTTTCCTGTGCGGAGAAGGTCATGAAACCGCTTTCTGCACTGCAGCCAGATTCTGCTGCACATTGAAATCGCATTCACCTCCGGTGCCACTTGCAGCCACACAGCTTTGGCCTGTTGTGGAGGCTTTTTCCTCCCTGAGGAAGGAAAGAGCACCTCCTTATTTGCTCTTGTTCCCTCCAACAGAGCTTGGAGCGAGGCCTCATCGAATCTGGGTGCACACTTTGGTCTGGTGCTGGACATATTTGCAGTAGGAATCCCTCAGAAGTATGTTGATCAAGTTGTAAGGCTGAAAAAGAATCAAGGCTGCTTGCAGGCCTTAAATCCAGCTGCATAGATGACATCATCGGAGGCGAGTTTCAGTTTCAAAAGACTCATTGGACCAGGGGTTTCCACACGCTGGAAATCAAGTGCCCAATTAGGGAAAAATCGCACTTTTGTCCCGCCTCACATCGGAGGCGGGGTCCTGACACGCCCCCAATGACAAAATCCAGCCCTATGACTCTATTTATAAAACACAAAATGCCATTGGTCTTTTTGATGGTTTTATCTACATGCATTTATACTTTCAGGAAATTATTCATTAGCTTTATTGGCTGTAATGCTCTTTGAGTTATCCTGGGGTCATGAAAAGTGTTATATACAGTAAATGCAAGTCTTTTTTTTCTTTATTTGAACCTTTAGGTCTCTCTGCTCATCCATACACTTAGAGTTTTTCCATTGCGTGTGTAACAAGTTTGATTCCTGACACCAAAGATGGTTTGCAACTACTTCTGTTTATTTGTATTTGACCAAGTTCAGATACACACATTAATGGGCTAGAAATTAGGTATTGCCCTGGTTGGGGCGCTAAATTTTAAAAAGTTGGAGAATTAGTGCCAGGCGCTAATTCTTCTGACCTCCCGCTAAATTGATTGTTAGCATTCCAAGAGAGAACTGGAGCGCTGAATCAAGTGCTAATCACCTAACTTAGGGCGCTACACACAGAAAGCGGGGTGCTACCCGCAGAGCGATAACCAATTTCAGGTGCAGTCCAATCGGGACTCGTCATTCACACTGGCTCCTTCCAGTTCTTAAAGGGGAGGTTCAATCATTCAGCACAACATTGTTGGCTCTGAAAGTGACCTCCAAGCAACTCAACAGCTAAACCTCTTATCCTCATGGCTGATCCTAGGTCAAGGGAGAGAGCTCAGCGTTTCAGCGACCAGGCATTGGAGTCCTTGGTCGCGGCAGTCGAAAGGAGGGCAGTGCTGTTCCCGGCTACTGGCATGAGGCCATTGCCCCATTTCTTCAGGGTAATGTGGAGGGAAGTGGCGCAGGATGTCTCAGCCAGCAGTGTGGTCCTCAGGACCCTCACACAGTGCCGTAAAAAATTCAATGACCTCACTCGGGTGGTCAGGGTGAGTACATGCTTCAACAAGTCCTACATATCAGCATATGAACCTCAGTCTGTACACACTGCACAAACCAGCACACCCGCACCACTCACCCACCAAGCATCTCCACCTACTCAAACTCACATCCACATCTCACGCCTTGCCTACAATCACAGCTATTCAACTATGGCAGGCACATCTCCCAAACACTTAGCTGCACACTCACTCACACACTTTCCTTTCTCTTGCAAGCCAAGCTGGCCCACAATAGGATGGAGCAGCAACGAACAGGCAGAGGTGAAGCGGACATCCAACAGCTTACAGACCTGGAGGAGTGAGTGTTGAGAGTCACTGGGTGCCAGGTGGTGGGCACTGTGGCCATCGGCGACGTCGACCCCCTTGGGGGCAACAACGGTATGTTCATCCCCTCTCCTTCTCTCACCCCACTTTGCCCTTACAGCACAAGCCTTTCCCACTTTCCAGCTCATCATACTGTCTGCATTCCTTGCTCCCTTCCTGCACCCCTGCCCTCACCTTAATGCGAGTCTTGTGCCTTTATGTTTTCAGGTAATTAGCAATCAGATGACCAGCCTGTCCCTGAGCCTCCAAGTGAGAGTGAGGCAGGAGAAGAGGATGAGGAGGAAAGCACCACATCACTGCATGTCTCACCTGCAGGCACCACCTCAGATACTGGGACTACGCGACCTTTAGAAGCAAGTTCAGTAGAGGGGTCTGCACTGGGTGATGCACCGGGGATGAGGGGGCTGCAGCAAGGCCTGGGGGAAAGGGTAGTTCGGGAGCCAGCTCCCCGGAGGGCTAGTTCGCACACGTGCAATGCCTGAATTGATGCACGATGTGTGATTTTCGACGTCGCCCCTCTTAATAACGCCCTCTCCAAACCAAGCACAGAAGTGCAGCAGTACAACGGAGCCGCTGCCAGTGCTTATTAAAGGGACACACACAACTTTCATGTAAGTTTAGGTTTTTGCTTTTAGACTGGTTTCTTTACATTTTATTGGAGTAGTGGCTTGGTGTAATACATTTTAAAAGTTGTTAAAGTGTGCAGGGAGTGAGTGCTGCTGGACGTTTGCAAGGCTTTGGATCATAAAGGAAGGCCTCTGAGAACATCACTTGCTCCCAATCCTGGGGGCTCTAGTTGCAGTCCCCCTTGGGCTGCAGCATCACATGGAGATGGAGCAGAGGCAGCAAAGGGGACAAGCTGCTTGCAGAGGGAGAAAGCAGAAGAGGAGGAAGCAGAAGGAAGGAGGCGACCCAGACAGTCGCTTTCTGACCAGAGGATATCCGGGATCAAATCATCTGCCTGCGGTACCAGTGAACACAACCCCAATTTCCCTTTCAACATGTGTCCCACACCTTACCTTCCCTCTGTTATTGACCATCACAACATCTTCTTGGCCACAATGCTGAAATAAAATCCAACACAAAGCTAGCTTTCCAATACAACTTTATCCATATATGCATCCAATATTATATCAAAAAAATAATTAATCACCCTTGTGCACTCCCTTAGTGACTGTCTTGTGTGTGCCTTTGCCTATCCTAGTGATGTTATGCAGTGTTACCTCAGTGGCTGCAGCATGGCTGGATGGAAGGCTGCTGACTTTCAGTGGGGGACACTACAAATGGCCTTGCAGGACGACCTCGAGGAGCTGGTGGCTGGGAGTGTGAAATCGAGTGGCAGTGTTTCTTCTTCTTCACTCTCCTCTCCCTCTTCTTGGTCATCCACTGGCTGGGCAGGCTGGATTTCTTGGGTGTCTGAAATGAGGAAGGCACAAGGGTAGGGTTGTGGCGAGGGAAGGCAGGGTAAAGCAAGAGGTGCATGCTTACACCATGTGCAACTTGTAAATCAGAAGAGATTGTGGGATGAGGGGGAAGTGGGATGTAAGAAGGAGGATAACATATGAGGACGCCAGCATCGTGTATTCTTTCAGCCCCGGCGCTGGCCAAGGGCTCAGCCATGCTCCTGCCAAGAATGGCCTGCACCGTCTCCTCCAAGGGAGTGAGGTGAAGCTAGGAATGTGAAGTTTGCCTCGTGTTTGGTAGAGATTGTTGGTAGGTGAGTGATTGGGGTTCGTGCAATGAGCAGTGTGTGAGGCTAGTGGTGCAGTTGGTAGGAGATGGCTTTTAAAGATGCACTCACTGACGTTGGCCACTGGTCTGAGGTCATGAAACTTCTTTGGGCACTGGAGCCACGTCATAGAGTCATAGAGAGTCATAGAGTTTTACAGCACAGAAAGAGGCCCTTCGGCCCATCGTGTCTGCGCCGCCCATCCATCCCTGTCCAGTCTAATCCCATTTTCCAGCATTTGGTCCATAGCCTTGTATGCAATGGCATTTCAAGTGCTCATCCAAATGCTTCTTGAATGTTGTGAGGGTTCCTGCCTCTACCACCCTTTCAGGCATTGAGTTCCACATTCCAACCACCCTCTGGGTGAAAAAGTTCCTCCTCAAATCCCCTCTAAATCTCCTGCCCCTTACCCTGAATCTATGCCCCCTTGTTATTGACCCCCCTACTAAGGGGAAAAGTTCCTCTTTGTCTACCCTATCTATGCCCCTCATCATTTTGTACACCTCAATCAGGTCCCCCCTCAGCCTTCTTTGCTCCAAGGAAAACAACCCCAGCCTGTCCAGCCTCTCTTCATAGCTGAGGCGCTCCATCCCAGGTAACATCCTGGTGAATCTTCTCTGCACCCTCTCCAAAGCAATCACATCCTTCCTATAGTGAGGCGACCAGAACTGCACACAGTACTCCAGCTGTGGCCTCACCAGCGTTTTGTACAGCTCCATCATAACCTCCCTGCTCTTATATTCTATGCCTCGGCTAATGAAGGCAAGTATCCCATATGCCTTTTTAACCACCTTATCTACCTGTTCCGCTGCCTTCAGGGATCTATGTACATGTACACCAAGGTCCCTCTGACCCTCTGTACTTCCTAGGGTCCTACCACTCATTGTGTATTCCCTTGCCTTATTTGTCCGTCCAAAATGCATCACCTCGCACTTTTCAGGGTTAAATTCCATTTGCCACTTTTCCGCCCATCTGACCAACCCGTTTATATCGTCCTGTAGCCTGAGGCTTTCCTCCTCACAATTTACCACCCCACCAATTTTCGTGTCATCTGCGAACTTACTGATCATACCTTTTACATTCTCATCCAAATCATTTATGTAGATCACAAACAACAAGGGACCCAGCACCGATCCCTGAGGTACCCCACTGGACACAGGCTTCCAGTCACAAAAGCAACCTTCGACCATCACCCTCTGCCTCCTGCCACTCAGCCAGTTTATGATCCAACGCGCCAAGGCACCCTGGATCCCATGGGCTCTTACCTTCTTGACCAGTCTCCTATGCGGGACTTTGTCAAAAGCTTTACTGAAGTCCATGTAAACCACATCCACAGCATTTCCCTCATCCACCCCCCTAGTCACCCCCTCGAAAAATTCAATCAGATTTGTCAGACATGATTTACCCTTGACAAAGCCATGCTGACTATCCCCGATTAATCCTTGCCTCTCCAAGTGGAGACTAATTTTGTCCCTCAGAATTTTTTCCAATAATTTCCCTACCACAGATGTTAGGCTCACTGGCCTGTAATTCCCTGGTTTATCCCTGCTACCCTTCTTGAATAATGGTACTACGTTAGCTGTTCTCCAGTCCTCTGGTACATCCCCTGTGGCCAGAGAGGTTCTGAAAATTTGTGTCAGAGCCCCTGCAATCTCCTCCTTTGCCTCCCACAGCAGCCTGGGATACATCTCGTCTGGGCCTGGGGATTTATCCACTTTTTGGCCTGCTAAAACCGCTAGCACCTCCTCCCTCTCGATGCTAATATGTTCAAGTATGTCACAGCCCCCTTGCCCGATTTCTATGTCTGCATCGTCTTTCTCCATAGTGAACACAGATGCAAAAAATTCATTTAAAACCCCGCCTACATCATCTGGCTCTACACACAGATTGCCACTTTGGTCCGTAATGGGCCCTACCCTTTCCCTGGTTATCCTCTTGCCCTTAATATACTTATAAAACATCTTAGGATTTTCCTTTATTTTGCTCGCCAGTGTTATTTCATGGCCCCTCCTCGCCCTCCTAATTTCTTTTTTAAGTATGCCCCTGCATTTTTTATACTCCTCTAGGGCTTCTTCCGTCTTTAGTCTTTTGTAACTGCCAAAAGCCCCCCTTTTATTTCTAATGCATTTTTGTATATCCCTTGTCATCCAAGGTTCCCTTTGCTTGTTGGTCCCACCCTTGACCTTTACAGGAACATGTTGGCGTTGTACTCTCTCTATTTCCCTTCTGAAAGTCTCCCACTGTTTTGATGCGGATTTTCCTATAAGTAGCTGCTCCCAGTCCAATTTGGCCAGATCCTGCCTTATCATATTAAAATCGGCCTTCCCCCAATTTAGAACCCTTATTTCCGGGCCGTCTTTGTCTTTTTCCATGACCACCTTAAATCTCACCGAATTGTGGTCACTGTCGCCAAAATGCTCTCCTACTGACACTTCCACCACTTGCCCGGCTACATTCCCCAGAATTAGGTCCAGTACCGCCCCCTGCTGGCAGTGACCGCATCTGCGATCTGGTCCCACATCCTTCTTTCTGGAGGGCCGCCTGGCCCCTGTGGGTAGAGGACCTCTCTTCCAGTGTTGACCCCCTGCGCAAAGCTCGAATGCTGCGTCCGAGACCCTTGGTACCCTTTCCCGAGACGATTGAGCCATTTGTGTTAGTGCTGAAGCACTTTTCCCATTTTTGATCAGTAGAAGGCAGCTCAGTTTTAAGAGCTGCAGACAGCCTTGAAGAGGAGCAGACTAGCTTTAAGACAAGCTAGCTTCATTCCAGTGATGTGACCTTCGGCCCCCTGCTGAGCATACAGCCTGTCAGCAGCGTGTTCTGCGCTAGGCTGTGCGCTACAATCATGGTAATTAGCAAGCAGCACCTGTGCTTTTTGAACGGGCGTGGCCATTTTCCAACGTTATCGAATTTCACCCCCACAAAGTTACAGTTTGAACATTCTCAAGGATTTTTTAAATTGACTTAGTAGCACGACTTCAACTGCTATTGTGCTGGCTAACTGCTCCCCCAAATTCCAATGGATTTTTTTTCTCAGTGATTAACCCCTTACTTCTATTTGCCACATAACACTGCTGAATCAAAGACATGCTGTATTCGTTTTTTTAAGTATTAGCTTAAAGTGATACCAGCATGCTTACTACTACAAAAGTGGTGTGGAGATGCCGGAGTTGGACTGGGGTGGACAAATGTAAGAAGTCACACAACACCAGGTTATAGTCCAACAGCTTTATTTGAAATCACAAGCTTTCGGAGCGCTGCTCCTTCTTCAGGTGAAGTGGAGAAATGCATAAAGGTGGGGTCACAAGGGGTCAAATATTGCAGATGCTGGGGTCTGTATGAAACAAGTTCTTTTGATGGGGGGAGGTGGGATCAAGGTGATTGTTAGTGATAATAAAGCATGATTTGTGGGTTAGGTCATAAAGAAAATTGCACTAGGAACAAATAGAATGGTTAAAACTAGGTTGAAGAAAGTAGTCTGAGTGAGACTGAGATTTTAAAATACCTTGTATTTTGATGGTAATTAGAGGAACTGTGTTTAAAAGAACAGGTCATGAAAGAGTGTCTCCAAAACATGTCAAAGTGACTGATAGGTTAAAACAAACCATTGCTACTGAACCATTGAACGGCTTTTCCCTTTTCAGTTCATAAATTTGGTTGATATCTGATGAAATTCTAACCTGTGTGGAGAGTTATTTCTTTTTAGATTGAAAGGATGGCCTGGATGTTCCTTGTTGTTCTGAGGAAGGAGATACCAGAGTACCTGAATACTTCTCTTACTAATGACAATTGGTGGTTCAAGATGGGCTGAAATTTATCTGGCAGAATGATTCACCCAAAAAATGTTCATACGACGGCATGAAGGCGAATAAATTAACATTCATCAATTGTGGTAATTGTTTGACCTGTGGACTCGTATTAAAGGACAAAGGCAAGATCTCAAAGATAACAAAACTAATTTAGACCAGATGAATCAATGAAATGGCTGAGACAAGGAGAAGAATCAAAATAATGGACTGATAGTAATTTGCGACTCAGGAATTTTCCTACTCTGTAAATTTTCCTTTTTGTATCTTTTGTGCCTTCCAATTTATAAAATGTAATCACGCATTGCTAAGAGAAATGGTGCATGATCTTACTAAGATTTTGGGAAGAGAATCAGGTGAATTGATATAAAAGAATGTGGACAAATGATAAATCAATGCACAAGTAATTAAAGGGATTGTTTAAAGGAATAGACAGACGGGATGTTAAATCAGAATAACAAATACGATTAATCACCTTTGAGATCAATTGTTCTTATGTATGGAGGGTCATTTTACTTAAATTAGATTAAAAATGGGGTTAAGTTGTATTATAAACAATTGGATTTCAAATTTTATATTCGACAAAGAAATGAAAATCTGGAAATCGGATGGGAATATGGTTTGGTGTAAGGTGAGAAGATTTGGATCGGTGTGTTATGCTAGGAAGCCTTGCAAGCAAAGTGATGTTGTTTTTCTGTGATAATGGCAATACTATTGCTATCTGCTGATGATAAACTGAAGAAGTATTTAAAGTTATATTAATATGCTTGTTGGAGGATGATGTACACAAGGAATTTGTGAACTAACTGAAGATATTAGTGAGAGGAAAAGAAGAGTTCTGGATTGCACCGGACACTTCATGCACAGTTCCAGGCGAAGTGGTGCCTTACTATGTGGCTGTGCTGTGCTGTAGAGTTCATCGTCAGTACTTGGTTTTACTCTGGATGAAAAATCTCCTAACTGCACTATACAGGTTGATCGATGGGTAATGGAATAAGATCATTAATGTTCAGCATGAGGAAGATATTGCATTACACACCATTTGTATCGTTTGGTGGTTAACATTTTGCCTTACACCAACAAAAACAAAAACAAGCATGACTAAATTTGGGGATAATATAATGGTGCCTAGCAGGGCCTACAATGTTACAGAAATTCAAGTAAAGGTTACCCTCTAGACAAAAGCCTTACAGCTGGTTGTAAATTTTAGCTGTAAAAGATTGTGTACTTAAATGGTTAATTCAGGAAGTAAAAAGAAAGCAGATTAGTTAAAACTTCCTAAATTAATTACAAATGAGTTGAATTAATTACAAATGAGTTTTAGGAGCTCGTTTTTGGCGGGAAAATGTGTATAATGCAGGAGAAACACTTTGGGTGTGGTTGTTTGATGTGTTCCTCATTGTCCAGATGGTAGCGATTATAGCATTGTTGATTAATGTTTAGTGGGTTCGAAAGTTAGTGAGAAATTTAAAACTTTAATATGAACCACTATCCTGGCAGCAGCACGATGCCTTCATCCTGCTGGAGCACAGATTGCTGGCCTGCTGTGAAACCGTGAGATCCCCGGTGGACTGTCGTGGACCCAGCGATGATGGCAGCAGTCAGAGCTTGCGTGGCATCAAGCTGAGACTGCATGAGAGCAGTCTGAGGTTCGATGGCAGCAACCATTGACTACATTACAGCACTGAGATGTTGCTCTCGAGCTCCCTTGCCATTGCACCTATGATCTCCGTGTGCATGCCCATCACTCTTCTTGTGAACACCTCCCCATCGAGGTCCTCATCTGAATCCTGTGCAGAATTCGCACGCGAACTCGCCCTCCGGGGAGCTGACTCTCAAGCTACCCTTTCCCCTTGGCCTTGCTGCAGCCCGCTCGCCCCCGGTGCATCACCCTGTGCAAATCCCGTGTTGTGCCAGTATCTGAGCTGGTGCCTGCAGATGAGACATGCAGTGGCACGATGTGTTCTTCCTCCTCCTCTTCTCCCGCCTTGCTTTCTACAGTACCCTCAGGTACAGTTGCTCAGCTGCTTGTTCATTATCTAAAAGCATAAAGGCACAAGAGTCGGGTTAAGGTGAGGGGAGGGGGGCAGGAAGGGAGAAAGGTATGCATACAGCATGATTAGCTGGAAATTGTGAAAGGCTTGTGGGGTGAGGGGAAATGGGATGTGAGAAGAAGGAGTAGGGATGAACATACCGTTGTCCCCAAGGGGATCAACATCGCTGGTGGCCACGGCGCCCACTACCTGGCGCCCAGTGATTTGCAGCACTCTTTCCTCTAGCTGAGACAGTGGTTGGGTGTCGGTTTGTCCCCCACCTGTGTGCTCCTGCTCCCTCCTGTTGAGAGCAACCTTGGCCTGCAAGAGAGAGGAAAGTGTGTGAGTGAGTGTGGAGCAATGTGTTTGGGAGATGTGCCTGCCATAGTTGAATAGCTGTCATTGTGTGCAAGGTGTGAGATGTGGGTGTGAGTGTTGGTAGGTGGAGATTGTTGTTGGGTGAGTGCTGGGGGTGTGGTGCTTTGGGCAGTGTGCGCAGACTGTGGTTCAGATGGTGGAATGTAGCATTTGTTGAAGCATTGACTCACCCTGACCACCCGAGTGAGGTTGTTAAATTTCTTCCTGCACTGTGTGGGGGTCCTGGGGACAACAGTGCTGCCCGAGACATGCTGGCAACTTCCCCCCACATGGTGCGGAACACTTGCGGCGAGGGCCTCCTGCCACTTGCTGGGTACAGCACCGCCCTCCGTCTCTCCACGGCGAAGACCAACGCCTCCAATGCTTGGTCAGAAAATCTGCGGGCTCTCTCCCTGGGCCGTTGGTCTGCCATAATGACACCTCCTTCAGTGGTCTGGTTCCTTCTCCTTTAGTGGTCCGATTCCTTCTCCTTGGCCTTCTGCTGCTTGCTGAGACAGCTGCAGAACCAGCAATGCTGAGAATGAGGTTCTGCAACATGATTGAACCTCCCCTTAAAGAACTGGAAAGAGCCTGCGGCAATGATGACGAGCGATTAGACTGCACCTGAAATTGCTTCACGCTTTGAGTCTAACGCCACTGAGCTAGGTCATTAGCACTTGATTTAGCACTTTATTTGAGCAATGACACCGAATTTAGCGTGTAGCGAGATTCATTAGCGCCTGGCGCTAAATCTCAAACTTTTCAGAAGTAAGCGCCCATTTCTGGGTGATAATGAATTTCGCCCCCTCAGTCTGTTAATTTCAGTTTTCAAACCCCAAATCAGAAGAACTCAATATTGCAAAATTAGCTTATTTATATACATATACCGAGTGATGTGCCTCAATAATTCCGAGACTCGAAGGTAGCAGAACAAAACAAGGCTTTTATTAACTTAGAACGAAACACGTAAGCGAGAGAGATGTCGTCCTTCTGGAGATTGGGGCTAGACTGAAGCTAGCTTACAAACGGGGCCAGGTATGGGCGGAGCCCTACACACAGCACATTCCAGCACATTCCAGTATACAATACAGCACATTCCAGTACACAATACAATGAGGTCTGGGGGAAGGGAAATGACACTGAAACCGATCTCAGTCACAGGCAGTGATGAATGGAAATATTTCATCACATTCACCCCTTCTATAGATTTAGTCTGTTCGGGGGTTTGATAGTCCTCTGCGACCGACGTGGCTGTTGCGGTGCCGTGGGTGTCGGCTGGGTGTCCCCGGTAGCCTCCTGGGTCTCTGCCGGGGGTGCCGCCAGGGTTGTTGAAGGGGTAGTTGGTGGGGGTGCCGTTGGTCGGTGTTCTTCCGGGGGTGATGAAAGAGTAGTGGGTGGGTAAGAGTTGCTGTGATCGTCGTTGCCGCTATTGCCGTGGTTGTTGTCGATGCCGGCTGGGGCGACGTCTTTTATGGACATGGTGTCCTCCCTTCCGTCGGCGTGCCGGACATATGCGTATTGGGGGTTGGCGTGGAGTAGGTGTACTGGCTCCACGAGAGGTTCCATCTTGTGGCCCCTCACATGCCTTCGCACGAGTACCGGACCTGGGGTGGAGAGCCATGACGGCATGGATACGCCTGAGGTGGATTTCCGGGGAAAGACAAACATTCGTTCATGAGGCGTGGTATTAGTGGCCGTACACAATAGCGACCGTATCGAATGCAGCACATCCGAGAGGACTTCCTGCCAGCGGGAGATAGGGAGGCCCTTGGTCCTTAGAGCTAGAGTGACTGCTTTCCATACTGTCCCGTTCTCCCGCTCCACTTGGCCGTTACCCCGGGGGTTGTAGCTGGTGGTACGGCTCGTGGCGATCCCCCTGGACAGCATGTACTGGCGTAGCTCTTCACTCATGAAGGACGCCCCCCTATCCGTATGGATGTAGCTCGGCATACCGAACAGGCAGAACAGGCTGTTGAGGCATTTAATGACCGTGGCGCTGGTCATGTCTGGGCAGGGGAAGGCGAATGGCAACCGGGAGTATTCGTCCACAATGTTCAGGAGGTAAACATTGCGGTCGACGGACGGGAGGGGGCCCTTGAAATCTAAGCTGAGCCGCTCAAAGGGCCGTGTAGCTTTGATTAAGTGGGCTCTATCTGGGCGGTAGAACCGAGGCTTGCACTCAGCGCAAGTGCGGCAGTTCCTGGTCAGGGACCGAACTTCCTCAATCGAGTAGGGTAAGTTACGGGACTTTATGAAGTGGAACAGCCGCGTGACCCCTGTGTGGCAGAGGTCGTTGTGGAGGGTCTGTAGCCGATCCCCGGTGGCGCTGGCACACATCCCTCGTGAGAGGGCGTCAGGGGATTCGTTAAGGGCCCCTGGCCGGTAAATGATGTCGTACTCGAAGGTGGAGAGCTCGATCCGCCACCTAAGAATCTTATCATTTTTAATCTTCCCCCTCTGTTTATTATTGAACATAAACGCTACCGACTGCTGGTCGGTAAGTAGGGTGAAGCGTTTGCCGGCTAGGTAGTGGCGCCAGTGGCGCACTGCCTCCACGATGGCTTGGGCCTCCTTTTCCACGGAGGAGTGTCTGATCTCGGGCCCTTGGAGGGTCCTCGAGAAGAAAGCTACGGGCCGCCCCACCTGGTTGAGGGTGGCCGCCAAGGCGAAGTCAGACGCATCACTTTCCACTTGAAATGGAGTGTTCTCGTCCACTGCCTGTAGCGTGGCCCGCTCAATATCCTGCTTAATGCTTTTGAAGGCGGCGTGGGCCTCAGCAGAGAGCGGGAAAGAGGATGCTTTCAAGAGGGGGCGGGCTTTGTCGAAGTAGTTGGGGACCCATTGAGAATAATAAGAAAATAACCCCAGGCATCTTTTCAGGGCTTTGGGAGTGTTGGGCAGGGGCAGCTCCCGTAGGGGGCGCAATCGGTCGGGGTCTGGTCCGATTTCCCCATTCTCCACCACGCTGCCTAGTATGCAGAGGCGCGTGGTATTGTAAACGCACTTGTCCTCGTTGTAGGTGAGGTTGAGTTTTTGTGCGGTTTTCAGGAACCTCTCGAGGTTCGAGTCGTGATCCTGCTGGTTGTGACCGCAGATGGTGACGTTGTCGAGGTAGGGGAAGGTTGCCTGCAAGTGGTGGTCATCGACCATGCGGTCCATCTCCCTCTGGAAGACCGAGACCCCATTCGTCACCCCAAAGGGGACTCTGAGGAATTGGTAGAGGCGTCCGTTCGCCTCGAAGGCGGTGTACGGGCGGTCCTCTGGTCTGATAGGGAGCTGGTGGTACGCTAACTTGAGGTCGATGGTGGAGAACACCCGGTATTGGGCGATTTGGTTCACCATTTCTGATATGCGGGGTAGCGGGTAGGCGTCTAGTAGGGTGTACCTGTTGATCGTTTGACTATAGTCGATCACCATCCGTTTCTTATCGCTACCCCTTACCACTACCACTTGGGCGCGCCACGGGCTGTTGCTGCGTTCAATAATGCGCTCTTTCAGGAGCCTGTCTACCTCGGTCGCGATAAACCGCCTGTCCTCCCAGCTGTACCTCCTGCTTTTGGTCGCTATTGGCCGGCAGTTAGGGGTAAGGTTCGCGAATAGCGAAGGCGGCTTTACCTTCAGGGTAGCCAGACCGCACACACTGAGGGGCGGCTGGGACCCACCGTACTTGAGCGTGATGCTTTGGTGGTTGCACTGGAAATCCAGGCCCAAGATCACGCTCGCACATAGGTTCTTCATGATTAATACTTTAAAATTATCATATACAGTTCCGTTAACGCACAATTGTACCGTGCAGTAACCCAGAATGGTCGAGGTCTGGGTTTTGTCAGCCATAGAGATGGTACCCTGAGTAGGGACCACCTTTAGGGAGAGTTGTTGTGCCAGTTCTGGGTGGATAAAGCTCTCCGTGCTTCCACTGTCAATTAAGCATTTAACCCGGCACCCGTTTACCTCGATGTCCACCATTGATCTGGATAGCGGGTGCGGCCTGGTCTGGTCCACTGTGACCGATGCCACTGTAGGGCCCTGATCGATACAAGATGGCGTCCACGCTGTCTGCTCACAAGATGGCGGACCCCACGAGGTCGGGCAAGATGGCGTCCAAGATGGCCGCTCCCACGGCGCACACGCGGCGGTGGCAGGTTTTCCGGCGGTTGGTTTTCCGGCGGGGTTCCCTCTGCACACCTTCCCGAAGTGCCCCTTCTTACCGCACTTAAAGCAGGTGGTGCCTTTCGCCGGGCACAGGTTTCTGGTGTGCTTTGGCTGCCCGCAGAAGTAGCAGTTGGGTCCCTGACGCGTCGCGGCTGTCGTAGGGCTTCTGGGGGGAGAGCGGGGCCCAGCCGGTGTCGGGCGGGGAAGATGCCTTCCAAGATGGCGGCGCCCTCGGTGCACACGTGGCGGCGTGGACGGCGCAGGCTGAAGAGTAGGCGTCCGAGTTTCTCTGTGCCACATCCAGGTGTCCGCAGCCTGTTTCAGGTCCAACCCCGTTTTTTCCAGCAGTCTTTGCCGGAGTGGAGCTGAGGCCTGTGATGAAGGCATCGCGAACAAGCTCGTCAGTGTACACCGCGGCTTTTACATCTCGGCACTTGCAGTCTTTGCCAAGCATTTTCAGGGTGCTTAGGAACTCCTCCACCGATTCCCCAGGTCGCTGTGCGCGGGTGGCGAGCAGGTGCCTAGCATACACATCATTCGTAGGCTGCTGGTAATGTGCCTTTAAGATGTCGCAGGCGGCCAGGTACGTCTCGGCGTCTTGGATGAGGGGGTAAACCCGGTGGCTTACCCAATTCCGCAGAATTCCGAGTCTCATCCTTGCAGCGTCCGTAGCGTCTTTGACGGCTGCGGAATTGTCCAGGAAGAATTCCATACACTCAAACCAGTGTCCGAAGCGTGCTGATGCGTCCGGAGCATGTTGATCCAAATCCAAACGTTCGGGTTTCAGGAGTTGATCCATAGTGTTGAAAAAATAAGTTAATAAAATTGATGTGCCTCAATAATTCCGAGACTCGAAGGTAGCAGAACAAAACAAGGCTTTTATTAACTTAGAACGAAACACGTAAGCGAGAGAGATGTCGTCCTTCTGGAGATTGGGGCTAGACTGAAGCTAGCTTACAAACGGGGCCAGGTATGGGCGGAGCCCTACACACAGCACATTCCAGCACATTCCAGTATACAATACAGCACATTCCAGTACACAATACAATGAGGTCTGGGGGAAGGGAAATGACACTGAAACCGATCTCAGTCACAGGCAGTGATGAATGGAAATATTTCATCACACCGAGAAAACAATTAACTACCGAGAAAACAATTAACAAATGTAAGTCAGAATATGGTCATAGAAAAGATATTGATCAAAATGCTTACCTTACTTTTAATAGCAACAACAGGACTACAAAGGGTTAAACTGCTTTTAGTTCTGTAAAACAGTAACATTTAACAGCAGAAAACAGAGCACTCATTTAAAGACACAAAGGGGGAGAAATTCGGTTGGTTTGCGCCTCTCGTTAGTGCCCCTGGTAGGTGCTAATGGGGCGTAAATGCCCTTGTGTCCAGGCGCGGCGCCGCTAATGCCTCCTGTGAAATTCTGCAGGAGGTTAGCATCAAACTTCCCTTGCACCCCCTGAACTATCGGCGGGTGATGGGACTGACAGGATCAGGGGGCGGTTGCCTAGTAGCATGCGGCGGCACTACTTAAAGGGTAAGTGTCGGGCGGCCAATTTTATTTTGGCCAACTGCCAACACCTGCCCACCTGAACATTTGTATGTGGGGTGCCGGCCGCGATCGCTGTTTCCACGGCACCCTGCTCCCCGATGGTCCAGTAGGGCCCTGGTGCGTGCAGCGCTAGGCCCCTCCCCTTTAATCAGGGGAGGAGGCCTGCAATGACGCGGAGTAATAGCGCCCCAAGAAGGGGGTGGAGGGCTTCCAGTAACACTCCACCTCCTTCTTGGGGCGCTACTACTGAATTTATGGGGAAGGGGCACTAACCTTTTTGGGGCGCTAAAATTAGTGCTAAGGCGATGTTAGCGCCCCAAAATGGGCGCCACCCAATTTTTCCCCCACTACATTTAAAGTACATACAACACAAAAGAAAGTCTGTTAGTCTGTTGCTTCAATCCTGTTTTCTCACGACAATTTCAATTTCCAATATTTGCTGCGGCTTTCAATTTCTTTCTGTTCCTGAATCTGTTCTTGCTCTTCCCGTAGCTAACAAAGGATTTTCTGCCGAACCACTTGACAGCCTTTGTTTGCTGCAAAAGGGCTAATTGTTCCTTTTCACTCTCAGTTTCGACACGGACCCTTTTTACAGAACAAGCTACTGCTGCTTGTTGGACAACAATCTTAACTTTCAGTCTTTGTAGTTCCTTCTCCTGTACTTCTATTTCTAACTGTTTCCGCTTATTCAATTTGAAATCTTCATAGGCAGTAGCAGCCACTGACTATATCGAACCCGCCTTATTCCAGAAAGATTTGACCCTATCCCCTTATTTACCAATGGGAATTTTCCCATCTGTAACCACACCTTAGCCACATCATTTGCACTTCTCCCCGCATAGAAGTCAAAAGCATAGCACAACAACTTTCGCCCTTTCTCTACAAAATAAATTTTACTCTCTACCTGACCATCCACATGGTCTCTCACTGTTTTAAACAGCTTCTCTCCCTCCATCAGAGGCAAGAGCTCCTCACTTCCCTTAAAGTCATCCATTAGTAATTTACGTTACGTGTGATCCACCGATCGCTTTGGTTGAATCATAAGTTCATGCAATGCTCGTCTAGCATCTTCTAGCTCCTGTTTCAATCTCCTGTTCTCTGTTTGTAAAATATCCCATTCCTGTATTGCCTGCTGATTCCCTAACCCTTGGGCTTTTGACTGCAATGGAACTGAATATCAAGCCCTGCATATAACGGGCAGCTGATCTGATGCTGCTCGTTTAGCGCCACTGCCCGGGACAAATTTCTAAACCAATATTTTTAAGCAGTAGACATACAGAGAAATAAACAGTATTACCCCGTGTTTCCCCTGGGTAGAGAGGTAATCTGCGTTGATCCTTTTGATCCTGACTCTACAAATTGTTAAAGAAAAGCTTGGGATCTTACAGTCTGCTTCTCACGAAACACAGTCATTACTGATTGATGATGCATTGTGAACAAGACTCCTAGAAAGGCTGCATTTCCTTCAAAACATAAAGACACGTTACGAATCTTACATCCTGTGTTTCAGCAGACAATTAAAAGACTGGCTAGAATTTTTACATTTGGACCCGCCAGGTGCAGCGTGGGGGGACGGGAAGTCCAGGTTTCCCCGCATGCTGTGATTGACAGGCTGGCTTCCAGTCGGATGGGGAACGCTGGAGATGAGCCCTGACCCCAGGGAGTGGTCCGATCACTGACGGGGGTCCGATTCTGGGAGGGGGGCGATCCCAGGGTGATGTCCAATCCTTGACCCCGGGGGGGTTCCGATCCCGGAGGTGGGGTCCGATTCCGGGGGTGTCTAACCACTGATCAGGAGGTCCGATCCTCGACTCGGGGGCGGGGGTGGGGGATGGTGTTTGTATGGTTGGGTGGCCGATGGTGGTGGAGCCTGGGAGGCCGGGAGGAAGCACTCCTGCTCCTCTCGGCTCACAAGGATTGCTCCCTGAGGCTTTTCTCGCCTCGCTGCAGCTGCTGGGAATCCTGAGGCCCGGGAACCCTGACCGGCCACAGTTAAACCTGCACCGAATGTTAAATCTGAGGCTTCCAGCCTCATTAACATATTTGAAATGTCAACTCACCTCCTGGGAACAGGTTGGCTACCTGCCCCCCGACCCGCCTCTGTTAAAACTGGAGGTGGCCAGGTTGGGGTCGGGATTCAGATTTTTAACACTTTAACCTCCCACCTGACCCAAACCCATCCATTTTTGGGGGTTAAAATTCCCCCCACAGTGTCAGCTAAAATTGTACCCAGACACATCAAACCCTAAAGCATCCTGGGAATGAACAACTTTAACCATTTCATTCAGTAAAAAGAAATCAAAAACTTTAACCGTATGAGATTAAATCAAATCCTAATCTTCTTCTTCTTCTTAGGCAGTCCCTCGGAACCGAGGATGGCTTGCTTCCACATTAAAAATGAGTTCTCAGGTGACTGATGAATCCAATGTGGAACCTACAGTCTCTGTCACAGGCGGGTCAGACGGTGGTTGAAGGGGGGGTGGGTGGGGTGCTTGGGTTGACGTGCGCTCCTTCCGCTGTTTGCGCTTGGCTTCTGCTTGCTCCCGGCGAAGAGACGCAAGGTGTTCGGCGCCTTCCCGGATGCTTCTCCTCCACTTTGTGCGGTCTTGGGCCAGGGATTCCCAGGTGTCGGTGGGGATGTTACACTTTTTCAAGGAGGCTTTGAGGGTGTCCTTGAAGCATTTCCTCTGCACACCTGGGGCTCTCTTGCCGTGCCGGAGCTCCGAGTAGAGCACTTGTTTTGGGAGTCTCGTATCGGGCATGCGGACAATGTGACCCGTCCATCGGAGCTGATTGAGCGTGGTCAAAGCTTTGATGCTGGGGATGTTGGCCTGAGCAAGAACATTGACGTTGGTGCACCTATCCTGCCAATGGATTTGCAGGATCTTGCGGAGGCACCAGAGATTAAACCAAATGCTAATCCTACATATACATGTATACACAACAAGGGTATCTTACAAGTGTATACTCCCATTCCTCGCTATTCCTGCCAAAATGTATTAACTTGTACTTGCAAATTTATTCATAAGTTCCTTTATTGCACCAATCTCAATAAAAATTTAATTTTTTGATAAATAATTTTAAATATTTTAATCCGGGTCAATGTTTGCATAAACTCATTTAAAGTGTATGCATATAATTTTGTTTTTTTAAATGTATTATTTAAGCCTTATATATACCCTTACGCTGATGCAAGCAGGCCCTAGCCTGCTTTTACCAGCCGTAAGAGTTGCGTGGGTAATTGCTGCGCAATTGTGCCAGCAATACTCATTTTTCAGGCGGTTAGGACGATCTGTCAAGGCGTACCTTGACAGATGGCAAGTTCCGGATTTCACACATGCGCATACTCTGAGAGTACGCCATGGCAGGCATCGCAATTTCAGGGACATGATGATTGTTAATGACTGCTAATCAACTTCCCTTGCCCAGAAAGTGAATAATTAAAAATGTGGTGTCTTATTCCTTTTGGTAATGAATTGTTGGAGATTTTTTAATGACAAACTTTAAATTATAAATAATTTTTTTTACTTTTCCTTTCTGTCTTTTTTTCTCTCTCTTAATCCAATCTTTCTTTCACTTGCTTTATTTCTCTTTTTTACGTGATTTGATGTTGAATTTACCCACTCTAACTCACCCTCCTTCTCAATCCTTAAATCACATTGGTTATGGAGATACACTGTTGGTCCCATTGTTCACCAAGGTCCCGGATGCACTCTTGCCCTCGCTGTGCTGTTATCAACTTGCACTTCCAGAAACTTACAGGGCAAAAGAAATTTTGAGCTGAAGGGTGCAGGAAAAAGTTTTAACTAACCAGGCATACCAGGAGATGCCCTGCTGCAACAAATTCTGGCCCATGATTGTGTTTAGTATTGTTAGCCTTATTATCATATGCCCCCCTCCCCAATCCCCACCTTTTAAGTTTCAGTTTAGTTTTAATTGCTATTGATAAAGAATAACTTGCACCTCTCACATCCTCGGCACATCCCAAAGCATTTCACAACCAATGCATTTATTTTGAAGTTTAGTCACTTGTTGCTTTGTAGGCAAACATGGCAGCCCCACAAACAGCAATGAAATAAATAAGCATTTTTATTGAGAAGATAAATATTGACCAGACACTGGGAACTCCCCTACTCATCTTCAAATAGGTTATTTTACATCTACCTAAACAGGCTGACGGGCATAACATCTCATCCAAAACACAGCGGGTGCTCTCTTGCTCATCTGACATGAAGAGCCGTGGAAACCCCAGAAAAATGGTGTAAACAGCATGGAAATTTACCCCCAGCATCTTCAACAATGCAACACTCCCTTAATAGTGCACCAAAGTGTCAGCCTAGATTACGTGATCAAGTCTTCTGACTCTGAGGCAAAGTGCTACCACTTGGCCAAATTGACACTCATCCAGTGAATTTTACTCTTACATGAATATATTTATTTGTACTCTATGCATCTCATATTTGTAGATTTTCCACTGCTGATTCTTTAACCTGTTTGCTAGCTTTTCTGCCCAGTTAATTTGGTCCAGATGCCTTCTTATCTTGCTACCTTTTGCAGCCCAGTGCCCTTATCTTTCAGTCTTCATTATCTTTTCCTATTCTTACATTGAACCTAACTATGTTGCTGTCCAGCAGCAGGAGGCCATTTTATACAAGTATTATTACAGGAAAAATAGTAGAAAACAGAACCTCCTGTCCAACTGGACCTCAATGCTGAACTTCTGCTGAGGCTAAACTCCACGCTGCTCTGGCCTTCCACATTCCACTAGCCTCTCACAGCTCGAGTCTAAGAGATTATAAGCAGATTCAATAGTAACTTTCAAATGGGAATTGGATATATACCTGAAAAGGAAAATAAATTGCAGGGCTATGGGGAAAGAGCAGGTGAGCGGGACTAATTGGATAGCTCATTCATCGAGCTGGCACATACATGATGAGCCAAATTACCTCCTTCTGTGCTGTATGATATTATGATTCTTTAAATTATTTTTAATATACATATATATTTTACATTCTAACTTGAACAGCATGTTTTTTCAAGTTGGTAAAGAGATCTATACGCTCATTTGGAATGCCAACCACGGATGAATCGTGTGACCTCATTCAATTGTATAATAAACATGGGGGTCATTTTCACCTTCAGCTCTTGGGTGCTAAACTGGATTGGCCACCTGTTAGAGAACCTGCCTGATATCCATTGATTTCAGATGCATGAAATTCAGCTGTATTCTGTAATAGGCGAGTGATCCACTCTGCTGGTTTACTGCCCGAGTGATGAAGGTGAGAATGGCTTCCATGGTATTCAAAAACTTCCTCTTGTTAGTGTGTAGGAGAAGATAACCTCCAGGAATTTCAGGTGACCTTGAAATGAATTATTGGATTGTGCACACTGCAACTGAAAATTTGCATGCGCAACATGGCTTTTTTTTGCTCTTGTGATTTATGACTCTGGAGAGCAATCAAATGAGTGTTCAACTCCCACAGAAAATCACAGCCACACAGTGTAAATCCATGGGGAATTTACACATTTTTTCCCAACTTTGCAGTATTTGACTAAATCCATTAGAGGGCACTGCAATCATGTTAATTTGATTTTCTCTTAGGTCCTGAAATTATACCATGGAATATTAGCATACAAATACTTTACATATTCATCTGAAATTCCTCTCTGCACTATTTTAGCAATTGCGTTAACCTGTTTAAAATAAATGGTTAAATTACTCTACTAAAATAGGAGAGAGGGAGGAATTTTGAATGAACCCGTATCCTACAGTGTAATTTCAGAGCCTGCATTTATAACCTTGCACAGGCTAAAATTATTTACAGGATTATTAGTGCATTAAATATCTCAGTTGTCAGCAATGGAGATTGATATAGATGCATTTCATAGTGCAGGGATTTTCTCATGGCAGAGGGTTTCAGCTGGTGATGCTTGTGATAGATGTAAAGATGTGCATGGTGCTGCATTTGCTGTGGACTAAATTGATACAATAGACCATGCTGATCAGTTCCAAATCCATACTTGGCCAGTAGAAGCTTAACTTACTTGTTGAATTTAGTTTTACATGAAACTGGTGAATAATTGTTTTGTCTATCCTCTTCTTCTCCACCTCCAAAATGGCCTCCTTTCCCCACAGGACTCCCATAGATAACTCCAGCTCCTGTGTTGCTTTTTCAGGATAAATGTGCACTTGCAATTCTTGAGAAAGTGAATGTCAGTTTTTTTCCCCTAATTAAGATGGTGTTGTCATCAGACATTCAGTTTTTTGATCTCGCTGGAAACTACTGAAAAAGCCATATATCTGGTGGAATGCCCTGTTTACCAGGCCTCATGTAAATTCATGTTTTTATTTTTTTTTCGGCCCATCTTTTGAAGCCAATGTTGCCCTTCATCGCTATGCTTCGTTCTTCAGCTGACAGGCTGGATATTTTAGGCTGCAGGTTTTTCCTGGGCTTAATCCAATTCTGCTTTGTGTTTGGTCTACAGGAGGTGGCCTTTTACAAGACTAATTGGCATCTATGTTCAAATCCAATGCATAATGATGACAAGAAATCTTCAGTTTGCCAGATATAAGGCTCTCAAATGAGCTGGGAAACAGTCTCAACCCAGTTGCTAATGGGCACGAGTCCACAAGACTGTCAGTAATTGGTACTAAGTTAGCAGCGTCACTCAAAAGGCCATAAGGGTGGCTGGTTTGAGAAATGGATCATTATTTCTCTGATTTAGAAAACTTCACTCAATTAGCAGAGGACAAACTGGTAGCAATGCTGCCTGTCATATAGCATGTCATACAGTATGCTTAGTGTTCTTCTTAAATGAAGATCTTAGGATCAACCTAATTTCATTCCATGTACTGCAAGTTTGAAATTAAAGGAAGACACATGCTGGGAATTTTCTCGGGAGTTCTCCCAATCAGCTGCTGTAACTTTGGTGGAAGATCTAACCCCGTTAACCCGTCTATCCGGTCTTTCTGCCGAAGTTACACCAGTCGACCAGGAACACCCCCGAAGGAAATTCTAGGTAATAAAGACTGTATATTATTTTAAAGTAGGGTATTTGTGTTTATCGAGTTAAATTTACGAATTGTGTCAATCATGTTTGTGATGTTTGTTAATTTTTTTTTAGTGAAGTAATGTAGCTATTTACAGATGAAATATAGGAGAGACATGCTTCCTGGATTTTAAGTCTTGATTGTCTATCTTGTGACATGAAGACACTATGGTAAAAACAGTTGCAGCTGTCTTCTCAAGTAACAATGTGTACAGATCGGCTATCAGTGTTAGACTGCACTGTTTTGACTTCTCACTGCAACATAGAACTATTGTGGCAACTATTACAATCCCCTGGCATTGTAGAGCTCCTGATGGCATACGGTTAGATTACGAAGACTGTGAGAGGAATTTTAACCCCCCAAAACAGGTGGGTTTGGGTCAGGTGGAATGTTAAAATTTTAAAAATCTCAAACCCAAATCCAACCCGCCTCGAACCTACCCACTTCCAGTTTTAACGGAGGTGAGACAAGAGGCGGGCAACCTACCCGCTCCCAGGAGGGAGTTGCTCATTTAAATATTTTAATGAGGCCATGTGCCTCATATTTTATCTCTCTTCCAGGTTTAACCCTAGCTGGCCGGGTTTCCTGGGCCTTGGAAACCGGAAAGCTAAAGGGAGGCGAGGACTGCTGCGTGGAAGAGTAACACAGCTTTTCCAGCACTGAATGTGGGCAAGGAGAAGCAGGAATGCTTCACCCAGTCCCCAAGCTAACCTGCTTCCCTCTCTATTGATCGGACCCCATCACTCATCATTGGACACCTCTCACGATCACTGACAACCCCCTATCCCCCATGATCAGACACCTCCCCACGATCACCGGCCCCCCCGTCTCTGCCCCCGATCTGTCTCCAAACCCCTGCAAGTACCACCCGCCCACCCCTTGTGATCTCTACTCCAGCAGCAGGAAACCCACCTGCTCCTGGGCTGCGGCCTCTTCTGCAGCATTGTCCACCCGACAGGCTGACTTCCGGGTGGGGATCCTGTTGAAAAAAAATCCCCACAACGTTCAGGGAAACTCAACTTGACCAGAATTCCTCCCTGTAATATATGTGGGTAGAACAAATGAAGGACAGAGACACGATCAGTTGCTAGTCCAAAAGCTTGCTTTACTAGGCCAGAGCGAACTGAGCTTGCTCATACTAAACCATGTGACAAACCATGTGATAATACATTACACTGATATCCCTCTTAAAAGAAATGTATATATTCCCCTCTCAAATACAACAAAACTACGGTCCCACCTTTCCCAGATTCACATGTACCACATAACAAAAACTCCTGGCTTTTTTTCTTTTAAATGAACAACAAATCCAATTTAATAACAGGTTTGCGGAGCCTTCCTGATCTCCTTATAGAAGGTTTTGGGCTTGAACCAATTTTCGGGCTGTTTTGTTTTGGTTCTGAACTCAATGCTGAACCTGTTTCTATCTCAGACATGTTTGAACCTGGTACTTTAGTTTCTGAAGTCTGAACTGAGTCAAACACAAGTATGTGTTCACGATCAAGGGGTTCAATATCACTGTCCAATCCAGGCCAGTAACCAAAGCTTCTTGCATTTGATTTCATACTGATGATCCCTGGATATTCAGTGTGAAGTTTGGCCAGAATTCTATCTTTCAAAGAAATAGGTACCACCACTCTGTTTCCCCACTTGATATAACCTTGCTCACAAGACAATTCAGTACGATGGTTATGGAATGGTTTCAATTCTGTGTCCATACACTGATCAGTCCATCCATTCAAGGTGTTTTCATACACTCTTTTCAGTACTGAGTCCTTTTGAGTCTTATCTGCAATCTCAGTTGCATTCATGGGAAAGTCTTTGTCAACTGCACCTAGTGTGAAAATTGACCTTCACTCCCAACACATGAGTCCTCAAGGCATCTGCGATGACGTTTTGCTTTGAAGTGCGATATTCAATCGTATAATCATATTGTGATAACAACACTGCCCAATGTTGCATTCTTGATGAGGCCATTGCAGGGATGGCAGATTTGGGCCCCAATATTGCTAGGAACGGTTTGTGATCGGTTATCAGGGTAAACTTTCTGCCAATCAGGAACTGTTGGAATTTCTTGATTCCAAACACTATGGCGAGTGCTTCCTTTTCAATTTGCGTGTAATTTCTTTCGCTCTTTGTGAGGGTTCGCGATGTGAAAGTGATAGGTTTCTCTTGGCCATCATCCATTATGTGGCTGATGACAGCTCCCAAACCATAACTGGAAGCATCACACGCTAACAAGTTCACGCTCTGTGTCGTAGTGCACAAGTAGAGCATCGCTAGAGGGACTTCTCTTACAATGGGAACGGTAGCATAGTGGTTATGTTACTGGACTAGTAATCCAGAGGTCTAGACTAATTATCCGGAGACATGAAGTTAAATTCCACCACGGCAGCAGGTGAATTTAAATTCAGTTACTGGAATAAAAAGCTAGTATCAGTAATGGTGACCATGAAACTACCGGATTGTCGTAAAAACCCATCTGGTTCACTAATTTCCTTTAGGGAAGGAAATCTGCTGTCCTTACCTGGTCTGCCCTATATGTGACTTCAGACCCACAGCAATGTGGTTGACTCTTAACTGTCCTCTGAAATGGCTGAACAAGCCATTCAGTGTCAAACCGCTAGGAAAACAGCTCACGGATTGCAGCGGTTCAAGAAGGTGGCTCACCACCACCTTCTCAAGGGTAGTTAGGGATGGGTAATAAATGCTGGCTTTGCCAGTGATGCCTACATTCTGTGAATGAATAAAGGGAAAAAAAACAAGTATGGTAAGCTTCCTGTTGCGCTTTTGTCCACTTCTACTGGACATCCTTCTTGAGGAGCACAAGCAATGGAGCTAACATGGTTGCTAACTCGGGTAAGAAATGTGCGTAGTACTGGACCATTCCAAGGAAAGATCTTAACTCAGACACATTCCATGGCTTTGGAGCATTGATGACAGTATCAATCTTTTCCTTCACTTGTCGCAAGCCATTTGCAGCAACTTTCAGATCAAGGTACACAACCTCGGGCTGCACAAAAGCACATTTGCTCCTTTTCAATTTGGCATTGTGGGCATTCAACCTTTGAAGCACTATATCTAATACTTCTAGATTTCCTTCCTCGCTGTTTGTTGTGATCAGCACATCTTCTTGATTGCAAAATCTTATCCCTTGTAGCCTGGAAGATTTTAGGGGAGGACTTTACACCATATGGCAGCTTGGTGTATGAGTACAGTCCCTTGTGTGTGTTGATGGTGAGATACTGTTGACTCTCTTTGTCAACATTCAGCTGAGCGTGTGTGACAGTTCAAGCTTGGAGAAAACCTTTCACCCAGAGAGTGCTGTATACAAATCTTGTGATGTAGGTAACGGATACAGCACATTGTCAACTGCTTGGTTGATAGTAACTTTGTAGTCACCACACAAGCGTACAGTTTTGTCTGCTTTGTGCGCTACCACAATCGGGGTAGCCCATTCACTTTTGTCAGTTTGTACGAGCACATTGTTCTCTCTCAGCTTCGCTAGCTCTTCCTCCACCTGACTTTTCAACGCATAGGGGACCAGCCTTGCCTCACAATAGACAGGCTTCACATTGGACTTGATGCATATATGCACGTCATACCCAGTGATGTCCTCATAACTGTCTGTGAACATGCTTTCGTACTTGTTCAAAACTGAGTCGAGTCACTTCTTTGAAGCATCTACACTGAAGGTGTTTTTCCAGTCTAGTTTTAACTTTCTCAACCAGTCTTTGCCCATGAAAGTTGGCCTGTTGTTGTAGCTCGCTACAATAATAGGCAGCTTTACTGACTGGCCATTGTGCTGAGCTGTACATTCCATTTGTCTACATATCTCTAGGATTTCTCCAGAGTAGGTTTTTAACTCTACAGTACTCTTTGTAAGTGGTACTTGATTAAACTCTCATATGTGCCCTTACTCATGACAGAGCAGACCGCCGCTGTGTTGATACACATTTCAATATATTGCTCGTTGATCAAAATTTTGTACGGAAGTCTTTCTCACGACTGCTAGCGTTGCCACTAATGACATCTTCAACATCAGGTGTGTTCACTTCAAGATTGTGAACTTCTCCCTTTTGTTGTTGCTGCTTTGCATTGCCAGCTGTTGAAATATGGCCTTGCTTCTGGCAGTGAAAACACTTTGCATTTCTGTATTGGCAGGACTGTGGTGAGTGACTTCCATTGCAGTGATAACAATTCACTGAACTGCTCTCACCGACATGCTTTAGCCTCGGTCTCACAGCTTTAGGTTTGGTGGTGGCTTTGTGACTGTAGACCACAGCTGCACTAGTCACTTGAGTTGGACAGAGCTCCCTAGCATTCGTAGATGCCATCTCTATAGATAGGGCATGCTATGTCTAACGTTAGGTTTGGAGTGTTCAGTAACTTTGACTGTGTGCGCTCATCCACCAGTCCACACACAAACTTATCGCGCAACGCATGATCCAAAAGTGTGCCGCAGTTACAATGCAAAGACGGGTTCTTAAGAGCTACAATGTACTCACTGATGGTTTCACTTTGTTTTTGGTTCCTGGTGCCAAACTTATAGCTCTCTGCTGTTTCTAACGGCTTTGTTCAAAATGGTCCTCGAGTTTCTTGACAATGCCTTCAAACGATGCATCCTTCACTTTCCCTAGCGGGAGTAGATTTGTCAATGTTCCGTAGATATCTGGCCCGATCTTCGTTAGAAAAATTCCTTTTTTCCGTTCACGAATTACTTTATTTTGAGATTGAACATTCTCATCTGCACCTTCGATCTCAATAATGTTATTGGCCCTAAAAAACATCTCCATCCATTCAATGTAAGAACTGAATGGTTCGCGAGCTCGATCATTCACGCTGAGGCGTCTGATGAATCCCATAGGCACAGTCATGATTGTCCCAATCCCGTCAAACAGTGACTCAGCACGCTACCTGTGTACATATGAGAATCAACGCCGCTGTTGCTGTGTATACATACACGTGAAGGTGAGGCACAGATGATTGTGCATGAGCATTAACGGTAAAACATCACAAAAATTCAGTTTAGGTGTCACAAATTCACCGTAAACTTGTCCACTCGAAGGTTGAACACTGTGTCCTTCCATGACCCCTAAAAATGGCTTTGGGATCCCATCCTCGTCGCCAAAATGTAATAGGCGTGGGTAGAACAAATGAAGGACAGAGACACAATGAGTTGCTAGTCCACGTGCTTGTTTATTAGACCAGAGCAAACTGAGCATGCTCATACAAAACAATGTGACAAACCATGTGATAATACATTACATTCCCCCCGCTTGGAAATCCCACCCCAGTAAAGATCAGGGCCTTTGTGCTTGTATAAATGAAGGGCACAAGTGTACAGAAGCTTTGTTTTGTGCTTATTAAAATAGAACTATGGGTCCAGGGGAATGGAATCACTGAAGGCACCCAGATCATGTACAGCATAGCGAGTTCCAGAGTAAAGCTCCCTCTACTCTGCCCCAACAACAAGATGTAACCACAACGTCAGAGGAGCACGTTTTGCTGCAGAAAGGTGATATTTTCCCACAACCCCCATCCTATGACCTCTGAGTGAGGTTGCGAGTTAGTGCCAGTTTTGACCTCAGGTCCCAGAGGTGAAAGACCAGTGTCTAACTCAATGCACCACTCAGTTCCCTGGTACAGTAGGTTGATTGAATCTACAGATTTGCAACAATTTAGGGACTGTATTAATGATGTAACAGTTTAAAAAAAAATCTTGACAACTTCTACTATGCACAAGCTTTGACACCTGCATTAGTCAAATAGTTCATACTCAATATTGTCTGTAAGTAATGTGTTAGGTTCTTGAAATCAAATAAAGAATTGTTAGCTGTTTTTGTGCTAAGTACAGCAATTGTCCCCAAGTTTTGATGATTCATTGTCTGGTTGACCAATGAAACCGGATAGTATTTTTATATAATTTTTTCAAATAAACATGTTGGTAATATGTATTGACTCTCAGTGCTAATCCCAAAATAGATCAGCATTGATGCAGCAGCATTTGTGCTGTTGCCACAAGTCAAATATTTTGCCCTCAGTCCTAGACAGTGGTGGAATGCTGTGGATTGTGTAAACAAACAGATTAGGTTGCATTTATTGATTTTTACTTTTTATAAATTGCTTGCTGTTTTCCTCATACCGGAATGATTTACAGTGAGATCCTTTCAGGCACAGATTGTCCACATTTTGTTTTTAGCTTTCCAGAGACTTCTGAGCCTATGGCCAAGTGTCTCACAACACCGGCATGTTCAGGAAAAATCAAAAGTCAGTCGAGCTTGAAACCTGTCATTTTGTCTGTGGAGATTTTTGAGAATATGACAGGGGCACCCGATGGTGAGACGACAAAAGCAGTTAACAGATGAGATCCTGAAATACATTTTTGTTGATGAAAACGCTAACTGCAGCAGGAATAACTCAGATGAGTCCTGATAAATGCATAAGTACTTTGCAAAAAAAGGACTTGAATCATAATTACACCTAGATAAGGAATTCAATACACTATAAATAAAATACATTTGTGGACCACTATTCATTTAATCTTTCTTAAATATTTATTTAGTCGAAGCAATCGACAATATTTTAAATATAAGTGATTAGATTAATAAATGTTTTAGTAACTGCAGGTAACAGGCAACTATGATTAGTGGACAATGCATTAAAACTGGATAACTGAGGAAGCTTTTAATGCTTGGATCAGGAATTCCACACTGTAGGAGTGACTGGAAAGTGTTTCTGTACATTCAAATCTTATGCCTGGGTCAGAATTATATTTGCTCTGGGGTAAGAATTCCTCCAGGTGCTGTGTATAGAGATTTTGTGAATACATTTTGTGATAAATCCATTAAGTGGAACAAGGACTCAAAGAGGCGATATCGTAGAATTAACACGAGTACTTTATTAACAACTGGGAAACACATACATCAGGCCTGCATCCTGGCATTCGACCTTTGCTGACCTTAACAGGAAGTAAAACCCCCGACCTTAGCAGCAGCATAGGCTACAGCACCACCTGGTGGACAACCCCAACCATAACAACCCAGTTCACTATATCCCTCCCCCCTTAAAGATTTCAGTATGAATTTCTTAACAAACAACCATTCCTAAGGGTCACATAAGAAGTCTCCATTCACCATGTTCCATACTTGACGAATCTAACAGGTCAGTATCAATCTCTCTGGTGGCTTGCGAGGCCTTTGTGAATGTCTAACAGTAAAGTCCCTGCTTGTTTGTGGTGAAGCCACCAGCTGCTCCTGAGCAGTGCTCGGAGTATCTGACTGCAACGATGGTTCCCTCTTGACGAATGGGTTCCTGTGGAATTTTCTCTGTCCCTGGTGGTGGCACCACAGATGCACTTGGATAACTGGGGGTAAACCTGTCCTCAGTCATTGCATCTGGAACCTTCATTTCAATTTCCCCATGTCTGGGATGTATATGATCTACATGTCTGCGTATTACTCTACCATCTCCCAACATGACCTTGTATGATACTGGACCGGTCATTGAGTCTATGAAGCCAGGAATCCACTTTGGTCCATAACTGAAATTCCTGGTAAGGACCGCATCTCCTTCTCCAAAACTTTGGCTCTTTGTTCTTTTGTCATGGTTCTCTTTTTGCTTGTTTTGTCTGCTTTCCATTTTCCTTTTTAGGTCTGGGTGGACAAGGTCAAGAGTGGAGCGTAGTTTACGACCTAATAACATCTCAGCAGGAGAGAGTCCTGTGGTGGATTGAGGTGTTATTCTGTAGCTGAACAGAACCCGTGACACTTTGGCTGCTAAACGCCCTTCTGCACTTTTTTTCATCATCTCTTTAAATGAGGATGGACGATATGGAGCCGAGGTCACCTGCACTATGCCATTTTTTCTCAAGAACTCTTTTGTCTCTGTACTCACAAGACAAGTGGCATTGTCACTTACCACGATCTCCGGTAGCCCTTGATTACTGAGGCTCCGACGCAGGCAGTCTATAGTAGTAATGGCGGAAGCAGAATTTACAGGATAAACATCCATCCATTTGGAATGTGCATCAATGATTATGAGGAACATCTTCCCCATGAATGGACCCGCATAATCCAAGTGCAATCTTCTCCATGGTTTATCCAGCCACTCCCAGGGGTGGAGAGGAGCCGCTGCTGGTACCTTCCGGTGTTCCTGACAAGTGCTGCATGTCTTGACTAGATTTTCTATCTCCTCATCTAGCTTTGGCCACCACAAGTAACTCCTAGCCAAGGCTTTCATACGCGAGACCCCAGGATGACACTGATGTAGTTGCTCTAGGATAGACTGTCGTGCTGGCTGTGGAATAATCACTCGTGCTCCCCACAACACGCAACCATCCTGCACACTCAGCTCTGTTTTCCTGACACTGTAGGGTGTGAAGTCAGCCCCTTCTGGATGCTGTGGCCATCCCCTCACCACATATTCTCGAACTCTAGACAGTACTGGATCTTTACCTGTCATGTTCTTACTTGCTCTGCAGTCACAAGTGCCGTGTCCGTGTCCTCCAACATCAACACTCTGTCCTCTGGAGCCGCACGGATAGGTGTGCCTGGCAGTGGAAGACGGCTCGAGGCATCTACGTTCCCATGGTACTTGCCCGCCTTGTAGACGATGACATACTCATATGCCCTCAACGTCACGGCCCACATCTGGATCCGGGGTGACACCATCTGTGGAACTGCTTTCATTTCATTGAAAAGAGAGAGAAGAGATTTATGATCGGTGCATATGGTGAACTTCCTGCCATATATGTACTTGTGGAACCTCTGTAACCCAAACATTACTGCTAACCCCTCTTTGTCTAACTGGGAATAGTTTTTTTCCGCTGGTGTTAGAGTTCGGGACATAAACCCTATTGGTCTTTCAGTTCCATCTTCCATGCAGTGTGAAAGAACTGCCCCCACCCCGTAAGGTGAAGCGTCACAAGAGAGAATGATGTCTTTCTCTGCATTGTAGTGAACCAGCACATCCGACGACAGCATCAGTTTCTTGGCCTGTTCAAATGAAACCCCCTGCTCCTCTCCCCACTGCCACTGTGTCTCCTTGCGCAGTAGTTTGTGAAGAGGTGCTAACACTGTTGACAAGTTTGGTAAAAACCTGTTATAATAGTTCAACAGTCCCAGGTAAGCTTTTAACTCAGCCACATTTGTAGGAGCAGGAGCATCCTGCAGTGCTTTTACCTTCTCCTTGAGTGGATGGAGCCCAGTGGCGTCCACTCTGTGCTCCAGGAACACTGTCTCATTCCCCAGGAAAGTGCACTTACTCCTCTTGAGCCGAAACCCTGCCCTCTCCAATCTCTGTAGTACCTCTCTCAGAGTGCTCAGATGCTCCTGGTCGGTTCTTCCTGTCACCAGAATGTCATCCAGATAGATGGAAACACGTGGAATCCCTTGCAGTACACCTTTGATTGTCCTCTGGAAGATAGCTGGACTAGATGAGACACCAAACGATAAGCGGTTATATGTAAACAAGCCCTTGTGTGTATTTATGGTGACATACTTCTTTGAATCGTCATCCAGTGTAATCTGCAAGTAGGCATGACTCATATCCAACTTTGTGAATTTCTTTCCTCCAGCCAGGTTTGCAAAGAGATCCTTTGTTTTGGGAATAGGATACTGCTCTAGTTTGGACACTCGATTGACTGTCAATTTATAGTCGCCACAGAGTCTTACCGAATTGTCTGGTTTTAAAACAGGCACTATGGGAGCTGCCCATTCTGAACATTTCACTGGCTCCAGTATGTTCTCTCTCAATAGACGGTCAAGCTCAGCCTCTACCTTTGGCTTCATGGCATAAGGCACAGGTCGTTGTTTAAAAAACCTTGGCGGTGCCTCCTTGTCTACATAAATCTTAGCTGGGGGGCCAGTAAATGTGCCAAGTTCCTCCTTGAACACATTCTCATGTTCACTCAACACTTCTTGCAAAGTCAACTGTTTGCCCGCATCTATTTGATGTGCTGCTCCCCAGTCTAATTTAAGTTCTTTTATCCAGCCCCGACCTAACAGGTTTGGTCCGGTACCCGATACTATAACTACAGGTAGCTGTTCCACTGTGTCCCTGTGTTGCACAGTTACCTTAGCTGTACCTAATGTCGCTACTCGTTCACCTGTATATGTTTTAAGATGCAGGGAGCAAGGCTTTAACTCTGGAACTTTTGCACGGTTCCACAATTTTGAGTACTCTGCCTTGTTCATTATGGTCATGCCGCACCTTGTATCCACTTCAAAGTTCACCTTAGAGTCATTTACTGTCAGTTGCAATGTGATAGGAGCCACTTTTGGAATGTTCTCTAACATGCTATACATTATGAACATGTCCTCATCAGCTTCCCCGCTGATGTGGTGTGCTCCATGTTTTTTCACTTCTCTCCCTTGGTTTTGCTGTCCTTCCCCTTTTGGTTTGGATTCCTCCACAGGTGATTTCGCACTGCAAGCTCGTTTTATGTGTCCTTGTTTCCCACACTTGTAGCACTTTTCCACCAGAAACCGGCATTCACTCGCCAGGATCGCCCTTGCATCTATAACATGCCTTCACATGCTCACATTGTGGTTTCTGATGCATGTTCAACTTGTGCACAACAACCTGACCTGCAACTTGCGTAGTATTAGCCCTGTCTGAACCCTGTATTTCTTTTACATCTCGGTTCGCTGTCTCTATGGCTTGAGCAAGTTTCAATGCTTTTTCATAAGTAAGCCCTGTCTCGGATAATAATCTACGCTGCATTTGGTCATCCATAATTCCACAAACTAGCCTATCTCACAGCATTTCCTTCAGGTTGTTCCCATAATTGCAATCTTGTGCTAATTTACGCAACACCGCTACATAGTCCATTATGTTCTCTCCCTCTTTTCTGTTCCTTGAATTAAACTTGAACCGCTGTACAATCTCACTAGGCTTAGGGTTGAAATGTCCTTTTTGCAAGGCCACTAATTCACCAAATGATTTGTCTCCAGGCTTTTCAGGGCTGAGCAGATTCCTCATCAAACTGTAGGTCTGGCTTCCCACTGAACTAAGTAGAATGGCTTTCCTTTTTCCGGCATCATTTATTTCATCTGCTTCGAAAAAATAACCCAACACTTCACAGTATTCCTCCCAAGTTTGTGCTTGAATATCAAAAGCGGAAACCGTTCCTTCCGTGGCAGCCATGCTCTCTTCCAACTGGTAGCTAACCATAGCTCATAATTTTAAACATCCCGGCAGACTTTTCTTCATTATTCAGGGTCCTTTAGTTACCTCGTTGCCAAATGTGATAAATCCATTAAGTGGAACAAGGACTCAAAGAGGCGATATCGTAGAATTAACATGAGTACTTTATTAACAACTGGGAAACACATACATCAGGCCTGCATCCTGGCATTCGACCTGTGCTGACCTTAACAGGAAGTAAAACCCCCGACCTTAGCAGGAGCATTGGCTACAGCACCACCCGGTGGACAACCCCAACCATAACAACCCAGATCACTATACATTTGTGATGATTTCCTCTGTTCAGTATCTCTAGTGAACTCATAAGCACATTGTAAAAATATATTTACAATGATGCTACACTTAGATCAAGTCAGTTTATCAGCATGGAGGCCTATGAGAGAAGAGACCGCACAATGAGTGTGAGGTTGGGAAGATGCTGAAAAAGTAAGAAAAGTGTCAAGGAATGGAAAAGAATAGACATTAGCCAATGAATCAGTAGTCAACACCAAACACGGAGGGCTAAAAATTTGGTTGCATAGGGTGCTGATTTGGCACGACAATGGCGTCTGAGCAGCACACGCACACTTTTGGTGCGGGCCGCGCCAGACGCCCTTTTGGTGAGGGTGTTAGCGTCAGTGCTGGGAGTGTGCAGAGTACACAGATCATGACGTCACGCTGATTTGACACCAGCACTGCCATTTTCAACCTCATCGCTGGAGCTAATGCCCTCTCTTAACCTCGTACAGCTGAACATGTGTTTAACAGCAGGAAGGACCCCCACCAGCGCTATTTAAAGGGATCATCACCTACTGACAGGTTAGTTGCTGATTGATTTCTACTGGCTGTTGCTGAGTTTGTAGAAGTGTTTGATGCTTTCTAGACTTCTTTAAAGTTGCCTAAAGTCTACAAGGAGAGGTGTGGCAGGTGCTCGAGGATTTGGTACTGACTTGCAAGGGTTTTGCTCAGACCAGTTGCTCCCAGACATGGGTGTAATAGTTTGTATCCCCCTTGGCCTGCAGCATGACAGGGAGAATGAGCAGAGATGACACAGAGCAGGACAAGCTGCTAGACGAGGCAGGAGGAGGTGGGAGATGAGTTCTCAGCAAGAGGGTCTTCAGGGAGCAATTCTCCTCAGCAACGAACAGTGCAAGCGACGTCTCCGTTTTACTGAGGAGGTGCTCACTGAAATCTGCCACCTGCTGCAAGCAGACCTGCTGCCTCAGTCCAGGGCGAGGACGGAATTACCAGTGGCTGTGAAGGTGACCATTGCCTTGAACTTCTTTGCGTTGGGCTCCTTCCAGGCTGGAGCAGGCAACATCTGTAATATCTCCCAATTCGCCATCCGCTCGTGTATGAGGGAGGCAAGTGAGGCTCTGTATGGAAAGAGAGGTGAATACATTTCATTTTCTCTTGCCAGAGAGAAGCAGGCAGAGCGAGCACGTGGCTTCACCAAGATAGCAGGCTTCCCCATGGTGCAGATGCCACTGACTGCGCACACGTTGCTTTGCAGGCGCCGCATCTCAATTCAGAAATGTACCGCAACCAGAAAGGATTCCACGCCCTCAATGTTCACCTGGTGTGCAACCATACTCAGCGCATCATGCAAGTCAATGCCCGCTATCCTGGCAATCAAGATGCCTTCATTCTGTGGCAGTCCGCTCTACCATCAGCTTTTGAGCCACCACAGCAAACCAGAGGGTGGCTACTGGGCTGACCATCTGGCTCATGACTCCAGTGCGCAACCCAAGCATATGTGGGCAGCATGCATATAATGAAAACCATGCTGCCACACGGAATTTGATAGAGCAGACCATTGGCATCCGCTGCATGGACCGCACTGGAGGAGCCCTGCAGTACTCGTCAGAGCATGTCTCAAGATTCATTGTGTTCTGCTGCATACTGCACAACCTCGCCACCATGAGGGCACTGCCCTTACCACCAGGCATATGGCAAAGAGCTGAGGAAGAGGAGGGAGAAGGGAGGAGGCAACCCAGACAGCCTCTTTCTGCCCGGGCTGTCCGTGATCGACTCATCCGATTGCAGTACACGCGAACGTAACTCCAATTCCACATTCACCAATAGTCCCACACCTTCCCTCTGTTGCTGACCATCACCTCTTGGCCACAATGCTACAATAAAAGCCACCACAAAACAAACATTCCAAATCAAGTTTATGAATTAAACTATTACAATAGTTAATTCAAAAGTCAACTAATCACCCTTGTGCATTCTCTTAGTGTCTGTCTTCCATCTCCCATTACCTATCCTATTGCTCCTATGCAGTGCTATCCCAGTGGCTGTGGCATGGCTGGTGGAAGGCTGCTGACTTTCAGCGGGGGAGACTGCAGATGGCCTTGCAGGACAACCTCGAGCAACTCTGGGCCTATGAGGCCCGGCTTCGGACTGCACCATCTCTGCATGGGCAGCAGCAGTCTGGGCTGGCTAGCTGCCAGGCAACAGCAACAGCAAGAGCACTGGTAAAGTGGCAGTGGTGGGAGGACGAATGCTGTCAGCCTGAGCAGGTTCGTGCTCCACGGGGCCACTGCCACTCCCCTGGGGTGGTGCCTCAGCAATCCTAGTAATCTGCTGGAGGACAGATTCCTGGACTGCTGTGACACCCTGCAATCCCCATTGCACACTGGTAATCCCAGCCATGATGGCAGCAGTCCGGGCTTGCGAGGCAGCAAGTTGAGCTTGTGTGACTTCAACGATAGCAAAATACTGCAGATGCTGGAAATCCGAAATAACAACAGAAAATGCTGGAAAAACTCAGCAGGCCAGGCACCATCCATGGAGCTCTCCACGGATGTTGCCTGGCCTGCTGAGTTTTTCCAGCATTTTCTGTTGTTACTTTGCATGACTTCAATCTGAGCTTCCATTACAACACTCAGACTTTGGGTGGCTTCTGCTTGTGCTGCAATGGAAGCTGAGACTTCGGTCATCAGACGCTGCGACATGATTGGATCAACAAGTGTGCTAATGGATCTGTCCACAACATCCATGCTGGAAAGGATGGGTTCCAAGCTCAGAACAAAACCCTGTGCAAGGTTGGGTTGGAGCCGGACTCCTCCATGCTCCTTGACATTGCATTCAGGCTTTCTGGCAGGTCTGCCAATGCACCAGGCATTTTGTTGTGCATACCCATCAGCTTTGTTCTGTAGGCCGCCCCATCAAAGTTCTCATCTGAGTCCTGTGCAGCAGAACTCATGTGCGACCTCGCCCTTCGGGGAGCTGGTACCTGCTCTACCCTTTCCTCCTGCCCTGGCTGCAGGCCACTCGTGCCCGGTGACTCACCATGTGCAGATCCAGCCTATAAGCTACCCACTAAAGTAAGCGCAGTGCCAGTATCTGAGCTGGTGGCTGTGAGTGTCAGATCGAGTGACGTTGTTTCTTCTTCATCATCACTCTCCTCTTCCTCTTTGACCACTGCCTGGCCAGGTTAGATTTCTTGGATCTTTGAAAGGAGAAAAGCGCAAGCGTCGGGTTGTGATGAGGGGAGGGGGCGGTGGAAAGCAACAGGTGCATGCTTACACCAGCTGCAGCTTGTAAGTCAGAAGAGATTGTGGGATAAGTGGATGTGAGGAGGAGGATTAGGTATGAGCATACCGTCATGTTTAATGGTCGTTCCTACGTGATTCATCGGAAGGCTTGGTAGGTATGGCTGAGCTCGCGAACCCTTCAGTTCTTACATTGAGTGAATGGAGATGTTTTTTAGGGCCAATAATATTATTGAGGCCGAAGGTGCAGATGAGAATGTTCAAGCTCAAAATGAAGTAATTCGTGAATGGAAGAAAGCAATTTTTCTGACGGAGATCGGACCAGATGTCTACAGAACATGGACAAACCTACTCGCGCCAGGGAAAATGAAGGATGTATCATTTGAAGACATTGCCAAGAAACTCGAGGACCATTCCGACCCAAAGCCATTAGAAAGCGCAGAGAGCTATAAGTTTGGTACCAGAAACCAAAAACAAAGTGAAACAATCAGTGAGTACATCGTAGCTCTTAAGAACTTTTTTTGCATTGTAACTTTGGCATATTTTTGGATCGTGTATAGCCCTGGGAGTAGCCCTGGGAGTCCTCAACATTGACTCAGGACCCCATGAGGTCTCATGGCATCAAGTCAAACATGGGCAAGGAAACCTCCTGCTAATTACCACCTACCGCCCTCCCTCAGCTGATGAATCAGTACTCCTTCATGTTGAACACCAATTGGAAGAAGCACTGAGAGTAGCAAGGGCACAAAATGTCCTCTGGGTGGGGGACTTCAATGTCCATCACCAAGAGTGGCTCGGTAGCACCACAACTGACCGAGCTGGCCGAGTCCTAAAGGACATAACTGCCAGACTGGGTCTGCGACAGTTGGTGAGGGAACCAACAAGAGGGAAAAACCTACTTGATCTCGTCCTCACCAATCTACCTGTTGCAGATGCATCTGTCCATGACAGCATTGGTGGAAGTGACCACCGCACAGTCCTTGTGGAGGCGAAGTCCCGTCTTCATGTTGAGGATACCCTCCACCGTGTTGTGTGGCACTACCACCGTGCTAAATGGGACAGATTTCGAACAGATCTGGCAACTCAAAACTGGGCATCCATGAGGCGCTGTGGGCCATCAACAGCAGCAGAATTGTATTCAACCACAATCTGTAACCTCATGGCCCGGCATATCCCTCACTCTACCATTACCATCAAGCCGGGAGATCAACCCTGGTTTAACGAAGAGTACAGGAGAGCATGCCGGGAACAGCACCAGGCATACCAAAAAATGAGGTGTCAACCTGGTGAGGCTACAACACAGGACTACTTGCATGCCAAACAACGGAAGCAACATGCGATAGACAGAGCTAAGCGATCTCACAACCATCGGATCAAATCAAAGCTCTGCAGTCCTGCCACATCCAGTCGTGAGTGGTGGTGGATAATTAAACAATTAACAGGAGGAGGAGGCTCCAAAAATATCCCCATCCTCAATGATGGTGGAGCCCAGCACGTGAGTGCAAAAGACAAGGCTGAAGCATTTGCAACTATCTTCAGCCAGAAGTGCCGAGTGGATGATCCATCTCGGCCTCCTCCTGAGGTCCCCAGCATCACAGATGCCCATTCAATTCACTCCACGTGATGTCAAGAAATGGCTGAAGACACTGGATACTGCAAAGGCTATGGGCCCTGACAACATTCCGGCAATAGTACTGAAGACTTGTGCTCCAGAACTAGCTGCGCCCCTAGCCAAGCTGTTCCAGTACAGCTACAACACTGGCATCTACCCGGCAATGTGGAAAATTGCCCAAGTATGTCCTGTCTACAAAAAGGAGGACAAATCCGACCCGGCCAATTACCGTCCCATCAGTCTACTCTCAACCATCAGCAAAGTGACGGAAGGTGTCATTGACAGTGCTATCAAGCGGCAGTTACTCAGCAATAACCTGCTAACTGACGCCCAGTTTGGGTTCCGCCAGGGCCTCTCAGCTCCTGACCTCATTACAGCCTTGGTCCAAACATGGACAAAAGAGCTGAACTCAAGAGGTGAGGTGAGAGTGACTGCCCTTGACATCAAGGCAGCATTTGATCGAGTGTGGCATCAAGGAGCCCTAGCAAAACTGAAGTCAATGGGAATCAAGGGGAAATCTCTCCATTGGTTGGAATCATACCTAGCACAAAGGAAGTTGGCTGTGGTTGTTGGAGGTCATTCATCTCAATCACATGACATGACTGCAGGAGTTCCTTAGCGCAGTGTCCTAGGCCCAACCATCTTCAGCTGTTTCATCAATGACCTTCCCTCCATCATAAGTTCAGAAGTGGGGATGTTCGCTGATGGTTGCACACTGTTCAGCACCATTCGAGACTCGTCAGATACTGACGCAGTCCGTGTCCATATGCAGCAAGACCTGGACAACATTCAGACTTGGGCTGACAAGTGGCAAGTAACATTCGGCCCACACAAGTGCCAGGCAATGACCATCTCCAACAAGCGAGACTCTAACCATCTCCCCTTGACATTCAATGGCATTACCATCGCTGAATCCCCCACTATCAACATCCTGGGGGTTACCATTGATCAGAAACTGAACTGGACCAGCCATATAAATACTGTGGCTACAAGAGCAGGCCAAAGGCTGGGAATTCTGCGGTGAGTGTCTCACCTCCTGACTTCCCAAAGCCTTTCCGCCATCTATAAGGCACAAGTCAGGAGTGTGATGGAATACTCTCCACTTGCCTGGATGTGCAGCTCCAACAACACTCAAGAAGCTCGACACCATTCAGGATAAAGCAGCCCGCTTGATTGGCACTCCATCCACCACCTTCAACATTCACTCCCTCCACCACCGCTGCACTGTGGCTGCAGTGTGTACCATCTACAAGATGCACTGCAGCAACTCGCCAAAGCTCCTTCAACAACACCTTCCAAACCCGCGACCTCTACCACTTAGAAGGACAAGGGCAGCAGACGCATGGGAACATCACCACCTACAAGTTCCCCTCCAAGCCACACACCATCCTGACTTGGACCTGTATCATCGTTCCTTCACTGTTGCTGGGCCAAAATGCTGGAACTCCCTTCCTAACAGCATTGTGGGTGTACCTACACCATATGGACTGCAGCGGTTCAAGAAGGCGGCTCACCACCATCTTCTCAAGGGCAATTAAGGATGGGGACTAAATGCAGGCCTAGCCAGCGACGCCCACATCCCATCAATGAATTTAAAAAAAACTTTGGCATATTTTTGGATCGTGTATTGCGCGATAAGTTTGTGTGTGGACTGGTGGATGAGCGCACACAGTCCAAATTACTGAACACTCCAAACCTAACGTTTGACATAGCATGCAAAATTGCCCTATCTATGGAGATGGCGTCTAAGAATGCTAGGGAGCTCTGTCCAACTCAAGAGACTAGTGCAGCTGAGGTCTACAGTCACAAAGCCAGTACCAAACTTAAAGCTGTGAGACTGGGTCAAAAGCATGTCAGTGAGAGCAGTTCAGTGAATTGTTATCACTGCAATGGAAATCATTCACCACAGTCCTGCCAATACAGAAATGCGAAGTGTTTTCACTGCCAGAAGCAAGGCCATATTTCAACAGCTTCGCAGAGCTAGATCTAAAAAGCAGGAAGTAAGAACTATTCTAGTGGCAATGCAAAGCAGCAACAACAAAAGGGAGGAGTTCACAATCTTGAAGTGAACACACCTGATGTTGAAGAACTAGGTGTCTACAGTATCTATGCCACTAGCGGCAACACTAGCAGTCGTGAGAAAGACTTCTGTACAAAATTTTTGACCAATGAGCAAAATATTGATATGTGTATTGACACAGCGGCCGACTGCTCTATCATGAGTAAGGACACATATGAAAGTAAGTTTAATCTAGTACCACTTACAAAAAGTACTGTACAGTTAAAAAGCTACTCTGGAGAAATCCTAGAGACATGTGGACAAATGGAATGTACAGTTCAGCACAATGGCCAGTCAGTAAAGCTGCCTATTATTGTAGTGAGCTACAACAACAGGCCAACTTTCATGGGCAAAGACTGGTTGAGAAAGTTAAAACTAGACTGGAAAAACATCTTTAGTGCAGATGCTTCAACGAAGCGACTCGACACAATGCTGAACAAGTATTAAAGCATGTTCACAGATAGTTATGAGGGCATCACTGGGTATGACGTGCATATATGCATCAAGTCCAACGTGAAGCCTGTCTATTGTAAGGCAAGGCCGGTCCCCTATGCTTTGAAAAGCCAGGTGGAGGAAGAGCTAGTGAAGCTCAGTGAGAACAGAGTGTTAGTAAAAACTGACAAAAGTGAATGGGCTACCCCGATTGTGGTACTGCTCAAAGCAGACAAAACCGTATGCTTGTGTGGTAATTACAAAGTTGCTATCAACCAAGCAGTTGCCGATGAGCAGTACCCGTTACCTGCATCACAAGATTTGTATGTAGCACTCTCTGGGTCAAAGGTTTTTTCCAAGCTTGACCTGTTGCACACTTAGGCTCAGCTGAATGTTGACAAAGAGAGTCAACAGTATTTCACCATCAACACACACAAGAGACTGCACTCATACACCAAGCTGTTGTATGGTGTAAAGCCCTCCCCTAAAATCTTCCCGGCAATGATGGATAACATTTTGCAAGGAGTTCCAAATTGCTTATGCAATCAAGACAATGTGTTGAGTGCAACAGACAGCGAGGAAAAAATTTTGGAAGTGCCAGATATAGTGCTTCAAAGGTTGAATGCCCACAACATCAAATTGAAAAGGAGCAAATGTGCTTTTGTGCAGCTCAAGGTTGTGTACCTTGATATGAAAGATGATGCAAATGGTTTGCAACCAGTGAAGGAAAAGGTTGATGCTGTCATCAATGCTCCAAAGCCACAGAACGTGTCTGAGTTAAGATCTTTCCTTGGAATGGTCCAGTACTACGCACGTTTCTTACCTGAGTTAGCAACCCTGTTAGCACCATTGCATGCGCTCCTCAAGAAGGGTGTCCAGTGGAAGTGGATGAAAGTGCAACAGGAAGCTTACGACGCTTGTAAGAGAAGTCTTTCTAATGATGCCCAGCTTGAATGAATCGGTTGGTCAGTGTATGGACACAGGATTGAAACCATTCCATAACTGTTGTACTGAATTGTCTTGTGAGCAAGGTTGTATCCTAAGGCCATAATAAGAACATAAGAAATATGAGCTGGAGTAGGCCATTTGGCACTTCAAGCCTGTTCCGTCATTCAACAAGATCATGGCTGATCTTCTACCTCAACACCACCTTCCCACACTATCCCTTAATTCCTTTAATTCCCAAAAATTTATCAACCTCTGTGATGTAATAAAACTCACTATGCACTTGGTTTGAGCATAAAGCAAAGCTTTAATCAACTTATTTCAGAACATGGAAGTCTAGTTGTATCCACTAGCTCCCTTGTCTTTACAAAATGTCCCTGGCAACCTGGGGCCAACGCCCGAGTATTTATACTCCTTGGACGTCGCCACCAGCTGGTCGTCCAGTGTTATTTCATAGGTAGTTTCTCGATGATGAGATTTATGACATTCTTCCTGCCTAAAGGATTTGGAAATCCGACGACTTCCTCTTAACGGATTAGGCGGACCACGAATAGCCGCAGTCTTTTAGATTTTTGTTTATGTCCAGAAGGCATGTCTCCCCAGACCATGTCTTTGTCTCTGGGCCGCTTGATCCATGCCGGTGGATCGACAGGGCCCGTGTTGCTCTGATCAACCCGAGGGAGGCTGGGGAGATCGTGACTCCGGGTACGGGTCCCCACAGGCGCAGAACTGGCTTCGTCCCATTGGTTAGCCGGAGATTGACCGGCGTCCTGGCCCGGGGTGGCCATCCCACGGGGAGTGCTCGGCTCCCTGAGCGGATCCGGCAGGGCACCTGGCAGATCCCTCGATGTCCCAGGTAGGGCGTCATCCTCGGGTGGGCGCAGAGAGTCGGCCTCATCCCCGCGGGTCCCTCCATCAGTCGGGTCCACGGAACCGGCTGGACAGGGAGCCAGGTCCCGGAGCGAGATGGTGGACTCCCGGCCATCTGGGTACCGCACGTGGGGGTACGTGGGGTTGACGTCTGTAAGTTCTACCTCATTGACCAGAGGATTGGTTTTTGACGATCGGACGAATCCTCGGAGCAGCACGGGGCCAGGAGCTGCCAACCATGACGGTAGAGGCGTCCCATGGTTGGAGCGACGCTGGAAGCTGAAGAATCGCTCATGAGGAGTGACATTGGTACAAGTAGAAAGGAGAGACCTGATGGAATGCAACGCGTTAGAGAGCATAGTTTCCCACTGCTGGTCTGGTAGATTGCGTGACCTCAGCGCAAGACGAACAGCGTTCCAAATGATAGCGTTGTATCTCTCAACCTGTCCGTTACCGATGGGATGGTATGGTGTCGTTTTACTTGTGGCAATTCCCCGTTGGGAGAGAGAACTTCTGAGTTCGCTTGACATGAAGGAGGGACCCCGATCAGAGTGGATGAAATTGGCCGTACCGCAAAAGGAAAAGACTTGATCAAGGCATTTGATCACTGTGGAAATCATATTGGGACAGGGGAAAGCAAAGGGAAAGCGTGAATATTCACCCACCATAGTCAGTAAGTAGGTGTTCCGCGTTGAGGAAGGCAATGGCCCTTTAAAGTCAATGCTGAGTCGCTGCATAGGCTGCTTAGCGTGTATGAGCGAGCCATCCGATGGACGGAAGAATTGCAGTTTTAACTCCGCACAAATTTTACAGGAGGAGCACGTTCTTTTCACATCTTCCGTAGAAAATGGGAGATTTTTAGATTGCACGAAGTGCAACATACGGTAACGCCAGGATGGCATAAGTCAGTATGAAGATCCGCCAGAGTCAAAGTTGACATAGAAGAGCAGAATGCCCGCGTGAGGGTATCCAGGGCCACATTCTCTTTGCCAGGTCAATAATATATGGTGTATCCAAAGGCAGCCAATTCCATCCTCCAGAGTTGTATTTTGTTGTTCTTGATCTTAGTGCGTTTCTGGTTATCCAGCATAAAGGCCATGGAGCGCTGATCGGATATGAGTGTGAAATGGTGACGAGTGAGAAAATGACTCCATTTACGTACCGCTTCGATGATGGCTGTAGCCTCCTTCTCGACAGGAGGATAATGGAGTTCGCTACCCTGCAAAGTTCTGGACAGAGATGCAATGGGTCGACCTCCTTGATTCAAGGTAGTAGAGATCGCCATATCCGATGCATTGCACTCGACCACGAAAGGAAGATTTTCATCAGTGGAACGAAGCGTGGCTTTTTCCAGTTGTCGCTTGAGGAGGTTGAAAGCTGAAATAGTCGTTGCCTCCAATGGAAATGACTTTGCGTGAAGCAGGGGCTGGATCTTGTCGGAGAAGTGGGGTATCCATTTCGCATAATAGGCGAACATGCCGAGTGCCCGACGAAGAGAGCCGAGTTTCGTAGGGGGAGGGAGCTCCAGAAGCGGACGAAGTCACTCCGGATCCGGTTTGATGACACCGTTGCCCACCCAGTAGCCAAGGATGTTGACTGATGGTACTGATTTCACAGATTTGGACTCATTTAAGGTTAAGTTACGATGACGGAGAATGTCAAAAAATTTCTGGAGATTGGCATCATGCTCCTTCTGGTTATGACCAGCAATGGTGATATTGTCTAGATATGGAAAAGTGTCCGTTAAGTTCTCCTGTTTGACTAGGCTATCCATTGCCCGTTGAAAGATGGCCACCCATTGGTGACCCCAAATGGAAGGCGACAAAACTGGTAAAGCCGACCATTGGCCTCAAAGGCCGCATACTTTTTGTCAGAGTCCTTTACCGGTACTTGATGATATGCGCTCTTTAAATCAAAAGTTGAAATTACCTTGTAGTTGGCAAGGTTATTGACCATGTCATCGATGCGTGGTAGTGGGTAGGCATCCAGGTCGGTATACTGGTTAATAGTGCGAGTAATCGATGCAAAGACGTTTCTTGTGTTGCTTCAGAGGATTTTTAACAATGACGATTGAGCCCGCCAGGAAGATGAACATGACTCAATGATACCATCAGCTAGAAGGCGAAGATTTCTGCCTCGATAAAGGCTCGATCATCTCGGCTGAAACGTCGTGATTTAGTGACTATGGGCTTACATCGGGGGGAAAGATTGACAAACAAGCAGGGCTCGTCGAGCGAAGCCGCCGAAAGCGCACAAAACAGTACTTTGGAAATAGTAAGCTCCGGCTTTGACCCTCCAAACTCGAAAGTGAGTCTTTTGTGTTGTTTCTGGAAATCCTGTCCCAGGAGCACATCACTGCATAGGTTCTTGAGCACTCCAAACCGGGTGGAGAAATAAGTGCGGCCATTGAGAATAAGGTCGACAAGACAAAAGCCGATAGAATTGGTGGTCAGTGTCGTCAGAGCCATTGCAATTTCCCTGTCCGAGGGGTAAATACGCAGTTTTAACTTACTGACAGCCCGCTCACTAATGAAGCTGTCAGAGCTGCATGAGTCGATTAGTGCATTCAAAATGTGTCCATTTATTGAAACCTTCGTGGTTGCATGGGACAAACTTTGGGGAAAACAGCTGTGATGGGAGGAGGGGCAGTTTTACCCTTGACAGCTGTAACCTTAGTAGTGGTTCTTGGGGGAGGAGCAGTTTTATAGATTGCAGCTGTAACCTTAGTAGTGGCTCTTGGGGCAGGAGCAGTTTTATAGATAGTAGCTGCAAAACTAACAGGAGCTCTCAACCGGTATACCTTAGAAAAGTGGCCTTTCTTACTAACAGCGGCTCTTGACTGGCATACCTTAGAAAAGTGACCTTTCTTGCTGCAATGATTGCAGGTCGCGTTACGAGCAGGACAATATTTCCTATAATGGAACACTTCTCCACAGAAGAAACACTTCCTTCCAGATTGCCAAGATGCCGCTAGGGCGGGGTCGTCATCAGTGTAGGTTTCTAGGGTAGGGTTGTCATCAGCCGGGTTGGAGTCGTCATCCGTGAAGGCTTCCGCCGAAGGCCTATTGAAAGAGTCACTAAAAGAGATAGCAGCAGCCCGTGCACGTGGTAAAAGATAGGTGTCTGCATTCCTCTTTGCTAAGTCCAGAGAACATGCCTGGTCATAGGCAGCCTGTAACTTGAGGGTTTTATTCTCCAACAGACGCTGATGTATGAAGGGAGACGCAATACCATTAATAAAGGAATCACAAATTAACTCCTCCTGGTACTGCTCAGCTGTAACAGCTTTAAGATTACAATCCTTGCTGAGCCTGCCAAGTTTCTGAAGGAATTCGTCAAGTGATTCCCCGGGTTGTTGTCGAGTTGTAGCCAGTAGATGCCGAGAAAAAATTTCATTTGGGGACTTGACATATAGCTGCTGTAGTATTTGGATAGCGGCGTCATAGTCTACACAGTCTTCGATATAATCAAACACATGAGGTGATACGTAATTAGCAAGTATTTCTAATTTATCAGGAACATTTTCACCACACACCCTGAGGAAGTTGCTAAAAGTACAATACCAGTGTTTCCATACCTTAGCAGCTATAAGTGAATTCGGATCCAGGTCAAGACGGGCAGGGCTGAGTAGTTTCTCCATGATGGATCGATTCCTTGTCTGAGTTCCCTTCTATGATTCGAGTCATAGCTGGCTGTTCCCGAAATCACCCAAAGCGTGGAGTCGATATTAAGTTGATTAAATTGACGTAATAAAACTCACTACGCACTTGGTTTGAGCATAAAGCAAGGCTTTAATCAACTTATTTCAGAACATGGAAGTCTAGTTGTATCCACTAGCTCCCTTGTCTTTACAAAATGTCCCTGGCAAGCTGGGGCCGACGCCCGAGTGTTTATACTCCTTGGACGGCGCCACCAGCTGGCCGTCCAGTGTTATTTCATAGGTAGTTTCCCGATGATGAGATTTATGACACTCTGTCTTGAATATATTCAACGACTGAGCATCCACAGCTGTCTGGGGTAGAGAATTCCAAAGATTCACAACCCTTTGAGTGAGGAAATTTCTCCTCATATCAGTCCTACCCCTTATTCTGTGACTGTGACCTCGTGTTCTAAATTCCCCAGCCAGGGGAAACATTTTCCCAGCAGTAACCCTGTCAAGCCCCTTAAAAATTTTATATGTTTTAATTAGATGACCTCTCATTCTTCTAAACTCTAGAGAATATAGGCCTAGTCTATGCAACCTCTCCTCATAGGGCAATCCCCTCATCCCAGGAACCAGTCTAGTGAACCTTCGCTGCACTCCTTCTAAGGCAAGTATGTCTTCCGTTAGGCAAGGAGACCAGAACTGTACACAGTACTCCAGGTGTGGCCTCATCAATGCCCTGTATAATTTTATTAAACATTATTTACTCTTATACTATAATCCCTTTGTAACAAAAGCTAACATACCATTTGCCTTCCTAATTGCTTGCTGTAACTGCATGTTAACTTTCTGTGATTCATGTACAAAGACACCCAGGTCCCTCTGAGTGCAAACATTTCCCAATCTCTCACCATTCAAAAAATATTCTGCTTTTTTGTTTTTCTTACCAAAGTGGATAACTTCAGACTTCCCCACATTATATCCCATTTGCCATGTTCTTGCCCACTCAGTCAACCTGTCTATATCTCTCTGCAGCCTGTTTGCGTCCTCCTCACAGCTTACTTTCCTACCTAACTTTGTATAATCAGCAAACTTGAGACATGTTACACTCAGTTCCTTCATCTAAGTCATTAATATAGATTGTAAATAGCTGAGGCCCAAGCATTGATCCTTGTGGTACCTCACTAGTTACAGCCTGCCAACCCAAAAAAGCCCCATTTATTCCTACTCTCTGTTTTCTGTCCATTAACCAATCCTCATTCCATACTAATATACTACCCCCAATACCATGGGGTCAATTTTAACTGAACCGTGAGGCGGGCTTTGAGGTGTGTGGGGGGTTAAAATCGCTAAAACTGGCGGGCGGGACCCCCCCCCCAGCCTGGTTCTAGACCCCGAGCCATTTTAACCCAGGCGTGTCTGATGGTCCCGAATCAGTCCCACTTCCAACAGGCGGGACTGGTCTTTAAGCCCCTTAATCAGCAATAATTGGCCTTTATAATGCCATTTTAACAGGCCCTTGCATTTTTAACGATAGCAAAATACTGCAGATGCTGGAAATCCAAAATAACAACAGAAAATGCCGGAATAACTCAGCAGGCCAGGCAACATCCGTGGAGAGAAAATAGAGTCAACGTTTCGAGTCAAACTCTTTGTCAAGACTGGAAAAGCACAGGAAATGAAATAGATTGAGAGGCCAGGTTGGGAGAGAACAAAAGAGAAGTGAAGAGACATTAAGAGGTATTCAAAATGAGATGAGATGGTGATCGGACTAGTGGAGACAAAAGACGGCTCTAGATTAGGTGTGAAATGTGCTGACAGAATGAGAAACAGCTGCCATATGGGAGAGAGAAAAAAAAAGTGGGGGAGGAAAAGGGCCAAAACAAAGGTGGGGATAAAAAATAAGTAAAAATATAATGGGAGCCGAGGTTATGATCTGAAATTGTTGAACTCGATGTCGAGTCCGGAAGGCTGTAAAGTGCCTAATCGGAAGATGAGGTGCTGTTCCTCGAGTTTACGCTGAGCTTCCGTGGAACAATGCAAGAGCCCAAGTACAGTGAGGTCTAAGTGGGAATGGGGTGGTGAATTAAAATGACAGGCGACCGGAAGCTCGGGGTCACCCTTACGGACTGAATGGAGGTGTTCCGCAAAGCGGTTACCCAATCTGTGTTTGGTCTCCCCAATGTAGAGGAGATCACATCGTGAGCAGCGAATACAGTATACTAGATTGCAAGAAATACAAGTAAATCGTTGTTTCACCTGGAAGGGGTGTTTGGGGCCCTGGACAGTGGGAAGGGGGGAGGCATAAGGGCAGGTGTTGCATCTCCTGCGCTTGCACGGGAAGGTGCCGGGCGAAGGGGAAGGGGTGCTGGGGGTAATAGAAGAGTGGACTAGGGTGTCTCAGAGGGAGCGGTCCCTACGGAATGCTGAAAGGGGAGGGGAGGGGAGGGGAAGATACGTTTGGTGGTGGGATCACTTTGGAGGTGGCGGAAATGACGGAGGATGATCCGTTGAATGTGAAGGCTGGTGGGGTGAAAGGTGAGGACAAGGGGAACCCTATCGTGCTTCCAGGAGGGAGGGGCAGGGGTGAGGGCAGAAGTGCGGGAGATAGAACGGACACGGTCGAGGGCCATGTCAACCAGAGTAGAGGGGAATCCTCGGTTGAGGAAAAAGGAAGACATGTCGGAAGCACTGGTGTGGAAGTTGGCATCGTCGGAGCAGATGCGGCGGAGACGGAGAAACTGGGAGAATGGAATAGAGTCCTTACAGGAGGCGGGGTGGGAGGAAGTGTAGTCCAGGTATCTGTGGGAGTCAGTGGGCTTGTAGGCTTGTAGTGCCTTGCATTTTTAACCCTTTTCCCACGTAAAACACGCCTGGTGGGGATCACGCCTGTAAAACCTGGTGTGAGCACTATTGGCTTGCTGACTATCAGCTGCAGGTCAACCATTAAAGAGGAGATTTGATCAGTCATCATTTGCACGTGGCAGGACTTTGTTGTTTCAGGCCTGGGGCAACTTTTACCAGGCTTAACCACACCTGTGGAAGGTTGGAGCCTCACACACATCTCCAGTGTGAACTCCTGGGAAACCCCTCTCTCCAGCTTCACTCAGCGCTTCCTCAACGGAGGCATATGCCAGAAGCATATCCTTCCCTTCTGGGTATCAGAGGAGCTCGAGCAGCAGGCGCGGCAGCAGCAGAACCAGGAACAACAGCAACAGCAGCAGCAGCAGGAGCGACAGGCTGCTGCTCACCCACCTGAGGCAGCACAGGCCAGAAGGGGCCAGCGCATGGAAGCCCGTCGGCGCAGGAGATACCCCCCAAACAGGGTCTACAGACACAGGATCAGCTACCTCAACATAACTGAGCAGCAGTGCCAAAGGCGGCTCCGACTTTCGCGAGAGGTAGTGACTGACATCTGCGCAGTGCTACAGCAAGACCTGCTGCCCAGAGGACCAGGTGGACACTCCTTACCAGTGGCCATCAAAGTCACCACCGCACTCAACTTTTTTGCCTCAGGCTCATTCCAGGGATCATCAGCAGACATCAGCGGCATCTCCCAGGCGGCCGCACACACTTGCATCATGCAGGTAACTGATGCCCTCTTTGCCCTCGCGCACAATCACATCCATTTCACCAAGGATCGCGCAAGTGTGACGGCGCGAGCGGTTGGATTAGCTCATCTGGCAGACCTTCCAAGGGTGCAGGGTGTCGTTGACTGCACACATGTGGCCCTAAGGGCACCCCATTGCAATTCAGGTATTTTTGTCAACCGCAAGGGTTTCCACTCCCTTAACGTTCAGCTGGTGTGTGACCATAAGGAGATTTTGCATGTTTGTGCCATGTACCCTGGCAGTTGCCATGACTCCTTCATACTACGCCAGTCTAGTGTGCCTCCGCTATTCAGGCCGCCAGACCAACTTCACGGATGGCTACTTGGAGACAAGGGCTATCCCCTGAGGACGTCTAATGACACCGTTGAGGAGGCCAGCCAACGAAGCTGAGGAGCGCTACAACTCCAGCCACATTGCCACCAGATCCATTATCGAGCAAACCATCGGCTTGCTGAAGATGCGCTTCAGATGCCTGGATAGATCAGGTGGAGCCCTGCAGTACTCAGCAGCCAGGGTCTCCAGAATCGTCGTGGTTTGCTGTGCACTCCACAACATGGCACAACGTCATGGCTTGCAGATTCCTGAGGACCAAGTGGCTCCTCTCATACCCTCCTCAGATGATGATGATGATGATGAGGAGGAGGAGGAGGGTGAAAACGACCATCCTGCAGAGGACCAACAACCAGAAGCAGCATTACGCGAGAACATTGCTGCCCGGGATGCAAGGAACGCACTCATCTTGGCCAGATTTGCTTAGCCTAGCCAATCAATCACTTTTACCTCGCAGCTTCTTAGCTGAGCATCGACAATGGCCAAGACACTGCGGATTCCTAACTATTTGTCCAGCATACTGACAATGGCAAGTAATCCTAAGCCCTCAATGTGAAAGTCCCATTCGCGAAATGACACACGCCACAAATACAGCAGTAGCCATCAGATTTTTTATTGACAGAATTCATCTGATGGCTTTTTTTAACAATACATAAAATTTCACCCAAGTGACTACCCTTGTGACTACTTGTGCTTTAGTTTCCTCTTACGCGTGCTCCTACGTCGTGGTTCCCCTGTGGCTTCAGCAGATGTGGAGGCCCCTTGCTCACTTTCCTGCTGCTCCTGTCTCGACACCTTTGGCGGGCGTCCTCTGGGGTGGCGAGCCTGTGAGGGCTCGTCAACAGCCTGCTGCTCCTGCGGCTGTGCAGGGGTTGAGACGTCTATCTCACTTGGGTGTGGACTCCGGTGGGGCTCTGACCGAGGGCTCTGCAGTGGCATGGAAGCGTGAGCGCCTGGAGAGGAACCCCCACTTCCTTGAGGTCTGCCACCAACCTCCCTCTCATTGGTCAGCTCCCCCTCCGTGCCTGCAAGTGGCTGGAGAGCACCTTGCTGCACATCAGGGGGGCCATGGGGACCCGTATCTTCAATGGCAGTCCTAATCAGAAGGACCTCCATGAAGGTCTGGTTTCTATGTTCAATAGATGCCCATCGCTCGTCAAGAGATGTCATTCTATTCTGAACACTCACCATGTTTTCCATACCCTGGCGACTAACCTCCTCCATGGCCGTAGCCCTCCTCTCCTCTACCGTAGCCAGCCTTACCACGGAGGCAGCAATCATTTCCACGTAGGTAGCCATCCTTTCCATGTTGATGCGTTCATGCGCCAATGACTCCACAAAGGCTCTGCTCATGTTCGCTATGGACTCCTCCATTCGCTCCACACTCGCAGTGATCCTAGAGACAAAACTTGCCAGAGACTCCTGCATCTGTGCATGAAGTTCCAGCACCTCTGATCTTATAGATGGACCCAGAGGCAGAGGGTCGACATGCAGCTGATCTGAGCTGGCAGAGTCCTGCGCCCTCCGACGAGGACTCTCTACTGCTGTCCCTGTCTCCACAATCTGCTGATGCTCACTTGTGAGCTGAGATACACCAGGTGACAACACTACTCTATGTCCCGAAGGTCCCACCGAGGTGTGAGTGTCTGCGCTGGTGCTGGGTGCACTTATTTCTGCTGACGCTGCGCCCTCAGAGGTTGCAGATTCCTCTGAGGAGTCTGGAAGCTCAGGCTCTTCCTCTTGGACAGTGGGGATGGGGCTCTCGATGGTCCTGTGGGGGAGTCAAGGAAAAAGTTAGAGATGTGAGGTCAAGGTTACATGCACATTGCATATTGCAGGTGATCATAAGTCCATCTGTTATAGCTTCAGAATCATTATCAGCGACTCATGCAATGTCAATGAGAGAGATGGAAAACTATTCTGTCACCAGCTTGCTGTGATGCACCCATCTGTCCGTCCTCAATGTGCGCATCTTTTTCAACCCCGACAATTTCCAGGATGGCTTCCTTCCAGGGGGTGAGCTGGGCTAATGATGGTGGGCCTCCTCCTGTCCTGGCTCTTTCCCTTTTATTGTGAGCTCTCTTTTCCTGCAATGAGGGAGACAAGTGGAGGTTGAGTGAGAATGAAGGAGTGAGTGTAGAGATTGCATAGCATAGATACTTAGAAGGAGACAAAGATGGAGTGAGGTTGCAAGACCAAGGGCCCTCCCTGTGTTGTCAGTTGTGTTCAAAGCATCAGAGTGATAGGGAGTGTGAGGGCTGCATGGTGGAATAGTTACGTGAATGTGAGCATAGAGAGAGAATGGGTAAGGCTGCCTGGATGTGAGTGTCAAGTGGGATGTGGAGGAAGAGATTGCTAAAGTTGAGTGTTGGTGAGGAAAGGCAATGGGGATCAGATTGAGCGTGATGGGAACTTCACACTTTCTTTTCCAGTGCGTTGAAGGTCATGGAATCTTTTCCTGCACTGCATCCAGGTGTGCCGTGTGACCCCCAAGGAGTTGACCTCCCCAGCCACCTGTATCCACACAGCCTTGATCTGACTGGGAGGCCTCTTCCTCCCTGATGAAGGGAACAGGACCTCCCTGTGGGCCCTAGCCCCATCCATCAATGCCTGTAGTGCTGCCTTGTCAAAATTAGGAGCTGCTCTTGGCCTCCCGCTGGCCATTGTTCCTGCAGGTTCCTGTGCCATCAAATGGAGAAAGCTTGGCAGTCTGCAGAAGAAGCAAGGCTTGCTGTGGACCTTAAATGCAGCAGCAATGATGACGTCATCGGAGGGGACTTTCAGTCATGAAAAACTCAATTGCAAAGGCTTCCCACACGTTGGAAATCAATTGACCAATTGAGTTAAAATTGCATCAATCTCAGACATCCATTTAGTTCGTGTGAGAATCACGAAATTCGGGGAACCCGACAATTGCCCGCACCTGAGTTAAAATCGACCCCCATGAGTCCTAATTTTGTGTAATAACCTCTTGTGTGGCATCTTATCGAATGCTTTTTGAAAATCCAAGTAAACTACATCTAATGGTTCCCCCTTATCCATCCTACTAGTTACATCTTCAAAAAACTCTAACAGATTTGTCAAACACGATTTCCCTTTCATAAAACCATGTTGACTCTGCCTAATCATATTATGATTTTCTAAGTGCCCTGTTACCATGTCTCTAATAATAGATTCTAGCATTTTGCCTACTACTGACAGGCTAACTGGCCTATTGTTCCCGTTTTTTCTCTTCCTCCTTTCTTAAATAGCGGCGTTATGTTTGCTACCTTCCAATCCTTGGGGACGGTTCTAGAATCTAGGGAATTCTGGAAGATTAATACCACTGCATCCACTATCTCTGCAGCTAACTCTTTTAAAACCCTAGGATGCAGGTCGTCAGGTCCAGGGGATTTGTCGCCACTTAGTCCCATTAATTTCTCCAGTACAATGGGGGGAAAAAATTCAGTTGTTGTGCCTCCCGTTAGCGCCTTAAGAGGGCGCTAATGGGGCGCAAAGCAACTAGTGCCCGTGCGCGCCGATGTTTGTGCCGCTCACGAAATTAACTAGACATTTTGCAGCGGCGCTAAACACTACCACCATGATCTCCTGCGCCGGCAGATCGTGACGTCAGTCGAGAGTGCAACTCCCCGGTAGCGCCCCGGACCGGATATTGAGTGGTGCCCCCGTCTTACTGCCTGCCACTAGCAACGACAGGTTGAGGGGAGCGTTTTGCAGCCGAGAAGGGACTGGGGGCACGCTATTTAAAGGCGACTGCTTCCTGCCTTTTTTTGTCGGTGAAATTTTTGCGCCACGCATTCTGAGTTAGAGAGAGAGAGACTGCAGGAGATATTCAAAGTGGAGTTGAGGAGTTTTGGGTACTGAGCAGCACTTTCCAGGTTCTTTCTGATTTGATCTTCCTTGTATCGATTTAGAAGATTCTATGCGGGCTGCACTCTGAGCTCTTTCCCTGGGTCCTCTCCATTGTTCTTTCCAACAGATTTGATGTACAGGTCTCTCCAGGCTGAGATTCAAGGCTGCAATGAGCAGGGGGTGGATGGAGAGCAAGATCGACCCTTCCCTTTAAGAACTGACATCCCATGAGCTTCACCAGCGCTCTGAGGTAACACCTCGCTCCTCGGCCTTTGTGCTTTAAGACAGGTGTGCAGCGCTTGATTTAGCATTCCAATCACCCCCAGGGGCAATAAAAGCCAAGTTTGCAGACGGAGGCGATAATTAGCGGCAGGCGCTAAACCTTGCGCCTGGCCGATAATTGCGCCCCAAGTGGGGCGATACTGAATTTCTCCCCCTATGTCTTTACTTATACTGATTTCCTGAAGTTCCTCATTCTCTGTAGACCCTTGGATCCCCATTATTTCCAGTATGTTTTTTGTGTCCTCTACTGTGAAGACAGATACTAAGGGCTCGATTTTAATAGCCCTGAGGAGGCAGGTTTGGAGGCAGATCTGTTGGGAAAATTGGGAAAAATGGCATCAGACACCCAACCCGCCCCCACCCGATTTTCCTGAGTGTCTATTCAGCCGTTCCCAAACTGACCCATCTCCAGCGGTGGGACAGGTAGTTAAGGCAGTTAGCAGCCTGTTAACTGCCTTGCTAATCCTATTTTTGTAGTGGTTTCCCATTTTCCTGCTTCTGGCTCCTGTTTCCCAACTGGTCAGAAACAGGCCAGGTTCAAGGAGATGAGTTGCTGGAGGACATGATTTGTATGCATTGGTGGAGCGCTTTAAAAGCGCCCCTGAAACATGGCTGACATTCAAATGCAACAACTTTGCTGTTGTAAGTATGGGATAACATTTTGCACATCTACTGACCTTCTGACTGTTCAAGCTGACACCCACCTGAAATGTGTCATGAATGGAAATATTTCAGGCCACTTCGACTGTGTGCTTGCAAGATTGTTACCTCAAATTAAATCTATAGCAAGGGGATGGGAAACATTTATGCCGTCTCATCCTGGTCCTCATAACCGGAGGAATAGCAGCCGCGTGGCTCAGCGCAGATCATCCTGGGAGGAGGAGTAGGAGGAGGATGAGGGGAGCCTTGCATGCCCTGTTGTGACCAATGCAGCATCCCTCCAGTTCACTGCTGCCCATCAACCAGGGTATGCACAGTGCCATGCCACACTACCATAAGCTTACTCTTCAACCAAAAGTGGCTATCATATAGCTCTGTAATTGCAGGCAACTCTTGTCCAATGTCATACATCACCTCTGCTATACCCTCTTATTTCCTATCACTTTTACCATCAGCATTACAAACGCAAATCGTCCTGAGCCCTCAATGCGCTTTTGCCATTTCCCAGAACACATAGGCCATACAATCAACTGTTTGACATAATTTATCTTTAAAACATGACAAAATATACAAGAGTCAGAAAGAAAAGAAGCATCACCCAAGTGAGTCCCCTTGTGACTATAGGTGCTTAATCTTTCTCTTACACGTGCTTCTACGTGGTGCTTCCCCAGTGGCTTCAGCAAATATAGAGGCACCTTCCTCTGGGTTTGGGAGCCTGGGAGGGCTCTTCAACAGTCTGTTCTTCCAGCGGCTGTGCAGGAGCTGAAACGGCAATCTCAGTTGTCTCTGCAAAGTGGGTCTCTAACTGAGGGCATGGTCTTGCGTGTGCTTTGAGACGAGCCCACACTTCCTTCTGTCCTGTCAGCAACATCCCTCTCATGGGTCAGCTGCACCTCAGTGCTGGCAAGTGGCAGGAGGGCACCTTGTTGCACTTCAGGGGGGCCATGAGGACCCGTATCTGCACTGGCAGTCCTCCTCAAAAGGACGTCTATGAAGCTTTGGCCTCTCTGCTCAATAGCTGCCCATCGCTCCTCCAGAGATGTCATTCTATTCTGAACAGTCACCATGTTTTCCTGACTCTGGCGACTTATTTCCTCCATGGCCGTAGTCATCCTTTCTACTGAGGTAGCCATCCTTTCCATGGAGGTTGCCATCCTATCCATGGTGGTGTGTTCATTCGCCATTGCCTCCACCACGGCAGTGCTGATGTTAGAGATGGACTCCTCCATTCTCTCCACACTCGCACTAACCCTGGAGGCAAACCCTTCCAGAGACACCTGCACTTGTTCCTGTATTTCACAAACCGCTCTTTTTCTGGATGGCCCCAGAGGCACAGCATCTGCATGCAGCTCAGCAGAGCTAGGAGAGTCCTGCAACCTCCGCAGAGGACTCTCCACTGCTGTTGCTATCTCCACCATCTGCTGATACTCACTTGTGCGCTGTGATAGACCAGGTGGCAACACTACTCTAACTCGCGATGCCACCACCAAGGTGTGTGTTGCTGCACTGGTGTTGGGTGCGCTGAGTCCTGGTGACGCTGGTTCCTCAGCGGCTTCAGGTTCCTCTGAGGAGATGTCCGGGTCTTCATCCTGGAACGTGGGGAGGGCGGTGCTCGATGGTCCTATGGCAGATTAAAGGCTTGAATTAGACATCTGATATTAGAACATGAGCATTAGAAATAAGAGCAGGAGTACGCCATACAGCCCCTCGAGCCTGCTCCACCATTAAATAAGATCATGGCTGATCATCGACCTCAACTCCACTTTCTCGCCCAATCTCCATATCCCTTGATTCCCCTAGAGTCCAAATATTGATATTGATGTAACAGGCACATCCTTTTGAGCAGATGATACAATGCGATTCTCTATGAACATCATATTCCATTGCTTTCTGAGAGGGATGAAACTCTATTGAGTTACTAGCTTCCTCTAGTGTGCCCATCTCTCCATCACCCACTTCCAGGTCCTCGCCACCTCCAACCCTTGCAGTCAGAATCGGGGGAATTTATAATGGGGAACAAAGAAATGGCAAACCAACTAAATACATATTTTGGTTCTGTCTTCACAAAGGAGGACACAAATAACCTCCCAGAGATGCTGGGGAACATAGGGTCTGATGAAAGGGTGGAACTGAAAGAAATCAGTATTTGTAGGGAAATGGTGTTAGGAAAATTGATGGGACTGAAAGCCGATAAATCCCCAGGGCCTGACAATCTACATCCCAGGGTAATTAAGGAAGTGGCCCTAGAAATAGTAGATGCATTGCTGGTCATCTTCCAAAACTCGATAGACTCTAGAACGGTACCCATGGATTGGTGGGTAGCTAATGTTACCCCACTATTCAAAAAAGGTGGTAGAGAAAAGGCGGGGAATTATAGACCGGTAAGCTTGACATCGGTAGTGGGGAAAATGCTAGAGTCGATTATAAAAGATGTAATAGCAGAGCACTTGGAAAGCAGTGACTGGATCGGACAAAGTCAACATGGATTTACAAAAGGTAAATCATGCTTGACTAATCCACTGGAATTTTTTGAGGATGTAACTGGTAAAATAGATAAGGGAGAAACAGTGGATGTGGTGTATTTGGACTTTCAGAAGGCTTTCGATAAGGTCCCGCATAAGAGATTAGCGTGCAAAATTAAGGCACATGGGTTTGGGGGCAAGGTATTGACTTGGATAGAGAACTGGTTGGCAGACAGAAAGCAAAGAGTCGGAATAAACAGGTCGTTTTCCGAGTGGCAGGCAGTGACTAGTGGGGTACCGCAAGGATCGGTCCTAGGACCCCAGCTGTTCACAATATATATTAATGATCTGGACGAGGGAATTGGATGTAATATCTCCAAATTTGCAGACGACACAAAGCTGGGGGGGCGTGTATGCTGTGAGGAGGATGTCGTGAAACTCCAGCACGATTTGGACAGGTTGGGTGATTGGGCAGAAACATGGCAAATGCACTATAATGTGGATAAATGGGAGGTTATCCACTTTGGTGGCAAAAACAGGAAGGCAGATTATTATTTGAATGGTAATAGATTGGGAGAAGGGGAAGCGCAAAGAGACCTGGGTGTTCTTGTACACCAGTCGCTGAAGGTAAGCATGCAGGTGCAGCAGGCGATTAAGAAGGCAAATGGTATGTTGGCCTTCGTAGCAAGAGGGTTCGAGTACAAGAACAAGGATGTCTTGCTGCAGTTGTACAGGGCCTTGGTGAGACCACACCTTGAGTATTGTGTGCAGTTTTGGTCGCCTTACCTGAGGAAGGACATTCTTGCCATGGAAGGAGTGCAGCGAAGATTCACCAGGCTGATACCTGGGATGGCAGGAATGACGTATGAGGAGAGATTGTGTCGATTGGGCTTATACTCACTGGAGTTTAGAATATTGAGAGGGGATCTCATCGAAACCTATAAAATTCTGTCAGGCCTGGACAGACTAGATACAGGAAGGATGTTTCTGATGGCCGGGGAGTCCAGAACCAGGGGTCATAGTCTAAAGATAAGGGGTAAGCCATTTAGGACTGAAATGAGGAGGAATTTTTTCACCCAGAGAGTGGTGAACCTGTGGAATTCTCTGCCACAGAGGGCGGTGGAGGCCAGTTCATTAAGTATATTCAAGAAAGAGTTGGATATATTTCTTAAGGCTAAAGGGATCAAGGGATATGGGGAGACGGCAGGGACCGGGTACTGAATTTGGATGATCAGCCATGATCTCATTGAATGGTGGAGCAGGCTCGAAGGGCCGAATGGCCTACTCCTGCTCCTATCTTCTGTGTATCTATGTATCTATGTAACAATCTCGTTTGCTGCCTCCTCAGCACTAGTCAATGTTGCAAAGGTAGGTGTTCCTCCCCCAGTTATTGCTCTCTCCCTCTTATTGTGGGCTATCTTTTCCTGCAATGAGGGACACAAAAGGTGTTTCAACCACAGTGATGGAGTGAGTGTCAATAATCCCTACCATAGAAGCTTTGAGTGAGACGAAGATGGGGTAAGGTGCCAAGAGGAAGATAGCTCCCTGTGCGTTGTTAGTTGCTTTCACTGCATGACTGTGAGAGTGAGTCTAAGGGGTGCATAGGCAGGATGCTGAAGTGATTCAGTGCAGAGTCAGAGATGGATAGGAAAGGGTGCAAGGGAAGTAAGAGTAAGGTGGGATGTGAAGGAGGAGGCTTACAACGCAGAGTGCTGGTGATGAGAAGAGAAGGGAAGCAGAGTGAAGGCAAATGAGATGGGATACTCACTTTTGATGTTCGCACAAGATCATTCAACCTTTTTCGGCACTGGATCCATGACCATGCATAAATGGACCTTGTGCTCATCTCCTGAGCAATGTGCAGCCAGGCTGCCTTGGTCTGCTGAGGAGGCTTCCAGCCAACAGGAGGGGAGAGAATCTCCCTGCTCCCTCTGACAGCATCCACAAGAACTTGGAAGGAGTCATCATTAAAATGAGGAGCTGCCTTGCCTCTGGAAGAAGTCATAGCTTTGAAAAGATGTGCAGGAAACCACAATAGAAAGAATCAGGCTGGATGGCAGCTTGAAAACCAGCTGCTATTATGACATCATCAGAGGCGGCCAGCTGACCCGATCCCACTCATTGGACCGGCCAGCGCACCCCCATGAAATTAACAAGCTAGTTTATTAAAAATCACAACTCTGCAGCTGTTCCCGCCGGAAGCGGCTCCCGAACCCGCACACAATAGAACCTGACTCTAACCCGCCTCAGGAATTAAAATCGAGCCCAAAGTATTTGTTTAATGTCTACCATTTCCTTATTGCCCTTTATAATTTCTCCTGTCTCTGCCTCTAATGGGCCCACATTTACTTTACTAATCTCTTCCTGTTTACATATCTGTAGAAACGTTTACAATCTGTTTTTATGGCCTAGAAATTGGGTTGGTAGCACCGCCGCTGAGTGCCTAAAGAGACCTAGAATTGGGGCGAAGCCCTATGTTGGGGCGAATGCTATGAGGATAGCGCCAACTCAGAAATTGACTATACATTTAGCGCCTGCGCTAAGTGTTTGCATGCGCCCGCGAGCGCAAGCAGCTCATGACGTCATTTCAGTGTGCAACGCCTTTTAGGAGCGCCTGAGCGCATATTGGGTGGCGCCCGGAGCCTTAGCGCCCAGCGCTATTAGTGACAGTTCGAGGGAGTGCTAACAGGCCCTTCTCGGAGTAGGGGGGTGCTATTTAAAGGGGACAGCTTCAGTGCAGAATCTTCTGCCACTTGGCCTGCTCATTGCGCTCGCTGCTAGAGAGAGTTGGCGAGCTAATGTGGAGCGGAGGTCTGGGATTTGAGCTTTACAGTACTTGGGACCTTCAACCCTGTCCGAAGCACTTGCACCACTACATCTAAAAGCCTTTTGACCAACTGGCATCGGAATGGGAGCTTGTTTGGAGGGTGACGGCCTCATCGCCCAACACTGTGAAGGGGCAGAGAGACGGCGGGAGAGAGGGCCGGGGTTGGCAAGAAGGAGGAGGGGCAATGGAGGTCGGCCAATCCGACGGGATGCTGCGAGGGTCTTTAGGCAGCAGGTGACAAGCCTTGACATGTCGGAGGAGCAGTGTTTGGGAAGGCTCCGAATCTGGAGGGACATTGTTACTGATCTGTGCCACCTGCTTCGTCAGGATCTGCAGCCGCGTGAATGCTGCAGAACCTCTCTGTTTGTGATGGCTACACTGACTGATGGCCTCCACTTTTATGCCAACGGATCCTTTCAGTCAGCCATTGGAGACAATGCGACTGTCGCTCAGGCTGCAGACCGCTGTTGCATCCGGCAAGTGACAGGTGCCCTTTATAGGCGAACGCGTCCATTCATTACCTTCCCTCGGACCCTGCACAAGCAGGCGGAGGAGGAGGAGGAGGAGGAGGAGGAGGAGGAGGAGGAGGAAGAGCAGGCGGAGGAGGAGGAGGAGGAGGAGGAGGAGGAAGATGGAAGGGCTGCTGAAAGTGGAAGGTCCATACGTCAGAGGCTCCTTTGGACTCGTATCGACACCCCTGTGGCGGAATGATGAGAGTCTTACCTCATGCGCACTTTGGATGTTTGAGGGCCTCTGCATGCCAGCATCACTGAAAGTAGTCACATGCACCAAGCAACATTGGAACTTCTGTTTATTGACACAAAAGTCTTTAATTACAGCTAAACAACGTAATGTGAGCAGAAACCATAACTTTCAAAATAACTGTGACCTGTTCGGCAAAGCCGCAAAACTCAACAAACCTTCTGCAATTATAACAGCAGGTGAGGGTGTCCTTGAATTTGGACAAACAAACGTCTCAGCACCTCCCTCTACAACTGGCCCCTTGAGGGAGAACGACATCTCTTTCGCGCCCGGCCCCTTCCCTCCCTGCTGCTCCTACGTAATTGCACCCCAGTGGCGGGCTCAAGGCTGGGGGACACTTGCTGACTGTCTGGAAGCGCAGAAGCCCCTGAGGTACGGCCTGGCCGACCTCTGGGCTTGGAGGGTGCGGACGCAGGATGCTTGCTGTGAGCATGGCTGGAAGCAGTGTGGCCTGCAGGTGGTGGCACCTGCAATGCAGGCGTCCCAGCGCTGGCATATGCAATGGTCTCCTGACGAGAGAGGACACATGCACCATGGTCGGACGACACACTGGCTATCTGAGGGGAGCGGCTCGGCTCATCTGCCACAATCGCAGGCTCCACAGATTCCTGGCCTTGTACGGGAGTGGAAGGGCCCGGGGTGATCCTATCTGATGCAGAGAGGGTGGCTGCAGTGAGAGATCGCGTTGCATCAATCTGGCTGTGGAGGAGCCCAACAAGTGACTGTGTGGCAACAGTGAGGACCTGTGTGCCAGGTGCCAGTGCCTCGGAGAACGCCTGGACAGTTCTTCCCATGGCTTCGGACAAGGCAGGAGCCGACCGCTCCAGTGCCTCGGACAAGCCCTGCACAGACCTTTCCAGGGATTGTCCGAAGCCCTGAACAGTCCTTTCCATAGCCGACTCAAAGTCGTGGACAGTCCTCTCCATTGTTGGGCCGAAGCCCTGGATAGTCCTGTCCATTGTGGCCCCGAAGCCCTGGATAGACCTGTCCATTGTTTCCCCAAACACCTGGAGAGTCCTCTCCATTGTTGCCCCAAAGCCCTGGAGAGTCCTCTCCATTGTTGCCCCGAAGTCCAACATACTCCTAGCCAATGAATCTATTGACTCAAGCATCTTCTCCACTGCAGCCATCAGCTCCGTGTATCTGACCCGGGCCTGTTTGCTCATCTCTGCCAGGCGACGGACCTCATCTGCACTCTGTACAGCAGTCATGACGACCTGCCTTGCCCTGCGGGGAGACGGTGGCCGAACTTGCCTATCCCCCCTGCGTTGCTCCATGCCGCTTGGTCCGGCAACTGGTTCATCCTCAGAGCCACCCACCATCCCCTCCAGGGGACTACTATCCCCAGTCTGGAGATGCCTCCGCTCCCCGGATTCTGCAACGGCTGGTCCGGATTCCTCCTGGTCCTCGCCTCCGGTGGCACTGGCACTGGCACTGGCAACTTCAGCGCGTTGAGCCCGAGTTGGTGCTGCTTCATCTGAAAGTGGGAGGTGGAAGAGTGGCTTTAGCAAAAGGACAGGTTTGCTGAAAGGCATGCCAGATTGCGGCAAGGCTCTGACATGGCTGCACACTGAGGAAGCATGCTGGCGGGGGGACCAAGTGGAAGGCAACAGGTGGAAAAGGTGAGGGTCTTACCCTCGCTGACGGTAATGGGGTCGGCAGATGCAGTGGTCACAGGACCAGACAGACGTCCTCCAAGTATCTGGTGCACTCTCTCCTCCAGATCCGTGAGAGTGACCACTTGTGCAGGTCCACCACCGGTTCGACGCTGCTCCTTTCTAATCTGTGCCATCTTGGACTGCAGGGGAAAGAAGGGGAAGTTCTGTTACATGAGACCTTGAGACCTCCTCGCATGCCCCCCATGGTGCAATAGCCCTTACATGAGGCCTTGAGACTTAATCGCATGCCCCCCATGGTGCAAGAGCCCTTACATGAGGCCTTGAGACCTCATCGCATGCCCCCCATGGTGCAAGAGCCCTTACATGAGGCCTTGAGACATCATCGCATGCCCCCCATGGTGCAAGAGCCCTTACATGAGGCCTTGAGACATCTGTCCATGTGTGTGGCCAGAAAGGGCCATGGGTGCATACTGACAGATGGCCATTGGCGCATCATTGCAGCAGGGTGCCCGAAGTCAGCTGCAGATGGAGGGAAGCACAAGTTTGGTAAACCATCACTCACCCTAACGATCCGTGTGAGGTCGTTGAATTTCTTCCTGCACTGAACAGGGGTCCTGGTCGCCATGCTGCTGGAATTCACCCTCACAGCAACCTCCCTCCAAGATCGTCGATAAGCCTTCTGATTTGGCCTCTTGCCATTATCCGGATACAGGACCTCTCGACGGTGTTCAACTGCAGCCACCAAGTGGTCCAGAGACTCAGTGCTGAAGCGCTCTGCTCTCTGCCTAACCTTCTCCATAATGCACAAGTTTCTAATGCCAGACAAGGGCGAGCGCCGAATCTGAGGCCTACAGGGCGTTGGGTGTTGAAGCTCAGTCTGACTGACCCACCCCTTTAAGAGCCGGCCGGCGCCTGTAGGTCTCGTGCTTTCCCGTAATTGAGTTCACCTGCGCTGCGCCTGTCCGCGTCGAAATTGAGTAGCGCCTGACCTTTTGCACCTTAAGAGCACCGTGCAACGGCTGATTTAGCGCCTCAATCCCCTTTGGGGGCGATGCAACCCAATATCGCGCCAAGCGGCGATAAGTTTCGTCTGGCTACAAACTTTGCGCATCGCCAGTTCTAACGCCTCAAGCGGGGCTATACCCAATTTCTAGGCCTATGTCTCTTGCTAATTTACTATTATATGCTTTTCTCTCTTTCCTTATCAATTTCTTGGGCCTCCTTTGCTGAATTCTAAAATCCTCCCAATCCTCAGGCTTACTACTCTTTTTGGAAACATTATAAGCCTCTTTCTTTGATCTAATACTGAGTACTGGCCCAGGAATTTGGTTCGGGGGCTTCCCGTGGGTGCAAGCCTCCGACCTGCACTTAGCTAGCGCTCCAGCCGTTGAGCTGTGGGCCCCCGTGGAATTCTGATCCGGGGCCTGCTCCAGCTGCCGGCGCGCAGTGCTTGCGTATCCCAGGGGCGCAGGTAGTTCGATGCGTCCCCTGGGATCATGTGGGCCATGGGGAGCCAATCAGAGCAGGGAATGCTCCATTCATAAGTCTGACAGGAAGTGCTGTCAAACTTAGAAATACTGCGGGCCCCTTCTTCTTACAAAACATCACTAAATCTTCAAATAAATGTAAAAAAAATCACATTTTTAAAATAAACTATAAATTACATGAAATAACTATTTTATAGTATAATTTAAATTTTTGAAATTTTTTTTATTTTCTAACGGGGCTAAAAATAAACTTACCTTGCTTTAAAGTATTTAAAAATAATTAACCTGTGGAAAAAATGTTTTAATTTTAATTAATTCACCACTTACCTTGTGAAAAGCAGGCCTTATGCCTGCTTTTTACATGTCTAACTTCTGGAGACTTACCTTCCCGGGAAAACCTGCAAAAAAACCCGAAGTTCGATGCGCACACACAGCCTCCCCCGCGCACGCGTTCGACCTCTGAACCCCTGCTTTCAGGGGAACGGAAGTGCCAGTTTCCCGCGCATGCGCAGTGCATGCAGGAAACCAGCACTTCCATTGGGCTTACGGGTGAGTACCCCGTGCATACTCACCCGTGGAGACCCGAATTTCTGGGCCTCTATCTTTAACTTCTTTTGTTAGCCACGGTTGGACCACTTTTCCTATGGGGTTTTTGTGCCTTAAAGGAATGTATATTTGTTGTAAATTATGTATTAATTCTTTAAATGCTAGCCATTGCTTGTCTACCGTCATACCTTTTAATGTAGTTTCCCGATCTAACTCGCACCTCATACCTATGTAGTTTGCTTTGTTTAGATTGAAGACCCTAGTTTTGAATTTAACAAAATTAAGTGGGGAAATAGAGCGGTGGTATCTACTTCTTTGAGCGATAGGATTCTGGCTGATCTTCACAGAACATCCAGGGATCGTCAGTATGAAATGAATTGCAAGAAGCTTTATTTACTGGCCTGGATTGGACAGTGATTTTGAATCACTTGTCAGCAAATGCAGCGTTTGCCAAAATTGCAGAAACAAACCACCCAAAACTCCACTACAACCCTGGTCATGGCCAAGTAGACCTTTTCAGAGGGTACATGTAGACTTCTGTGAGAAAGCAAATTATTATTTCCTGGTACTTGTAGATAGTCACTCAAAGTGGATTGAATGAAACACATGGGTTCACATACTACAACTGAAAGTACCATAGATGAGTTGAGGTCTATCTTTGCATGTCATGGCTTTCCTGAAGAACTTGCTTCTGACAATGACCCTCAGTTCCATTCTACTCTATTCCAAGAGTTCATGAAATGGAACAGTATCAAAAACACTCTTGTTCCACTATATCATCCAGCTTCAAACGGAGCAGCCGAAAGGTCAGTCAGAATAGTGAAAGAAGCTCTCAAAAAGCAAGTGTTGCAGGGTTCTTCGGGACTCAGCATGAAGCAATGTTTGGCAAATTTCTTACTGAAGTACAGAACTACTCCGCACACTACAACTGGATATACCCCAGCAGAACTCTTGATGAAGAGGAGATTGAGAACATGATTGAGTCTTGTTCAACCAAATTTGGCTTCAAGAGTTGAACAGAAACAGTTGAGCCAGAAATGTTATTATGACAGCAATCAGAAAGAACGCAGTTTCAAACAAGACGTTCTCAGTCTCCCTGGCCAGCTAAGTTCTCACAAGTGAGATGTAGGAACCATAGTACAGGTAGACTATCCTTTATCCGAAAACCTCGGGACCAGCCGTGTTTCGGTTTTCGGAAAATTTCGGATTTCAGAAGGTATTTTATAAGACTGGGAAATTTGTCAGGGGTGGGGGTCTGCGGGGGGTCGGGGTCGGTGGGGGGTCGGGGTGGGGGTCGGCGGGGGTCGGGGTCGGTGGGGGGTCGGGGGTGGGGGTCGGCGGGGGTCGGGGTCGGCAGGGGGTCGGCGGGGGGGTCGGCGGGGGGTCGGGGTGGGGGTCGGCGGGGGTCGGGGTCGTGCGCACGACTTACGCTGAACGAAAAAACTTTCGGTTTTTAGAGGTTTTCGGTTTTCGGAAGTTCGGATAAAGGATAGTCTACCTGTATATATTTGGTTAAAATTGGTGACAAAACCTGAAGTGTTCATGTAGATCAAATGATCTCTGCTAGAGATAAACCAAGACATGATCGTGAACCACTTGCTCATGAACTCATACATGAGTTTGACTGAGTTCAGACTTCAGTAACTGAAGTATTAGGTTCAGACAGGTCTGAGATAGAAACAGGATCATCTTTGAGTTTGGTACCAAAACAAAACAGCCCGAAAATTGGTTCAACACCAAAACCTTCTGTAACAAGATCAGGAAGGCTCCACAAAGCTGTTATTAAACTGGATTTGTAGTTCATTTGTAGGATTTGTAGTTTATTTAAAAGAAAAAAGCCAGGAGTTTTTGTTATGTGGTACATGTAATGCGGGGAAAGGTGGGACCATAGTTTTGTTGTATTTGAGAGGGGAATATGTACATTTTCTTTTAAGGGGGAAAACAGTGTAATGTATTATCACAGGGTTTGTCATGTGGTTTGGTATGCGCATGCTCGGCTCACTCTGGCCTAATAAACAAACACATGAACTCGCAACTCATCGTGTCTCTGTCCTTGATTTGTTCTACCCAAGTATGTTACAATAGTGATTGTTGGTAGAAGAGTAATGGGGGTGTGGTGAATTGAGCAGTGTGTGAGTCTAGTGGTGCAGTTTTTGGAATATGGCATCTGAGGATACATTCACTGACCTTGACCACTCATGTGAGGTCATTGATGTTCTTCCGGCAATGCATCGAGGTCCTTTGAGCAACAATGTTGGCATTGGCATCCTTGGCTATCTGCTCCCACTGACTTCTCACTGTCTGTTGGAGGGCCTGCTGGCCCCCTGTGGAAACAGGACCTCTCTCCTCCTCTCCACCTCCTGTACTAAGACCTCCAGTGCTGCATCTGAGAACCTTGGAGCCCTCCTTCTGGCCTGTTGTGCCATTGCTGAATGTTTCCCAGTTGAAAACGCCTTCTGGAATGACTTCCAGCACCTGGTCTGGTCAACCTGCACCTCCCTTTAAGAGGTGCCGTCTGCTTTTAAATGGTGCTAGCCTCGCAAGAACTTGGGTCCTCTGCAGAGCGGCAGCCACTCAGCAGCGCATTTAATGCTGGGAAGCACGCTATTATCATTTAAATTAGCAGGCAGCACCAAGTTTGCGTGCTGCCTGCATTACTTTGAACGGGTGCGGGGTAATCGCGCATGGGAATCCCCATGCCCGTTTTTAAGGGCTAACAAATTTTTAGCCCAGAGGGCTGACTGAAGCATGGGCGTGAGGTGACCAAAGCAAGTGACATGGTTCACTGCTTGTGGGAGGCTGTTCAAGAAAGTGTGGATGAAACATATGATAGTGAATTCAATGGTAATTATACAGCTGGATTAGGGGTTAAAAGTCCACAAAGTGAATGAAAAGTTGAAAGGAGTGACAGGAGACAGGAGCTCCTGCAGTCATCTACTGACTGAATTTGCATCAGCACAAACATAACTGACTTCAGGAAATCATAGGAGAACATGTGAAGCATATTGAAATTTTTCTCTTTAAACCATCTATTTGATCAAAGGATGCTGTGGTTTCTTCCCAAGGAAACAACTGTTATTCATCACAACTTAAATGAAAAAAAATCAGCGCTGAAGTAATTCTCATTTGGCAAAGTTCTATGGTATAACACCTGACCATATAGAATCATAGAATAGTACAGTACAGGAGGAGGCCATTCGACCCATCGAATCTGTGCTGGCTTTTGCAGAGCAATCCAGTTAATCCCACCACCCCACACCCCACTCTTTCCCCATATCCCTGTAATTTTTTCCTCTTTCAAGTATTTATCCAGTTCCCTTTTGGAGGCTACTATTGAATCTGTATCCACCACTCTATCAGCCAGTGCATTCCAAATCCTAACCACTCGTTGCGTAAAAAGGTTTCTCCTCATGTTGCGTCTGGTTCTTTTTCCAGTCACCTTAAATCTGTGCCCTCTCATTATTGACCTTTCAGCCATTGGAAACAGTTTCTCTTTATTTACTCTTATCTAGATTGTTCATGATTTTAAGCACTTCTATCAAATCTGCTCTTAGCCTTCTCTGCTCCAAGGAGAACAACTGCAGCTTCTCTAGTCTATCCACATAACTGTAAACCCTCATCCCTGGAACCATTCTGGTAAATCTCTTCTGTACCCTCTTCAAAGCCTTGACATCCTTCCTAAAGTGTGGTGCCCAGAATTGGACACAATACTCCAGCTGGGGCCGAACTAGTGTTTTATATAGGTTTAGCATAACTTCCTGGCTTTTGTACTCTATGCTTCTATTTAGAACATTTATTATAACAAGAGAAAGTCTACCCTCCCCTTGACTTTCAGTGGCATTACTATCTTCAAATCTCCCACCATCAATTTCCTGGGGGTCACCATTGTCCAGAAACTTAACTGAACCAGCCACATAGATACTGGTGGGAGTGAATGTTTATGGTGGTGGATGGGGTGCCAATCAAGTGGGCTGCTTTGTCCTGATTGGTGTCGAAATTCTTGAGTGTACAAGAGCAGGTCAGAGGCTGGGTATTCTGTGGCGAGTGTCTCACCTCCTGACATCCCAAAGCCTTAATATGCTTATGGAGGGAGTCACAGCATGCAGGGAGGTTCTCTTCCCTTCCCATGGGCGGAAGAGTCCTCCCCAGGAGATCAACGCAACCTGGTTGCACATTGCACAGGAGGGCAAAAGCAGGGATGTCGTCAGGAGGACAAGGCTGCTGTGGCACAAGTCTTTCAATGATCTGAGCAGATCAAGAAATGTTACTGCCAAGCCACACTCAACCTCATTCTGCTGTGCCACTCATCACATCCACATCACTCTGCCTTCCCTACCCTTCTCCTGCACATCCTTACTCACACCAACTTACCTTGCACCTCCACCCATCCCTCTCTCTACATTATCACTTCCCTATCTCATGAGCCACCCCTCACACTCACCCTCATCCTACAGCAAGCATACCAACTAACAACACACAAGGGTAGGCATCTGAGTGGTTCATAGTGTAGTGTATGTGCTTTAAGTCAGAACTACTTTTTACAGCTCCTGTATACTGTAGTACCGGCAGTGACCACACCGGTATATAAGCTGTGCGCATGCCTCTGTACCCCAGTCTAGAGATTACCCTCCTCCAGTAAAGACCTGTTATTTGTTTATGTACAGCATCCATGTAATTATTTATCCACTGAACCACGGATCTAACAGTGGCGACGAGTATTGATGCAAATCTACCTGCAACATAATTTTTTTTTTTTTTAAATAGTCGAGTCCAGGAACACGGGCGTCGACCGCGAGCAACCGCCCAGCAGTCAGGCAGAGATCCAACTTCGCTGGGGAGGCTGTGGAGAGCCGGGCTTGGTTCCCCAGCCACAACGAGCAGTAAGAGACCGACGACAGGTCCAGAGCAGACCCTTCCCGAGCAGCGGCGGCTGGAGCCGACCGACGGCAGAGAGAGAGAGCCGGGCAACGTCGACGGGGTAAGAAAGAGGGTGAAGAGAGCAGGGCGCAGCCGGGGGTTGATCACCGAGCGGCGTCGAGGAAAAATACTGCAAACTGGAGAGAGAGAGGGTAAGAAACAGCCGGGTTCTAGACTGAGCGGCGTCGACAAATATCAAGAGAAGAACGCACAGAGCACAGCCAGGGATCACGGGCTGATCAGGGTCCGCGGGGCGAAGCAAGGGGAGACACCATTGAGCCGCGGAGAAGCAGGGAGAGCGCGGGAGATGCCATTGAGCCGCGGAGAAGCAGGGAGAGCGCGGGAGGCGCCATTGAGCCGCGGAGAAGAAGGAAGAGCGCGGGAGATGCCATTTTGCGAAGCCGCAGCGGAGAAGACGGGCGAGCGCAGGAAGGAAGGAAATCACGGGAGACGCCATTTTGTGCCAGCGGAGAAGAAGGGGAAGTGCGGGAGGCGCCATTGGTGATAGTTAACGCACAACCAAGGATGCCAAAGAGTGGCAGTATCTCTCTACGTTCGACAATGAAGTCGAAGATTGGGCGACATATGTGGAACGTATTGAGGTGTACTGCAGGGCGAATGGAGTGCCAGATGCTAATAAAGCACTGGTTCTGTTAAATTCCATGGGTGCAAAAACTTATGGGTTACTGCGAAATCTAATAACCCCAGAGAAGCCGGTAAACAAGAATTTTGAAAGTATAGTAGAAATCCTACAGGACCACTTAAACCCCACACCACTGCTGATAGCAGAACGATTTAAGTTCCATAAAAGGAACCAACACAAAGACGAAAGCAATGCTGAGTAACTAACGGAACTGCGCAAGCTATTGAAATACTGCCAGTTTGGAGCGGGACTAGCAGACACGTTAAGGGACAAGTTTGTGTGTGGGCTACAAGGTGAAGGAACCCAGAAATGGCTTCTATCAGAAAAGGACCTTACGCTGGACAAAGCTTTCAGTATGGCAGTATCACACGAAGCAGCCGCAAGGGGCACTGCAGAGATACAACGGAGACCGCAAGAATATGGCACCAACGAAATGACCTATGGAACAGGGAAGTGCTATCGCTGCGGCAGAACAACACATGACCAGAAAGATTGTTGGTTCAAGGACCAAGTGTGCAGACAGTGTGGGAAAGCAGGACACATAGCAAGGGTCTGCAGGTCTGGGAAGAAAACCAACAGTAAGAAATCTCCACAGGAGAAGTACAAAAAGGTACACCAGGTGATGGACAGTGGTTCAGACGAACAGAAAAGTGACACAGAAGAAGCAAGGAGCTGGGTTGTCTGAAACTACATAATGTAACCGAAATGGAGGATCACCAGACTATCTGGGTTACACTCAAGATAGACGGAGTCCAAGTGGAAATGGAATTGGATACAGGGTCAGCTCTAACAGCCATAAATCAAAGAGACTACAAGCGGCTATTTTCACACATACCCTTGAAAGCTACAGAGATTGTCTTGAAGACGTATACGGGGCAAAAAGTCTACACCAAAGGAAAAATAAGGGTGAAAGTGACATATAAAGGTCAGGAAATAACTAAAATGGATATATATGTGTAACCCCTTTACGGTTCTCTAGATATATGTGAGATGTGGTCTCTGTTGTAGACAGTATTCTATAGTCCAGTAAGGAGATCACTACTACAATGGCTTAATTCTAATTATCTTACTTTATAGTTTTAACGTCAGACAGTATAAGAAGATTACAGGTCAATGAACTAAATTAGACATTTGCATACATTAGAATGAATCTAGACATAATAAACATACATTCTCCATTTATATGGATTCAAAGGAGAATCTGTCCCTGTGTCCAAATTCGAGTGCACTCTTTCGTTGGCGCGCTTAAGTTGGAGCTCATGGTATGTATAATGTCTGCAAGACTTACGACTCCGAACCCCTTCGTTGAATTCTCTTCACGATCACTGAATCCCACTTTGAGTTCTGGATTCGGAGCTACTAATACGAAGGGCGGCGGCCGAGTTTGGAAGCCTGGGATGGGATGCGGCAGCCATTTGCCTCCTGAGCCCTCTTTTCAGAGCTCCTGCCCTCTTTTCTTCCAGTCGCTCCTTTTTCCCACTCGAAAACACCGACTCCACCCCTTCCTCCTGGGGTACCTGCCTGGAGACTGCGCAGCCTCACTGTCTGCAACAGTTGATACTGGTGCAGAATTATGGAAAGTCTGCTCTTAGTCACATTGTGTCCTTAAAAGTTCTTGCCGTACCTTCACATGGGCAACTTTAACCCAGGGATTTATAACAATGATAATACAGTGTCTAAGTTAAAGATTGATAACCATACTTAGCGTACATAACATTTCCAGTGGGTATTACATATGTATTGCCAAATGGAGGACCACCACTGCTAGGACGTGAATGGATCCGGAAGATACATTTAGATTGGCATTCCATACAGGCACTTAAGGTGGAGGCCAAAAAGGATGATGATGTCACACCTGGACGACTGTCAAAAATGCTAACTGATGCAAAAGAAGTGTTCCAGGAGGGACTAGGAACACTAAAAGGAATAACAGCAACAATTAAAATAGAGGATAATGCAAGCCCAAAGTTTCTGAAGGCCAGACCAGTGCCTTATGCGATCAGACCAGTGGTTGAAGCAGAGCTGGAAGGGTTGGAACGTTCAGGAGTACTGTCCAAAGTGGACTGGAGTGAGTGGGCTACACCCATCGTTCCTGTAATGAAGAGGTCGTTGAGTAATACGCCTGGGGAACCAAAGAAGGTCCGCATCTGTGGGGATTTTAAGTTGACAGTGAACCCAGTCCTTCACACGGTGCAATATCCGCTTCCACGAATTGAGGATATTTTCGCCTCACTATCTGGTGGTAAACGCTTCACCAAAATTGATCTAGCCCAGGCGTACTTGCAAATGGAGGTAGAAGAAGCTTCGAAACATTGCCTTACGATCAACACCCATAAAGGTCTCTATCAATACAACCGGCTGGTGTTTGGAGTAGCCTCGGCTCCGGCTATCTGGCAAAGGGCGATGGATCAGGTCCTGCAAGGGATTCCAGGGACCCAGTGTTATTTGGACGACATCTTGGTCACGGGCGAAAATGACGGTGATCACCTCGCTAACTTAGAGAAGGTGCTCGCCAGATTAAAGGAATATGGGCTACGAGCTAATCGCCACAAGTGCGAGTTTTTCCAGAAACAGATCTCGTATTGCGGCCACATCATCGATGAAGAGGGGTTACATAAGTCCCCTGACAAGATAGAGGCAGTAGTCAAGGCTCCAGCACCGGAAAATGTGTCACAACTGAGGTCGTTCCTCGGGCTGGTAAACTATTACCACAAGTTCTTACCAAATTTGTCTACTGTATTACACCCACTGAACACCCTACTGCAAACAGGGGTACCATGGAAGTGGGATGACGAACGCAGACGAGCTTTCCAGAAGTGTAAAGAATTGATCACATCAAAAGAGGTGTTGGCCCATTTCAACCCAGCACTACCAATTCGTTTGGCATGTGATGCATCACCCTACGGCTTTGGAGCGGTGCTGTCGCACAAATTCCCAAACGGGTTGGAGAGGCCAGTAGCCTTTGCGTCTCGGTCACTAACCTCAGCCGAGCGCAACTATGCCCAGATTGACAGGGAGGCCCTCAGCCTAGTATGGGGAGTAAAAAAATTCAACCACTATCTGCATGGACAGAAGTTCACCTTGCTGACTGACCACCAACCACTTGTCTCCATCTTTAATCCTAAGAAGGGCGTGCCAGTAATGACTGCACAGCGGTTACAAAGATGGTCCCTGTTTCTAGGGGCGAATCAATATGAAATAGAATATAAAGGCATGAGACAGCATGGGAACGCTGATGGGTTATCGCGCCTGCCACTGCCTACTGTGGAGGAAGCACCAGCAGTGGACCCTATCGAGATATTTTATTCGTCAATAATTCAACGATTGCCAGTAACAAACGCGGATATAGAGAAGGAGACCCGCAATGATCCGACGCTGTCACGGGTATATGAATTGACGGTGAGGGGATGGCCAACACATGGCAACTCATTGTTGCCAGCATTCTCATCCAGAAGAGAACAGCTGTCAGTATGCCAGGGGACAGTGATGTGTGGATCCAGAGTGGTGATTCCACCCAAGTTAAGGGAGAGAGTGCTAAATGAGCTACATAAAGGTCATCTGGGGGGAGTGAAAATGAAAAGCCTAGCTAGGGCTTATGTCTGGTGGCTGGGAATCGATCAACAAATCGAAGACCTAACTAAGAGCTGCTTAGGATGCCAGAAGGTCCAAAATGCACCACCACATGCCCCTCTACACCCATGGGAGTGGCCCTCCTCTCCATGGCAACGGGTGCACATTGATTTCGCTGGTCCATTCATGGACTCAATGTTCTTAATAGCAGTGGATGCTCATTCAAAGTGGCCTGAGGTGATAAAGATGTCTTCATCCACTACAGAGAAAACGATTGCAGTCCTACGGACCATGTTTGCCAGAAACGGGTTGCCAGAGCAGATCTGCTCTGATAATGGACCACAGTTTGTGTCCGACGAGTCCCAAAAATTCATGAAAAGGAATGGGGTAAGGCATTACACATTGGCCCGTATCATCCAGCCACCAATGGATTGGCTGAGAGGTTCGCTCAAACCTTTAAGAAGGCGATAAAGGCCATGTGCAACGAGGAAATTCCACTACAATTAGAATCATAGAAATTTACAGCACAGAAGGAGGTCATTCGGCCCATCTTGCCTGTGCCGGCCAACAAAGAGCTAACCACCTTAATCCCACTTTCCAGCACTTGGTCCATAACCTTGTAGGTTATCCATTACTTTTTAAATGTGATGAGGGTCTCTGCCTCTACCACCCTTTCAGGCAGTGAGTTCCAGACCCCCACTACCCTCTGGGTGAAAACGTTTCTCCTCAAATCCCCTCTAAACTTCCAACCAATTACTTTAAATCTATGCCCCCTCGTTATTGACCCTTCTACTAAGGGAAATAGGTCCTTCCTATTGATTCTATCTAGGCCCCTCATAATTTTATACACCTCAATTAGGTCTCCCCTCATTGGTTTAGTCAATGTTCATGTGAAGTTTCTGTTAATATGTTGTCAAACATTGAAATCTATATTTTCAACACTTTACCTTATTGGACAGATCTGTGCTCACCTTTAGAAGTGTCTTAGTGAGTTCCAGTGCATGTTGAGACATAACTCCACCCCCCCCCCCCACCTCAGCCAATTGTGATGAGTGTGAAAGGAATGGCTTGGACATTATAGGGATGCTTTATGGTGCTGGTGTGGGGTGGTGTCAACCTGGCGCATCATGTGGCAGCCAGGGTGTACAGCATCAAGTGATGTAAATCTGGCCATGGCGATGCCATCGCTGGCCTCCCGGGCAGCAATGTTGTCGGGTGCTGATGCCCTGTGTCCTATGCAGCATCAGGTGATTACGGAGAAAGTTGGTGATGTTGTTGGTGATGTTGGTGTGCCTGGTGATGTTGGTGTTAGGGCTGATCGTGGAGGGATTCTGAGGACCAACGTGAGATTTTTTCAAGGGCACCGATATTGCTGGAATAGATGGCAGCTGAATTTGAGATGACAGAAGCGATTTGTCAATGGTGAGAGAGATTGCTCTAAGGGGGTGACAGTGGATAGAGAATTTACTCCAAACACTTCCAAACTGCATACAGCTCAAAAGTGTCTTCCAAGTCCCGAAAGCTCAAGCTTCTGACATTGTAAAATGACCAGCTGTGAAATAGTAGCTTTCATACCACTTTTGCACCTGTCACCTATTCACAGCAATGGGGAGGCATAGAGAACCCAACCTACTTACCTGACGTGAATCCCAAGCGATGGGAACCTCGTAAATAAAAGTGGTAAAATAGAAATAGGCTGGCACAATTGTCGTTAACAAGCATTTAACAAGCATTTAACAATCTTAAATGCCTCTCCCAAAGCTTGGTGTCGGGTCTGTTCTGAAATCGCAGACCCGACACTTTGGAAACTTACATGGAGGCGGGTTCGGAGCGGGTTCCCAAGCCACTGTCAATCATTTCGATTTTGACAGCAGACCTGCCTCCAAACCCGCACTCTGAGCGCCGACAAAATTCAGCCCATTAAAACAGAAGAACATGCAAAAAATTATTAAGTGAAAATTGGTTGGACAGTTCCACACAACGCAAAAGGCTAGAAAATAGGGGAAATTGAAGAGAAAAAGCCTTGTACAGACCTGAAATGTAAACATAAAATGCTGGAAACACATTTGCCAGGCCGAAAAAGAAAGAGGAAAAAGACCAACACTTAAGTCGCCGACTGCCCCCCCACCCCCACTGTGTTCTGATATAGGTCTACACCCAAAAGAGTATTCCAATTCCCCTCCAGATGCCAACAGACCCACCCCACATCACTAGCATGTCCTGCTGTAAATAAAATGGAGGATGTATCTAAGAGTTGAAGTTAGACCAGACGGCTGCAGAGTGCCAAGGAAATGGAGTTACTAGGCCTTCATGAATCCTCTTCTTTTCCCCAGCAACTCAGATAAGGGGAATTTTCATTGGAAAACCCATTGGTGACTGCAATGGTGCAATGAACTAAAAATGAAAACAAGTGGCACAAAGGATTCTGAAAACGTAAGTGCTAGGGGGAATAAAACAAAAGGAAACTATGAAAAGCGGGCTAGAAATGACCACAAATGGCTGAAACAAGCTTCCTTTTTAAACCTATCAATTCAGTTACCTGCTCAACACCTAGCAACACTCGGTGCCTCGTTGCAATGGACATTCATTTCAGTTGTCCTAGACCTGGCATTAAAGGAGGAAAAGGATTTCAGAGGTGTCAGAACAACACTTCTTCATTAGAACATCTTGGCATAATTATCTGTGAACTATAGCTTTTGATAATATCAATTGGAATGCCTTCAGCTGTCATTTCAAGAAAATGCATGCCCTCCATAGTTAAAGCTGCAGCATTTGTAGTTTCATTTTCACACTAATTTTTGTATCAACTTGGCTCAGTTTGCAGCACACCTGCTTTTGCATTAAGATGTTCTGGGTTGACGCCCCACTATGGACTTGAGGGAGTGCTGCATTGGCAAAGATGGCATCTTTTGGATGAGACGTTACACTGGGGCTCTGTCTGCCTGCTTGGATGGATATAAAAGATCCCATGGCATAATTTGAAGCAGAGAAGGGAGTTATCTCAGTGTCCTGTCAACATTATTCCCTCAAATAACATAACCAAAAGACACCTGGTCAGCCATTCATCCATTTTGATGGATCTTGCTGTGTGTAAATTGAGTGCCGCATATGCGTACAAAACAGCAGTGACTGCACATCAGAAGTAATTCATTGGTTGTGAAACAATCCTGAGGACATGATAAGGTGCTATATAAATGAAAGTTCTTCCTTTCTCTTCAACTTCAAGTTGGGGTACTTCTTCCTGAAATCCTTTCAGGACTTTAGATTTCTGAGCCACAGTTGATATGCTCAGTAATCCATGTCCAGGGAGCCTTCCAGTGAACATGGCTAGTGGACCATACTGTGGTCCCGAAAATGATCATCTTGCTTTATATGAAGCCTGACAATGATCCCAGATTGATGGTCAGAAATGTGAGGTTTGTGAACAGTGCTAGCAACTGTCACTTGAACATTCTGGGGTAGATTTACATCTGCACCACCTGGGCAGTAATCTGGCGGGGCAGACCACCACCCTTTATAGAACCTGCCTGATTTTCATTCTGTTAATTTCAATGGAGTGAAAATCGGGAACTATAAAGGACACACAGTCTGCTCTGTCAGATTATCACCCAGGTGTTGAAGGCAAAAATCTAGTCCCCTGATTTCCTCATTGCACATCTGTATTTATGGCCCCTCTGGTGGAGCTTGGTGATTAAGCAGCTTGTTAATTGCTTGAGACATTTGAAATTGAGCATCAGTACAGGTCTGCACTAATTGGCCCATTTCTGCCAGGTGAGATTATCAAATTCACGAGGCATGAATCTGACATGAGGAAACCCAGATGCGTCTGTAATGTGATGGACAGGAGCTCCACACAGACAGAAATGGATGAGCTTTCGAGCTTTAATTATTTCAAAGGAATATATATACTTGTACATTTGGTCTTCATGCAGTTATCACAAAAAACATTTTTTGGTAAGTTTAAAATACCATTAATGGTCTGACCATGCATTGTAGGTCAGCTTTATCACTGTACAGCCGAAATACATTTTTACTTTATTGTTTCAGCAAGAAAATCCGTGTAACAATAACAAGCACAAACAGGCATTGCCACAGCTAAAGAATATAAATTGGGCCCACATACTTTCAGAGTTTTTATAGTAAAGTGTTCATCTCAACAAAATATTCCTGTATCAGATTCTGATTGGCGGAAGAAAGCTAGATGCAATGAAAAGAGAAATGATTTGCAACCTTGCCAACTGGCCTACATTCCTCACTGAAAGCTCATCGTTCTGAGATTGTTTCCTGTATTGTAATTAAACTTGAATTTGCTCCAATCATTACATAAGATTTCTTAACCTGACCTAAAATTGAGTGTACAAGGGGTGGCGGTGTGGGTTGTTTGTCAGCTTCACCTCTGACTCCTTTGAGCGGTTCAAATCGTTCCCACTCCCTTTTGTTCTAGACTTTGGGCTTATTTGGGGGTTGTAATAAGCTTGCAACAAACACCTGGGTTAGTCAAAAGAATTCAGATCTTTATTTTGATAAGGAAAATATACAATACAATAAAACATACTTTAAAAGGGTGGGGAACACACGGAATAAGCGAGGGAGAATTACAAATACACAAAATCCCTTACCCTCCCAACCCCACTACACTAGCTAGGCTGGAATCCAGAGGACCAGGAAATGCTCACCAAAACGACTTTCTTGACAGACTGAAGAGGTTCGCGATTTCGGGGTTCTCTTTAGTTGTGGCGGTTGGGGCCTGCCATACCTCGGACGTGGTAGAAGACTGCACCTGCGTTGGGTCTTCAGTTTGGGTTGGTCCGCAGATGTGGTTAGTCGTGCTGATGGATCTATCGGGTAAGTACCCAATTTCCTTTGGTTAGGGCTAGTTTTTAGGGTCTTTGTGTCCAAATCTTACCCAGGGGTAAGTCAGACTAGCCTGTAGAGTGGAAACAAGTCTTTGGTTCGTGAGTTTTTCGGTGGTTGGTTTCTTGTTGGTCGCGGTAGCCCAATATTACCTGGTTGGTGGTAATATTGGCGGTTGTTGGTTTCTGTAGGCCTTTGGTTGTCGCGATCTCTGTTTCTTCTTTCTTCCTTCGAGTCTCTGATGATGGTCTCTCTCTTGAGCTGGTTGGCTGAACTTGAACTGACTCGATCTTGAACTGACGAACTGACTTTCCAACTGAAAAGGCAGGCCTCAATTATACTAATTTGGGACCTGGCTTATCTGACCGCCAAATCTCGGGTTTCTTTGTTAAATTTGGCGGGCTCGTTATTTTTAATATGTTTTAAAACTTTAACGAGCTTCGAGGATGGCCCGTCCAAACTTAACGAGTTTAGGGGATGGCTCATCTAAACTTAATCGGCCTTTAACTGGTTTCGGGATTGCCTTGAAACCAGTTTAAAAATGCAAAACGTTTTTCAATCTCTTTAATTGGTTTTGGACTGTGGTTTGTTTGCTGTAACCTGTAGGGCTAATGTTCCTTCCTTTGTTTTCCTGGGGACATGTCCTGTTTATTCGATACCTGGCTCTGCAAATTCTCAGTGGGACAACAGGCTTCATTGTCCTTATGTAAAACTGGGGCGGCCCTGGACATTCCTAGACAGTTCAATATCCAAACTCGGGGGCCCACCCCTCCCCTTTGTCCCAGCCTTTTGCAAGCCTGAACACGTCCTTTTAAACCAGCCAAATCTTCCTGGGGTTTTTATTTTAAATCCCTTTAGCCCAATATTCCTTAAAACAGTCCAAAATCTCTTCCTTAATTTAACTCTTTGAAATTCTTCTGTTTGGCCCAACCACACTTTTATCCTTTTTACAGATTTCTTCTGTAATGTTCCAAAATCATCTTTAAAAATGATGCTATTCTTCTGTTCTGGGGTTGTGCAGAAATTTTCGAGCCTTACCATTGCAGCAACGAGATTGAGAACCTGGGACAATTGCGTGTGGCTGAACTGGAGTAAACACTTTTAATTTCTGCAATTGAACTCTTTCGTCAGTGTGCAGACAGCTTAACATGTGTTTTATAACTGCAGGCACTCTAAATCCAAGAGCTGCAGTCACTACTCTTTAAAAGCTAAGCAATAGAAGATTAACGGTTACATTTGCATAACCTTAGGATCACACATTACAAATTAAATATGACAAATAAAAGCCACAGGTTTTTTTTTATATACGCAAATAAACCTAGTTACAAAGCAGCTATTACAACTCCCTGGACCTCTTGGTAATAGTTGATTATGTTATTTGCAAATATTGAGAACCTGAGATTGTTTCCTGTAAGTTAACTGAAGTGAACGCATGAGTATGAAAACTTTCCATTTGGAATGCTTACTCCTTTGCATGTCAGGAACTGTTCTAACAGAGTGGTTTCAAATATGCACATAAATGGGAAACATTTTGGGCTGGATTTTGTGAATGGAGGGGAGTTGGAGGCGTGACTGCTGCTTGTCGTGTCAATGTCCCGCCTTATTCCTCGCCTGACCATTCAGAGGGATTTTCCCCTGATTGAGCTTGTTAAGCCCGCCCTGCAGGCTCAGCAAGCCAATTAGGGAAGAAGTCACTGACAGACCACGTCAACATCAGACGTGCTATCTGTCAAGACTTCTTGAAAGAAGAAATGACAGTGTTTGACAGCTCTGTGAAGCTGTCAAACACTGACATTCTCTTTAGCTTGATGAGTCTTTGTGGTGAGGACTCAACAAACATTGAAAATAAATAAATTTCAGATGTCTGATGGATCGGAGGGTCCATCAGCCATTACCTGAAATTGACAAGGTGGATGTCCGCTCTCCCCATCCAGCGCGGCTAAAGGCTATCGAAGGAAAAAAAGTAAGTGAACACTTTTTTAAACTAATCACTCACCTGGCATACTTACCACTCCACACTTACATCCATCACTCAATTCAATTTTTCAATTCAAATCGCTTTATTGGCATGACAAGTTACATCTTATGTTGCCAAAGCATCGAAAAACATTCATGTTTGTACACAAAAATACAGATCTATCCATACAGTGTATAAACAGATATATCCCTGAGTGTATAAATATACATTCATATAATTTATATATACTCTTTTCTTATATTTAGTGGTTGTCCCTCTGTTTATGGCAAGCTGTAACATAGTGTGCCGCTAGTGTTACACAATTTCTCTCTTCCCCTAGTAGGTATGGGAGTTTTTGGTCGTCATTCAAATTTCTGAATTCCGGGCATATTTTTGTGAATTTTGGGTAGAAATTCTCCCTTATGCCCTGATATTTTCTACAAGCTGTGAGGAAGTGCATCTCTGTCTCCACCACTCCCTGACTGCAGTGAGAGCATATCCTGTCCTCTCTTGGTAGCTGGGTCTGCCTGTGTCTACCTTTTTCGATCGCCAGGCTATGTTCACTAAGTCTGTACATTGTCAAGGTTTTTCTCAGTTTGCTATCCTTTACCATGGTCAGTTAATCAGCCATGTTGTATTGTCTGTTTAGGGCCAAGTAGCAATTGAGTTTGCTTTGGGTTTTTGTTGTTTCTGCCCAATATGACAGATATTTTTCCTTTTGCTTAGCGACGATTGTGTTGGGTCGAATTCACCTCTACACCTTACTTCCAGGTGCCTCCGACCCCCGCAGACCTCCTCCACGTCTCCTCCAACCCGGCGGGGTTCTCCGAGGTCCAGAAGCCTTCACCTGTGAAGGTAAAATGGCACTAATCCTTTTTTCTGCCTGTTAACTACCTGTTAACAGGCAGTTAAAAGGATTAAAAGCCTTTCCCGCCTCCAGGAGACGGGACCCGAAGCTACACATCCTCCCGCCTCCTGGCAAGTGGGCACGGAGACGGGATGGGGGCGGGTTTGCCATCCACCCCCACTTTCTCCAATTTTACAGGCTGTCCCACCTCCATGCCCGCCTCCTCGGGGCTTGGAAAATCCAACCCAGAATGTTGTCTGTTATTTCTTCCTATGTGCTGTTACATTGCTCACTTTCATATTTTATCCAACTCATTTTGTATTTCCTGAGCTGCCTCCTTAGATTCAATTGCCCTTTCTAGTTTGCATCATCTGCAAATCCTACCAATCTCTAATGAGTTTCTGGATCTAATGCCTTGATGTAAGTTAGAAATGTCCCAACACCGATCACTAGGGCATCCAATTTAGCGCTTTCCCCCAGCCTAACATATTCCTCAAAAGTAGTATTCGATGTTTTGTTAATGCCTCAGCATTCAAAAGATTTACCCTGAATCACTATAGCTTTGAGTTTTACTCGTAACCTCAGCCAATTTGCCAGAAACAGGAGTTGAAACTAAGTGGGTTATTTTGGTGAAAGGGTGAAAACAGGCACGAACTGTGTGGTGTGCTAATAAGACACACCCGCTTGGAAGTCTGGTTTTAGCACAAAATTTTGGACCTAATTGTTGATTACCATAATTTGAACTTGCCTGGAGATGCTAAAGCAGAGACACCTGCAAGTTTAGCACTCAAGTGCTGAATAGACGCAATTTTCGTGGAGCAGTATATATGGGCTCCATGATCCCACTTCCACTGACGATGTGGAATGGGCTGGTTGACACACAGCAACCCTTTTCAGGATGGCTCATGGACCGAGGGAGAGGGCGCACAGGTTCTCAGACACAGCACTGGAGGTCCTGGTGGAGGAGGTCCAGAGGAGGAGGGATGTCCTGTGCCCACAGGAGGGAAGGAGTCTACCTCGCTCTCCTGTCCCTCTCTCCTGCAGACCAAGGGGGACCACTAGCAAAATGCTGTGGCCAAGCACTCTCTCCTGGTGACTCCTATAAGATGTCTAATAAAGCAGAGTAGCACAGCACTTAGGAAGAAATTCGATATCGCCCCATTTGGGGTGCAATTATCGGCCGGGCGCAAAGATTAGCGCCTGGCGCTAATTATCGCCTCCGACTGCAAACTTGGCTTTTATCGCCCCTGGAGGTGATTGGAGCGCTAAATCAGGTGCTACACAACTCTCTTAAGGCGCTAAGGTCGAGGAGCGAGGCGCTACCTCAGAGGGCGGGTGCAGCGCAGGTGCTGTCAGTTAGCGATTGAACACAGACACACTGGTGCCGGTCAGTTCTTAAAGGGGAGGGTCAATCTTGCTCTGCAGCCCCACCCAGTGGAGCCTTGAATCTCGGCCTGGGCAGACCTGTGGCTAAATCTAGCAGCCAGACACTATGGAAAGGGCCAGGGAACGAGCACAGAGCTTCTGCAAGCGGGCTTTGGAGGCTCTGGTTCGCGGGGTGGAGCGCAGAAGGTCCATTCTGTACCCAAAGAGTGGCAGGAGGCCTTTACCACGCGAGTACCGAAGAGTGTGGAGGGAGGTGGCTCAAAGCGTTTCCTCAAGCAGCATGGTGCCTAGGACCCATGTGCAATGTAGGAAAAAGTTCAACGACCTCACTCGGGTCGTCAGGGTGAGTGCCTTTTTTTTTCAAAACCTCTTCATCCCTCCATCTCAACCTCACTTTATGGCCAGAGGGTCTTGAAAGCCCCAATGCCCAACACTCATCCAACACCTATGGCCCTTTAATCAAACACACACGCACATTCCACACTTTGCATACAGTAAGGGCTATTCAACTATGGGAGGCACATCAGGCAAGACCATGGCTGCATACAGTAAGGGATATTCAACTATGGGAGGCATATCAGACAAGACCATGGCTGCATACAGTAAGGGCTATTCAACTATGGGAGGCATATCAGGCAAGACCATGGCTGCATACAGTAAGGGCTATTCAACTATGGGAGGCATATCAGGCAAGACCATGGCTGCATACAGTAAGGGCTATTCAACTATTGGAGGCATATCAGGCAAGACCATGGCTACATACAGTAAGGGCTATTCAACTATGGGAGGCACATCAGGCAAGACCATAGCTGTATATTTACTCAGAGTCCATCCTTTTTCTTGCAGGCCAAGCTGTCTCATAATAGGAGACAGCAGCAATGCACCGGTGGAGGGCGGCCTCAGCTTCACCCCCTCAGCGATCTTGAGGAACGCGTCCACAGGATTGTGGCAAGCCGGGTGATTGGTCCTGTCGCCACTGGAGACGTCGACCCCATTCTGGACAGCAATGATAAGGTCATCATGTTTTTGTCCTCTCTCCTTCCACTTGTTCCTCACAGCAGCAGCCTTTGACACTTTCAATTCAAATCACTAAATCGCTGCACTCATGCCTCCCTTGCTGCCACCCTGTCCTCACGCTAAAGCCACTCTTGTACCTCCCTGCTTTCAGATGGTGATTCACCAGGTGAGGAGATGGGCCCTCAAGCTGCTAGTGAGAGTGAAGCTGAAGGCGAGGAGGAAGAGGAAGCCGGACCATCAGCGCCACCCTCAACCAAGGCAGCCCATGCCCATACTGGGGATACGCCTTCCCTGGAGGGGAGCAGGGGGGAAGGGTCTGATGAGGGTGAAGCTCCAGGACCCAGCTGGCTGCAGCAACGCGATGGGGGTAGGGAAGCTCGGGGGCCTTCTCCCCGGAGGAAGAGTATGGCCTCGAGTCCTGCTGCACTGGTCGCAGACGAGGAGTGGGTCCTCGCTGAAATGAGCACCCAGGCGGAGCAAAGGCAAATTGAGCTCATGGCTGCAGGGGCAAGGTTGCCCGAATCCATTGATTCACTGGCAAGGAGTGTGGAGCACTTTGCTGTAGCACAGGTGGCTGCCACGCAAATGCTAAGTGCTGCAATGCAGTCAGTGGCTGGTCTCATGCAGTCACAGATTGAGGACATGTGAGCACTGACTGCTGCCACCCTCGCTGGATCGTGCACATTTCCCCGGGGCTCTCACTGCGCTGCAGCAGGCCAGCAATCTGTGCTCCATCAGATTGCTCTGGATGCTGAAGTGCTGCCCCGTGGGAGTGCCAGTGTGTCGGTCGAGCAGGGAGTTGCTGTCCTCTCTCAAGATGACAGCATTCCTACTGCCACCACTGGCACTTCTCCACTGCAGTTGCCACCACCTGTAGGACAGGCTGCTGCTGCCCATGCAGAGTTGGTGCAGTCAGCAGCCGGGCCCACAAGGCCCAGAGCTTATCCAGGCCGTCCCTCAAGGGCATCTGCAGTCTCAGTTTCTGACACTCAGCAGCCTTCCCCCAGCCTTGCTCCAGCCACTGGGGTCCCACTACAGAGGAGCTGCAGGGTGGGAAGGGGGCAATTTCACAAGGGAAGCAGATCACCCTCGAAGGGCAAAAAGTAGGAGGTGTGGCAAAATGTTTTTCATTGTTTTATTGAAGGCCGAGGTTCGTGGTCAAATTTTTGTTACTGTTTTGGACATTGTCTCCAGGTTGTGAGAGCCAGTTATGTGAATGACTGCTTTTTTTTGTGTTTCTTTCTATTACTTTGCCATGTGGAAATGAGACACACAGAGTTTGTGAAATAAAGAAGTGTCTGTATTCAAAATGTACATGTTTGGTCTTTGCACTCATTGTTGCCTTCACTGGCTTACGAGTTGCAGGATGCTTTCATTAAGGTTGTTTGAATGGCAGAAGCCATTCCCTCAGAGGGGGCCTAGAAGCGACTTGCTATGAGCCTTTGACGGACGGCCCTTCCACTTTGTGCCTCCCTCCTGCCTTGGTGCTGCTGATGATCATCCTCCTCATCTTCCTCCTCCTCCTCCTCCTCCTCCGCTGGTGCTCCAATGTCTGGTGGCATTGGCTGGGTCCTGAGGATTGCAAAGTTATGCAGCATGCAGCACACATCAACGAAGTGGGAGACTCGCTCAGGCGAGTACTGCAGGGCTCCTCCAGAATGGTCCAGACAGTGGAATCGTTGTTTGAGCACGCCGATTGTGTGCTCAACGATGTTCCTAGTAGTTTGATGGCTCTCATTGTATTGCAGCTCAGCAGGGGTGTTGGGCATACGGAGCGGTGTCATCAGCCAGGTGCACAGAGGATATCCCTTGTCCCCGAGAAGCCAACCTCCTGGGTGATGCAGTGCCTGGAAAAGGTCTGCCACAAAGTCTGGTGCAGGATGAAGGCATCGTGGCTGCTGCCTGGAAAGTGGGCATTGACAGCGAGTGTCAGCTGTCTGTGGTCACAGACCAACTGGACGTTTAAGGAATGGAAGCCCTTTTGGTTGCGGAAATCCTCGGCATTCTCTTGCGGCGCCCGCAAAGCCACATGCGTGCAGTCAATGGCGCCCTGCCCCATGGGGAAGCCCGCTATCCTAGCAAAGTCCGTTGCGCGTTCTTGCTGCTTGTCCAGGGTCATGGGGAAAGAGATGTACTCTTGTCTCCTTTTAAAGAGGGCATTTGTTACCTGACGGATGCAGCAATGCACCACGAACTGGGAGATATTGGCAATGTCCCCAGTAGCTGATTGAAATGAGCCAGTGGCATAAAAGTTGAGAGCCACTGTTATCTTCACTGCCACTGACAGAGACGTCCTGCTGCTGAGTTGAGGCTGCAGATCTGGCTGAAGCAGATGGCAGAGCTCAGTGACCACCTCCTTGCTGAATCGCAGCCTTTGCAAACAGTGCTCCTCAGACATATTAATGTAGGAGAACTGTTGGCGAAAAACCCTGGGAGAGTAAGGTCTCCTGTACCGAGGCCTGTTGGCCCTCCTCCATCTGGCCACGATTGCCACTCTCTCTCTGCGTCTCTGTGCCCTCTGAATGTGATGGAGAAGGATGACGTTCCCATCCATTGCAGCCCCCATAGTATCTGGGCAATCAAAGTTATGAAGGTCAAAAAGCAAAGTACCTGCAAAGTTATGGTCAGAAGCCAAAACTACCTCAGACAGCATTGACTCAATGCAGAAGTCTCTCTTTCTCTCTTTTGTCTCTCTGCAAATCTCTCTCTCTCTCTCTCAGAACGAGTGGTGCAAAAATGGCTACCACACAAAAGCCAGGAAGAGGCCCCCTTTAAATAGCATCCCCCCAGCCCCACAGTGACTGGGATGCGTTCTAGTCAACCTGTCATTGGTAGCACCAGGCGGAAAGGAGGGGGGCACCACTGAATTTCCACTCCAGGGCGCCCCAAGGGCATTGCACTCTCGAATGACATCAAGATCTGCGTGCGCAGGAGATCGGGAGGTATTGTTTAGCGCCGCCACAAAATGTCTGGTCAATTTCGCGAGAAGCGCAGATATCGCCGCGCCCGGGCGCTAGTTGGTTTGTGCCCCACTTAGCGCCCTCTTAAGGTGCTAATGGGTGGCGCTACCAACTGAATTTTTCCCCCTCAGTATTTTTAGGTGAAGTCATCAGAGAATTTCCAGAATAAATGTTGATAGTGTGTTGGTGAAGTTTTGACAAAAATGTCCCAGAAAGTCCCCTGATGTGTTTCAAAAGTCCTCTTCAAACCTCCAGCAGCCTCGTTAATGAGCTCTAGCAGGCAATATAAGTGGCAATCAGCCGCTTAACAATCCTCCGGGCGGCCGTTTCTAGCGCAAGCTTCAACTCCTTTACTAAGATGGTGTCTTGCGCTAAACGCAAGCTAAACCGACGTTTCAGCTTAAGACCTCATCTTGGCCATGTCGGAGGCTTTTATGCGCTTAAAATTGCCCCCTTTGGATCTTACCAAGTTTGTCTGGCTTGGTACCACATTTACCAAACGAGCCACGAGTGGAGCCAGCCAAGCTTGTTCTGATAACAATCATGACCTTAGTTAACACAAGTCAGCATAAGATATAACTGTAAGAAAAATTGAAAAGGATTTATATGAAATGACTATTCATAGAAACTACAGACATGCTTTGAGACATGAAATTATAAAATCATTTCATGTCATCTTCCATAGAATTAGTCACTGCTGGGGTGAGCTGGATGATTCTGGCAATCCCAATCAGACCATCATGTAAAAGAGCTGAAAATCATAAGGTAGGTTTTTGTTGTAAGAATTAATTTTCTTGATGACCCAATGCTCTGTGTACATACTGCATATCAAAGGCTTAATAACCCAATGTTTTGTGTATGTACTTCATTTCAGAAAATATCTGATTTAATGCTAACTCAGGATGAGTTAACATTCATTGACACATTTTAGATGAAGAACTAGTCAATGCATGTAAATGAAATAGGTAAGCACAAATTTCACATTTGTCAACTGGAACCACTGCAGTCAACTAGTTAGGTGTCTTTAATCCCTTCACGTATACAGCAACGATCTTCCTGCTCAGACCCAATTACACAAATCTCTGATGTGTGGCATTTCTGGTATAGACTCTAAACAGGAATCTTCTGTCCACATTCTTATCGTGCTCCCCAAAATGAATTTTTGTGAGAGGTAATAACATGTGACTTTAATGAGCTATGTGAGTGGCAAATACAGACAACGGTAACATTAAATTATATCTAAGTCAAAGAAACTAGAAACTAAAGAAACACCTGTGAATAATGAAGACTCATATATATTTATAGTAAGATGCTGTTCAAAAAACACTGGAGAGACAAAGCTTTACTTGAAGCCAACGATTAATGGAAAGTCATTGTATAATGGAAATGATTTCCTGATCCTACTTTCTGAACTGATTCCATATTGCAATATTTATTGTCACTATCACTACCTCCTAATCCATTAAAAACACACTGTTTAAATGGAGTGACAGCTCAGGGTTCACATATTTGAATGCAGCCTGGATAAAACTCTTCATTCATGCCCTGCACAAACTCATCACAGATGATGCATAAACATGCCCTGTGGGGTGATCTTTACAGATTAAGCTAAATATATTTTTATAAATTGCAAGTAACAATTTTTTTTCAAGCTGACATTGCTGTATATTTAAATAAGTTTGAGCTGGTGCATGTCTAGTGGCAAAATCATTTAAACAGACCATTTTCTTATTTGTAGGCTTTTATGGACCAGATATAATTTTAAACAGCAAACATCTATCCCCCCAAGGCCTGTAGGTAAAGACACCAGTGGTACCGTCTTAATCAAATAAAATGGCCCATTTTTGATTCCTGCCCTGTGTTGATTTAAGCTCAGACAAAACGTATTACAGTTGGTCTTAGTGCCCATAAGCCAGAGAGTAGAAAACTCAGCTAGATTTCCTGTTCCTGATCACTACAGTAATCCTTGCTGTAAGTGCTGACAACAAGGTCAAATTCAGGTGTGATGCCTTCTACCTGTTGACACTTGAGATATTTTTAACTTAAACCATCCGGCATAACTGAAAGGATTGGATTGGCTCGGCCACCCATTTTACACCACGCATGATTTGGAAAGTAAAATCGGGAGGGGGTGTAAAACGGGCAGCTGATCCAATTCCATCAATTTCCTGCCAGGCAGGTTGGATTAAAATGACCCTCTCACTCGCACGTGACCCATATACCATGACTTTGTCTAGGCTCATCCATGGAACCGCACGGTATATTATGCACTTGCATTCTCCAGGCACATAGTCTCACTGGTCAGTAGTGTGTTTCTGGAACTCATACAAATGCAGCCTATATTATGCCATCCACTAAAATTAATGGACAGAAAATTGCAAGCTGCGTGTGCAATTTCCTGCTGTGTATTCTAGGTGGGTAAGGCTCCATGCGGAGGATGTGCAAGTGGAAGATTTACTCTCATGTGCTAACAAGGGTAAATGCCTACAGGCGGAGAGGGGGACACAATTAAATAAAAAACATTTAGGGAGTGAATTTCCTTGAGCCTTCTCCTGCTCCACTGCCATAACGAGATTTTTGCCAAAGTTACGGCAGTGGATCGAGAAAAGCCCCAAAGGAAATTACCAGTGTTAGAATTTATTATTGATCTGCGTATATGCAGGGAGCACAGCCACTGTACATATTTTAGCTACTGAAAATTAATTTGATAGTGTAGACCTTGGTGATAGGCCACAAAATCAGTGATCTAGAAAGATTTTCTTCAAAAGACCTCTGGTGTCTGCAAAAGACAAATGCCCTACAACCACACATTATCATTACATGATTTAAAAAAACATAAAGATAAATGAATTTGTGCTCGAGTACGGATTGGAAATTGGGCAGTGGAGATCAGTAGAATTTCTCTATCCATTAAACTTAAAATGTGTCCGTTTCACCCACTGACTTCCACGCCTGAATTCTTGATATGTGCCCCAGTGTGCAAGTTCACTAACTCTACTCTATACTTTTAGTTACATTGCTTGGGGGGAGGGGCTTTTAATGCTCCCAGACTTAACCCTCTATACCATTCTGCGTAGCCATTTCTCCCTGGCGCTATCATGAAAAATAGCAGCTCTGCTCCTAAGTCTACCAGGAAACACCTTATACCATTAATGAAATATTTAAACACAGCAGTGTGCAATAATAGAACATATCTGTAGCATAGTTTAACGAAATGTTTTTAGTACCGAAAGTGCTGCCAATAACCATACTTATAAAAGTAGGTCCTATATGTTAGTAACACTGAAAGATACATAATACAGGAAACTCTCGATTTACCGGCACCTAAATAACCGGAAATCTCTGTTAACCGGCAAAATTCAGGAGTAGGTTCAGATAAGTTTTACTTCATATTAGTGGCAGTTCCTGGATCTGTGGCTGTGTAACTGGGGTTCGTGCACTTGTTGCTAAGCAACAGGGATGCTTGGTCTGTGGCTGGAGTTCCTCCACATGTTGCTAAGCAACAGGGAAGCCTGGATTTGTTGCTGTGTATGGAGCTCTTGTACCTTTTAACTGTACCTCTCAGTATTGCGGACTTTTTGATAAGCCGGCACCACGCCGGTCCCGTCGGTGCCAGATACCAAAGAGTTTCCTGCACCTCAATACAGGAAAAATACTCTTCTAAAAATCTGAGATGTGCTCACAATTGTGTTTTAATTCATTGGACCAGGAGGGTAGTGGTTAAGGTTTAACCTTCATCATTTGTCACCAATGGTTTGAGTCCCTCTGGTGATTGACATTTAGACCTGTTAAACATTCATTTTGCCCGTAGTCAGCTGTATTGATTTCTTTGTGGGTTCAATGACGAGACATTTATGAAAGAAGATGACTTTTAATCTAAAGTCTGTTCAACTCTTTTATACAGCTTTTACAGGAGACACGATGCTGTGATGCATCCAGAACGAAACTGAAACTAAACTAGACTGCCTTGCTCGTCTCGGTCACATGACCTCTGCTGGTCAGGCACAAGCAATCAATACATGCAATCATGCTGGTAGGCATCATAATCGAACAGGCAAATAACATCACTATTTGCTGATATCATTACATCTCCTTTTCTTAAAACAAAAGTATTTTACTTTTAACTAACAACATGTTTTCTTTGTATTAATCTGCATTTTAACTGTAACACTTAATGAACTTACATTATCATTATCATGATCAAGGGCCTAGAAATTCAGTAGGCCTAGCGCCCCATTTGGGGCGCTGGAGGGCCTAGCGCCGGAGTTATGGCCAGTTTAAAAATTCCCTGGGGCCCTGGAATCGGCGGTAGACCGGTAGCGCTGCGCCGGCACCGATGACGTCATCGGTGTGCGCAGCGTCCCGGTTGCCATGCCGACGGGCCCCAGCGCCAAAATTCAGTTGCGGCCGCCTCGCCCGTGGCAGCCGCAACTAAGACTCTGGCAACAGAGTCTTACACGACTTTGCGCCGGCGCATAAAGGTGGAGCAGCAGCCGGCCGCTTTCCCGCTGGCCGCCTGCCCGCACCTCCCTCCCCGGACTCCCCCACCCCCCCCGCGGAACAGATGCTTCTCGGCTGCGAGCCCGGCACTTCCCCGAGGTGCCGGGCTCATTTTTGTGGTGATTTTACCAGCCAGCGGGCGGGTGCAGGCAGCTCCTCCTTAACTGAAGGAGGAGGCCTGCACTTCCCGAGCCTGCCGCACCGCATCGGGCGCCGCAGCGCCGGAATAGCGCCGCAATGCGGCGCGTAGCTCCAGTTTTCAGGCGCAAACACCCTTCAGTAGCGCCGGCAGCCGTTTGGGCGCGGTGCTACTGAATTTTTGGCGTGCGCAGGGGGACTTAGCGCCGGCGCTAACTTTCCGGCGCTAAAGCCCTGGCGCGGCGCCAACTGAATTTCTAGGCCAAGGTTTTTTAACCTTGCTTTGTGTGTTCACATGAAATATGTAACTACACTAGAACTTGAAGAAAGAATAAGATAACATTACTTCCTTCTATAACAATAGTCCTTAAATTTGCTCAATGAGTCTCTCAGGAGGCTTCACGTGTCTTGAGGATTTTCTGATTGATTGTCCTTGAATCTGAGTTGTTGCCTCAGATGATTGGTTCTCAGCTGTGTGATCAGGTTGTTCAACAGTATCAGTCTCTTGACCTGCTGTGGCTGGTCCCATGAGAAGATCTCGACAATTTCTTCTCAGAACAGCACCCTCATCTGTCTGAATGGTGTATGATCTTGGTTGAACTTCACTCAGGACAGTTCCCTTCTGAGTCCATGTGTTTGTTTTGTCTTTGAACCTTACTTGGTCACCAGTGTGGAGTTCAGGTAGGTTTTGTGTTCCTCTGTCATAGTAGTACTTTTGCTTTTCTTTCTGTTGCTCTTTGAACTTCCTCACTTTCTCCCCCTCTTTTGTGTTCAGGAGGTTCTCCGGGATGGGTAGGTTTGACCTTAGCCGACGTCCCATCAGGAGTTGGGCTGGTGACTTACCACACTCGAGCGGCATTGTGCGGTATACAAGCATGCTTTGGTAGAAGTCAGTTCCACTGTCTTTTGCCTTGTACTTCAGTCTTTTCACTGTGTTTGCAGGCTCTCCTGGGTCAACAGCTCTGGACAACATGCCTGCTGTATACATCAGCTTACCCGGTGTCTACGCAACATTCAGTTCATCATAGACTGTCTCTCCTTCGCTTTCCACAGCGAGGACTCTCTTTACCAGGTTCAGTCTCTCACAGGCTTTTAAACCTAGTATGGCTTGCACATCCTTTGGCACCATGATTAATGCTAATGTGTGCTCTCTGTCCTTGTGTGTTACTTTGACAATGCATCTTCCATTCACTGGTATATCAGTACCTGTGTATCCTGTCACTTTCACTTTTATTCCATGTATCTTTGGTCTGGGTCTAATTTTCTTAAAATCAGTCTCTGATATCACATTAACTTGTGCTCCAGTATCCAATTTAAATGGAATGTGTATGTCATTCACTTTTAGTGTCAACATCCAGTCTCTTTCTTCTTCTTTGTTTTCAGACACAACATCTACATTGAACTCCTCTATCTCGCTTTCATCTACTGCATGGACCTTGCTTTGTTGCATTTGGTTCTTACAGCAACGGGCATAATGGTTGTTTTTGTTGCAACTATTGCATTTTTTACCATATGCTGGACACTCTTTTGGTGGATGCTGTGTACCGCATCGACTACATGTCTTTCGATTGTCCCTTTCATTTTCGTTCGCTGGCCACGCCTCTTTTTTCACATTGGCGCTCTTTTTGTTAACCGGTTTGTGTCCGTTCATTCTCACTGCATCCACGTTGCAGCTATTGTCACTGAACAGCTCCTTTGCCTGCAACTTCACAGTCTCTGTAGCCCTACACAGTGCTATGGCTTTTCCCAGGTCTAGATCTTGCTCTCTTAGCAGTCTTTCCCTCAGACCATTATCTGGAATACCACACACCAGTCTGTCTTTTATCAGCGAGTCTGTCAGTCCCCCAAATTCACACGATTTGCTTCTGTTTCTCAGTTCAGTCACATACTGATCAATAGTATCACCCATTTTCTGTACACATGTGAAAAATCTGTGCCTCTCAAACGTCACGTTACGTTTAGGTATGCAGTAGGCCTCAAACTGTTCCATTATTTTATCTAGCTTCATTTTGTCTCCATTAACAGCGAATGTGAAGTTATTATACACCTCCACCGCTTCATCACCCATGACATGTAAGAACAGTGACGATTTCCTTTCATTACTTTTCTCGTCAGCTCCGATTGCTGATAAATACAACCCCACATGTTGTTTGAACCTTCTCCAATTTTCAGCCACATTACCTGTCAACTGAAGCGTCGCTGGTGGGAGTAAACCTTCCATTTTTCACTTCGTTAGCTATTCTCTAATGGTAAGCAACGATGTTCTCTTTTGGCTTGCTAATTTGTGGAGAGCTGATTTAACTTCAGATGTTTTCTCTTCATCTCTTTCAATCACTTCTGACACCATGTATTGATTTCTTTGTGGGTTCAATGACGAGACATTTATGAAAGAAGATGACTTTTAATCTAAAGTCTGTTCAACTCTTTTATACAGCTTTTACAGGAGACATGATGCTGTGATGCATCCAGAATGAAACTGAAACTAAACTAGACTGCCTTGCTTGTCTTGGTCACATGACCTCTGCCAGTCAGGCACAAGCAATCAATACATGCAATCATGCTGGTAGGCATCATAATCAAACAGGCAAATAACATCACTATTTGCTGATATCATTACATCAGCTAGCACTGAAATACTGTATTCTATCTGAAATGAAAATTGACACACAGCTGTACTCATCTTAAGAAAAACATATGCTTCATCAGCTGATCTGGGCAATGTCATTGATGTGAATAGTGATGAAATAAGCCTGGCTACCTGCACTGCTAGCTGAAGGAAAGATGTATTGAAGTGGACTCAACCAGATCTGATTGTGTAGAATTATTCATTTTTTGTATAAGCATTCCGAATCACTGGGATGGAGGTAGTGTGCATATTGCAGTGCCTTATAACACTTTGTATTGGCCTTTGGGACCATGGTTCAAATCCAGTCTAAACAGATGGAGAGGGTGAAGATCATTGTTTCTCTGCTGGCTGTTATGGGCTATAAGTCAAATGATGTTTGAGCAAGCAGACTGGATTAATTTATAATGTAAACCTTGGAGCAATGAATCTCTGACTTATATTAATTTGACAATCTGGCTCAGAGGGGATAATTCTTACTTTCACCCCCGGACAGTAATCTGGTGGAGATGATTGCACACCCATTGTAGAAGCTGTCTGTTTTCCTCCCATTGAAAATTTGGTGAGTTCCATAATGAGCGGATGATCCACTCCATCAGATTACTGGCCGTGGGAGAAGGTGAAAATTACCCCCAGAGATTCTCGAAGAGGTTTTTGTCAAAAGGCAATGCCACAGTACTGCACAAATGCTATTCAGAGCATTGAAGAGTTGAGAGCATTTTCAAGTCTATGTAGTGTATCTCGTACTGAACCAAAATAGGTGCAATATTGATGCATCATGACTTAATTATCCGGCAATTGTCATATTGCTTCCCTTCCCAATGAATGTACCTGCTCTTTACTGAAAACAAGTCGATGTGAAAGTTTAAATACAAGTTGCCTGGAGAGAAGAGATTCTTTGGAAATGTAGATAAAGATACTAATGAAACCCACAGAAATGGGCATTGTTGCCTGATAAATTGTTTTACAAGGGATTTTGGCAGGCAAATAATCAGGAGATTGCAGCTATTTTGTCACTGATATCACATATCTCACATCACTGATACAGATCATGTAGGGTGCAACATTTAAAAACTAGGGTTAAAAAATACAGAATAAAATGTGTTGCAAAAGTTCAAACTATTGCAGTTGGAGCTTTTACTGCATTGTAAACTTCCCCTAGAAGCCAACACAACACCATTAGAACTAATATTTTGGTCCAAGCTCTTTATGGGTTTGTCAAAAATGGAAGCTGTCCAAAAGCATCCCATTGAAGTGATAATGTCTGAACAAGATCAGATCCCACTTAACAGCTAAAGCTTTAGAATGGAATTCAAGTCCATAGTTATTTTAGAACGTAATCCTTTCCCTCCTTCCTATGTTAAAATAATTGATAATGAATCGCTGAGTGAAAAGACTGGTGGCAGCAAATCAAGCCTTTAGCACATCTAACCAGTCAATGAGAGATTTCCTGAATTTTATTTTTCGTGAAATCGTACATATTTTCTTTATGAATGGGTTGATGATTTTGCTAGAATAGTGGCAACTTTTCCTTAATGTTAGCAAATTACAGCATGTTATGTAGTTTGTGACAAAAATAGAGGCTAACATAGAAACATAGACATAGAAACATAGAAGATAGGAGCAGGAGTAGGCCTGCTCCGCCATTCAATGCGATCATGGCTGATCATCCAAATTCAGTACCCGGTCCCTGCTTTCTCCCCATACCCCTTGATCCCTTTAGTCTTAAGAAATATATCCAACTCCTTCTTGAATATATTTAATGAACTGGCCTCCACCGCCTTCTGTGGTAGAGAGTTCCACAGGTTCACCACTCTCTGGGTGAAGAAATTCCTCCTCCTTTCTGTCCTAAATGGCCTACCCTTTATCCTTAGACTGGGTCCCCTGGTTCTGGACTCCCCGACCATCGGGAACATCCTTCCTGCATCTAGTCTGTCCAGTCCTGTCAGAATTTTATAAGTTTCAATGAGATCACCTCTCATTCTTCTAAACTCCAGCGAGTACAAGCCCAATCGACCCAATCTCTCCTCATACATCATTCCTGCCATCCCAGGTATCAGCCTGGTGAATCTTCACTGAACTCCTTCCATGGCAAGAACATCCTTCCTCAGATAAGGCGACCAAAACTGCACACAATACTCAAGATGTGGTCTCACCAAGGCCCTGTACAACTGCAGCAAGACATCCTTGTCCCTGTACTCAAACCCTCTCGCTACGAAGGCCAACATACCATTTGCCTTCTTAACCGCCTGCTGCACCTGCATGCTTACCTTCAGTGACTGGTGCACAAGGACACCCAGGTCTCGTTGCACTCCCCCTTCTCCCAATCTATTGCCATTTAGATAATAATCTGCCTTCCTGTTTATGCCACCAAAGTGGACAACCTCACATTTTTCCACGTTATATTGCATCTGCCATGCTTCTGCCCAATCACCCAACATGTCCAAATCATCCTGGAGTTTCTCAACATCCTCCTCACAGCACACACGCCCACCCAGCTTTGTGTTGTCTGCAAACTTGGAGATATTACATCTAGTTCCCTTGTCTAGATCATTAATATATATTGTGAATAGATGGGGTCCAAGGACCGATCCCTGCGGTACCCCACTAGTCACTGCTGCCACTCAAAAAAAGGCCCGTTTATTCCAACTCTTTGCTTTCTGTCTGCCAACCAGTTCTCTATCCAAGTCAACACCTTGCCCCCAATCCCATGTGCCTTAACTTTGCACGCTAATCTCTTATGCGGGACCTGATCGAAGGCTTTCTGAAAGTCCAGATACACCACATCCGCTGGTTCTCCCTTATCTATTTTACCAGTTACACCATCAACAAATTCCAGTAGATTAGTCAAGCACGATTTACCTTTTGTGAATCCATGTTGACTTTGTCTGATCCTGTCACTGTTTTCCAAGTGCTCTGCTATTACATCTTTTATAATGGACTCTAGCATTTTCCCCACTACTGATGTCAGGCTTACCGGTCTGTAATTCCCCGTCTTCTCTCTACCACCTTTTTTGAATAGTGGGGTAACACTAGCTACCCTCCAATCCATGGGTACTATTCCAGATTCCATCGAATGTTGGAAGATGATCAGCAATGCAATAACAGAAGTCATACACACATATACATATAAACAATTAGCTTTCTCGGCAGGAACGTGGAAAAGAGTGCGGCCGGCTCTTCCTGGAGCAGGAGCAGAGAGGCTTGGGCCATTTTAATGGTCTGAGCTTCATTACCTTGCCAACTTCCCAACCAAAACAGCCAGGAAGTCGTTGGCAAATGGCTGCCCAGATGTTAAAATTGGGCACCAGGAGGATGCTGCTGGGGAGCTAGGGGAATGGGCCCCAGCACATGTTAAGTGCTCCAAAGGGGAATCCCGGTTGTGATGGAATGTTGGGCATACCTACTCCTAACCTCCTGCAACTTTAGTGTATCTACATGACATAGGTCCACATTCAGGGCTTTTTTGAGTTATCAGGTTTTTTTTTAAGCTTTTGGTAGTTTTACAGGTTGACATATGGGAAGTGTTTAAATAGGCTCCACAGCTCAGTGAGTGGCTCAATAGATAAATGTGTGACCATGGGCTATGCAGACCAGGAAGGTTTGAGTTTTGAGCTCTGGAATCTGTGCTAAGTTAGATGATCTAAGTTGAGCTGGCCAAGGAAGGAAAAAAAAACTGTCTAGAGTTCCTGATCCTAATTCCCATCAAACAATTCCTATTGGAAGTGCCTGTGTGGATACTGGTGGAGGAAAGGACCCAGGTGGAATGACACTCATCGTTCAGGCTCACATGTGTGAAATAGTCCTGTGCATGAGGTATTGGAAGATGCTAGCCCCCATTAAACCAAACTAATCCGTGCCTTCTGGTGGAGTAAAGGAGAAAGATTAGAGAAGTGGAAAGGAGACTCCACACTGATAATTGCCTTTTCATCACAGCAGCAAAAAATAAGGATCAAATTCTTCAATTCAGTTCCTGGGACTGGGGACAGGGTCACTGGTTCAAGGCTTTGGAAGCTAAGCAGAGCCAGGCCTGGTTAGTACCTGGAGGGGTGACCATCAGGGAAGACCAAGTGTAGAAGGTCACGGAAGGAGCCCCGAGGAGGGGCGGTTGGTGCAAAGGTCACGGAAGGAGCCCCGAGGAGGGGCGGTTGGTGCAAAGGTCACGGAAAGAGCCCCGAGGAGGGGCGGTTGGTGCAAAGGTCACGGAAAGAGCCCCGAGGAGGGGCGGTTGGTGCAAAGGTCACGGAAGGAGCCCCGAGGAGGGGCGGTTGGTGCAAAGGTCACGGAAGGAGCCCCAGGAGGGGCGGCTGGTGAGCAGGCCCGGGCGTTGGGCTGAAGATTGTCGGACAGGAGGAATGGTGGCAATGGAATGGCGGCGCGCACAGACGCAGCGGCTTTGTTTCTCCCAGGGCGGTGCTATTTACGTTTAATGTTATTTGTACTGGACTCATGGGAGCTTGCACGATCACATTTTGTTGTTCATGTACTTGTGCATTGTACAATGACAATAAAGTTGAATTATTATTATTAATTATTATTAAATGACGCCCTGCATCAGACTCATTTTGCTCTGGTGAGTAATAGGAATTTCTGTTGAGAGTGCTATGCGTTAAACCTGGTACATTCACACTGCACCTACTTCAGAAGTGGTAGATTCCGGGTGTACAGTGAGAAAACATTCCTCCCCAGGAAAATTACACGTCTCAAAAACAAAATTGTGAAGATTAACAAGTTTTCTGTTTGTCCATCAGTACTTTCATGCAAATATAGAAAACAACTTCATCAGTTTCTACTAGAATCAGCAGCGATTGTGGTCAATTTTTTTTAATGTATCTGTTTTAGAGGTTGTAGCTTTTATTGGAAGCCATGTTTAATTGTAGAAAAATGAACAAACATAGATGCCCTCTGATTCTAGAGTGTGGAACTGGAGGTGTGCAGCAGCTTATCAAGATAAATATTTCAGTGCTCTGGAATATTTGTTTTAAAATAACTGAGTCAGAGCCCAGGCATTCTTCGGTAGTAAATAAAACCATAGACAGGGGTGATTACAAAGACCGTGCTGACAAGCATACAGAGTAACAGCATGCAGATGAAAGGAGCTCCAGAAGCAAATGCTACACAACACTTTGAAATTTTATTGCTGAAGGTAGGGCAGAGATGAGAGGTGGCAGAGGTATTTGCAAGATCTCCAGCAAGAAATTGAAACTCGATTGAAAGACACGGTAAGTGGTTCTGGAGAGTTAGCTCAGATCAAAATGCCATACACATTGTGTGTACAGTATATTGATGCTTGAAAGTGCCAACTCTGAAGGGACTCTTAATCTGAGAAAATATAATTGCTTAAAGGTTGCAATGCACTGTGCCACATACAGCCAGCAGACTCCAACCCATATGCTTTTCCCTAATATTTTTAGTTTTCAGATACATGAATTTGTATAGTTGTCGCTCTTTTTATCAGGGTTTACTATCATAATTTACTTAAACTTTACATCTCCCCTTTTCAACAGCAGAGCACATTTCTTTATCAATTAATAGGAATAATGGTTAATTAAATGACAAATCCACATAGCATAGCCCTCCATAAACTCAGTTCATTAAATAGCACAAATAAAACTGCATTTGCAAACATATTGTAGCAGTAAAGATACCAAATGTGCAACTAATTAGCTTTAAAAAATGAAGTTGCTTTTGCAGTTCATTAATTTTTTCTTAGTATAGCCAAACTATGTCATAGGCACAGAGACCAGAAGAATTAATGATACATTTTGTTTATGTGCAGAACCTGAGAATTGAGTGGAATTTAATACAAAACATTACTTTTCGTGCGCATTTTGTGCTGCAGGAAAATTGTTGCTGAAATTGTCACTTTGCACTAAAGGGCAGAATCATTATTTCATACTCCTACTACTCTGATGCAAATGAAAATAGTAAAACCAAATTTTAATGTGCCTTCTAGTGCACTCTAACAATGGTGATGGTTATTTTCAGTAGAGTCATTGAGGAAAGGCCACATCCAACATAGGAGGAATATAACCAATCCTTCTGGGATTTGTGTTTAGTGGGGCTTTTATATTACAAACAGAATGTGGTACAGCTTGCCACTTTTTTTTAATTTATGCATTCAAGGGATGTGGGCGTTGCTGGCAAGACCAGCATTTATTGCCCATCCCTAATTGCCCTTAAGAAGATGGTGGTGAGCCGCCTTCTTGAACCGCTGTAGTCGTGTGTTGAAGGTACTCCTGTAAGATTCGAAATTTTCCGCAAAAATCACGCAAGAAAACTGGATGAAATAAGACTGTTTATTGACCAAAGTAAGCTTGCACAGAAAAACCTTTGATAAAAGGGCATACAAAATGGCCGCCAGGCCCCGTGATCAGTTTCTGAACCATTTTATTTCTGTTACTGCAAGCCAGACAGGCTTGTGGATTGAAGACAGTAAGCCCGCGAAAGCCAGTATCTGGGAACTGAGACTCAGAGAAACAGCATACATATTCAATGGATTCTAAGTACAGGATGGGGCCCATCAAGATATGGGCGGACAATGCAAAAACACTTATACCCATTTATTGTACAAAGGAAAAACCGTTTAGCAGCCATCAAGGAAAATCTCCGGACCGATCAATATGCGAACCGAGCCGCGGTGACAATGAAAAAGACATTAAAAGACATTATCGGCCAGGAAGGCCAGTTTAAGTTATCACCGGCTCCGTTACAAGACAAAGCGCCCCTGCAGAGATTTCTGCCTGCCAAAATTAATACAAAGACAGGACTATGATTTGGCGGGAGATAAGACTGTCCCAAAAGAGTATAACTATGGATTGAAAGTCCATCAAAAACTTCACTTGACTGGACGGCGGCTGCTTCTTCTTCTTGGACGACTTCGAACTTGACTTTTCTTCAAGGACTTCTCCTACAAGGAACGAATGAAGGACGGACGGTGCCAGGATCGGCGCCTCTTCCACTTCGGCAGATGCAGAATCGATGAAAACGTTTTCGTCTTTTTAAAGACGGACGGTTTCGGTGAAAAGACAACGTGGTCGGTGTTCAGCCAAACAAGGCTCGGCCACGACGAGAAGACAACGAGGGTGGCCCGGGTACTGAGGTCGGGAGATCATCGACGACCCAGGCCGAAGGAGAAGACACCCTCAGGAAAACCGGCGATCCAGGCCGGAAAGACTCTTCCATGTGCATGCACTTCTTCAGCAGCCTGCATCTAAGTCTACTCCATGAACAAAAATCCACGACAAATAGTGGATCTCAACCTTGACGAGCGCTCATCGAGGCTGTGTCTGCCCCACCGCCTCGAGGGAGAGAAAATATCGACTGCGCCAGAAGCTTCCAAATCCACGTGACGACGGAAAGCGGTGCCAAAAGGCTGCGAACCCCCTTTTTCGCGATTTCGAGAGTGGTGAGCATGATCCCAAGTTCCCCAGGTCGAAACTTAGTTTAGGTATAGGGGAGGGAGTTAAGGGTAATTCGTAATGTGTTTCCCCTTTTCGATGTGCCGTGTGTTCCCCATTTCCATAGAGTCAAGTTCATAAATTTGTGTATGATTGTAGTAACTTTAATCTGTGCCTATGACATGTATTTTGTAATGCTTCAAACTGTTTAAAAATAAAAGCATCCATTTCGTGCTATTCAACCTGGTCTATTGAGTTCTTTCTCTGCACTACTGTTCTCTGCATCTAAGTCCAAGGTCTAGAACCGTAGGGGGAGTGGGTCGAACCACTCAAGGGTAATTATTGCACGAAACCTGGCAGGAGACCAGAACGAGCAAGAGAAACCCCCTACACTCCCACAGTGCTGTTAGGGAGGGAGTTCTAGGATTCTGACCATGCAACACTGAAGGAATGGTGATATTTTCTGAGTCAGGCTGGTGTGTGACTTGAAGGGGAACTTGGAGGTGGTGGCGTTCCCATGCGCTTGCTGCCCTTGTCCTTCTAGGTGGTAGAGGTCTTGGGTTTAGGAGGTGCCGTCGAAGAAGCCTTGGCAAGTTGCTGTAGTACATGTTGTAGATGGTACACACTGCAGCCACAGTATGCCGGTGGTGGAGGGAGTGAATGTTTAAGGTGGTGGATGGGGCGCCAATCAAGCAGGCTACTTTGTCCTGGATAGTGTCGAGCTTCTTGAGTGTTGTTGGAGCTGCAAGTGGAGAGAGTATTCCATCACACTCCTTACTTGTGCCTTGTAGATGGTGGAAAGGCTTTGGGGAGTCAGGAGGTGAGTCTCTCACTACAGAATACTTAGCCTCTGACCTGCTGTTGTAGCCACAGTATTTATTGGCTGGTCCAGTTAAGTTTCTGGTCAATGGTGATCCCCAGGATATTGATGGTGGGGGGGGGGGGAGGATTTGACAATGATGACTGTCAAGGGGCAGTGGTTAGATTCTCTTAAAATGATAAAAGTTTGCAGTGATATTGAAGTCAGATCCTTTAATGTAGATTTAGACATCTCAATGTGCTGTACTGAGAACTTTATGTGTATTTCAGGTAATGGTACCAGCAGGATGAGTGAGAAAAATGTACACTTTATTCAACAGGATTAGCCGATCAGGCTTAAAGGGGGTCATTTTGACTTTTTGCGACCGTGTAAAACAGGTGATAGTAAACCAGCAGCCTGTTTTATATCTCTCATGAATTTTACTTCCATTGAAGTCATTTTAGGCGAATGCCTGTGAGCCTGTATTAGAGTGATGCGCGAACCACTGCTGCATTTAGGTTACAGCAGGATCGTGGTAAACATCAGAAACTGCATTCCAGATCCCAGATTACTCATGAGTAACACCACAGGAGAAATACTAATGAGTATGTATAAAGATTCAATTTGAATCATTTTTTTTAGTGTAACAAAATCATTTGGGTGATTGTACAGGTCATGAGGCTGTGTGAAATATAGCCTACAGGTGATGCAACATAGAGCAATTATTGGCCTACTGAGCCTCAAGAATGAGCCTGTACTTAGAAGAGCAGGAACGTTCGCTGTCATCCTGTCGAATGCATTGTAGTTTTAGGAAATGATGAACGATTGTTATCATCGTCTCCAGTGTAGTTACACAAAATTTTAACAATGGGGGAGTCAAGCATAGAACTTACAGGCATCAGCCAGGACTCCAGCAAGATCTATCCTAACAATGCAGCACGGTGGCATAGTGGTTAGCACTGTTGCCTCACAGCGCCAGGGACCCGGGTTCGAATCCGGCCTCGGGTGACTGTCTGTGTGGAGTTTGCACATTCTCCCCGTGTTTGCGTGGGTTTCCTCTGGGTGCTCCGGTTTCCTCCCACAGTCCAAAGATGTGCAGGTTAGGTTGATTGGCTATGATAAAATTGACCCTTAGTGTTAGGGGGATTAAATACGTGGGGTTACGGGGATAGGGTGGGATATGTGTTGGTGTAGGGGTTACGGGGATCGGGTGGGATATGTGTCAGTGCAGGCTCGATGGGACGAAATGGCCTCTATCTGCACTGTGGGGTTTCTGTGATTCTGTGATTTCATGAACTATGTTGATGAATAGTATTTGAGTTCTTTGTGAAATCAGTATCAGTGCTGTGACTGACTAATGCTGTATTGTAAGTGCTCTAGCAGAGAACAACCGTCTCAACGCAAACTGGGAATCAAACCTGACATTTTCTAGTCTGCAGCTACCTTTATATTCTTTTAGTTTGGATTCTGGGGGCTTGGTAAAATTGAGATGATTCCCAGCGCTAACGCTGTTCAATCTGTTTTCTGTAGCCCAGCAGCAGATCATGATAAAATTGGGATTATGGCTGTGATTTTGCCAGCGGAGGCGGGATCACGGCGGGAGAGCTGGTTGGCGGGTTTCGGTCCCGCTCCCGGCGGCAGCTGCTCTGTGAAAAAGATTTTCTGTTAATAGGACTTGTTAAGCCTGTCCTGCAGGGTTATAATTAAAAGGAAGCAGGTTTGATGATGTCACTTGATGACGCATCATCAGCCGGTTTCCTTAAAGGGGCCATGTCCAAATTGATGTTGACAGTTCTGCTGTCAGTGTTCTACAGCATTATGGTGCTGCAAACACTGACAAGCACTACACAAAGGTGCAGGGCTGCACCCAGGCTCTCCCATGACACCCTCCATATGCTTATGGAGGGTGTCACAGCACGCAGGGAGGTTCTCTTCCCTTCCAAGGGCAGAAGAGATCCCCCCAGGACACCATTGCAGCCTGGTTGCACTTTGCACAGGAGGGCACAAGCAGAGATGTAATCTGGGGTACATGGCTGCAGTGGTGCAAACCTTTCAATGATCTCAGTAGATCACAAAATGTTACTGCCAAGCCACACTCAACCTCATCCTGCTGTGCCACTCATCACATTCCCATCACTCTGCCTTTCATACCCTACTCCTGCACATCCTTACACCAACTTACCTTGCACCTCCACCCATCCCTCTCTATCTACTTTTTCACTTCCCCATCTCATTAGCCACCCCTCACACTCACCCTCATCCTACTGCAATCATTCCAACTAACAACACACAAGGGTAGGCATTTGGGTGTTTAATGCAATGTCCATGTAAATTTTCTGTTGATGTGTTGTCAAACATTGAAATCTTTATTTTCAACACTTTGCCTTATTGCACAGATCTGTGGTCACCTTTGGAAGTGTCTTAGTGAGTTGCAGTGAATGGTGCGACATAACAGTATCCCCAGCAATGGTGACGAGTGTGAAAGAAACGGCTTGGTCACTGTAGGAAAGCATTATGGTGCTGCTGTGAGGTGGTGGTAACCTGGTGCATCATGTGGCAGCCAGGGTGTTCAGCGTTAAATGAAGTCAATCTGGCCATGGTGATGCCATTGCTGGCCTCCTGGGCAGCAATGTTGTTGGGTACTGATGCCCTGTGTCCTGTGCAGCATTAGGGGATGGCGGAGGAGGTTGGTATTGTTGTTGATGTGCCTGGTGGTTTTGGTTTTGGGGGCTGATAGTGGAGGGATTCAGAGGACCGAGGTCTGATTGTTCCATTGGCACCGATGTTGCTGGAATATATGGCAGCTGAAGTTGACAAACGGTAACTAGTGGGGTACCACAGGGATCGGTGCTGTGGCCTCAACTATTTACAATCTACATTAATGACTTGGATGAAGGGACCGAGTGTAATGTAGCCAAGTTTGCAGATGATATAAAGATGGGTGGGAAAGCAAGTTGTGCAGAGGACTCAAAGGATCTGCAAAGGGATATAGACAAACTGAGTGGGCAAACATTTGGCAGATGGAGTATAATGTGGGAAAGTGCGTGGTTATCCACTTTGGCAGGAAAAATAAAAAAGCAAATTATTATTTAAATGGAGAGAGATTACAAAATGCTACAGTTCAGAGGGACCTGGGGGTCCTTGTGCATGAAACACAAAAAGTTAGCATGCAGGTACAGCAAGTAATCAAAAAGGTAAATGGAATGTTGGCCTTTATTTCAAGGGGGTTGAAGTATAAAAGCAGGGAAGTCCTGCTACAACTGTACAGGGTATTGGTGAGACCACACCTTGAGTACTGCGTACAGTTTTGGTCTCCTTATTTAAGGAAGGATATACTTGCATTGGAGGCAGTTCAGAAGCGATTCACTAGGTTCATTCCAGAGATGAGGGGGTTGACTTATGAAAAAAGGTTGAGCAGGTTGGGCCTATACTCATTGGAATTTAGAAGAATGAGAGGTGATCTTATTGAAACATATAAGATATTGAGAGGGCTCGAAAAGGTAGATGCAGAGAGGGTGTTTCCCCTCGTGGGGAAATCTAGAACTCGGGGGCATAGTTTCAGAATAAAGGGTCGCCCTTTTAGAACTGAGATGAGGAGGAATTTCTTCTCTCAGAGGGTGGTAAATCTGTGGAATTCTCTGCCCCAGAGAGCTGTGGAGGCGGGGTCATTAAATACATTTCACAGAAATCACAGAAACCCCACAGTGCAGATAGAGGCCATTTCGGCCCATCGAGCCTGCACCGACACATGTCCCACCCGATCCCCGTAACCCCTACACCAACACATATCCCACCCTATCCCCGTAACCCCACGTATTTAATCCCCCTAACACTAAGGGTCAATTTATCATAGCCAATCAACCTAACCCGCACATCTTTGGACTGTGGGAGGAAACCGGAGCACCCGGAGAAAACCCACGCAAACACGGGGAGAATGTGCAAACTCCACACAGACAGTCGCCCGAGTCCGGATTCGAACCCGGGTCCTTGGTGCTGTGAGGCAACAATGCTAACCACTATGCCACCGTGCTGCCCTACGGTGGAAATAGACAGGTTTTTGCAAGAAACATAGAAACATAGAAACTAGGAGCAGGAGTAGGAGTCGGCCATTCGGCCCTTCGAGCCTGCTCTGCCATTCAACGAGATCATGGCTGATCATCCAAACCCTAGCACCCGGTCCCTACACTGACAGCCATCCCACCCAAGCCCTATCCCAAGATAAGGGAGTGAAGGGTTATGGGGAGCGGGCAGGGAAGTGGCTTTGAGCCCAAGATCAGCCATGATCTTATTGAATGGCAGAGCAGGCTCGAGGGGCCAAGTGGCCTATTCCTGCTCTTATTTCTTATGTTCTTATGCTCTTGAGATGACAGAAGCGATCTGTCAATAGTCAGAGAGCTTGCTCCAAGTAGGTGACAGTGGATAGAGATTTTACTCCAAACACTTCCAAACTACATACAGCTCAAAAGTGTCTTCGAAGTCCTGAAGTCTCAAGCTTCTGACATTGGAAAGTGACCAGTTGTGAAATGGTAGCTTTCATACCACCTTTGCAGCTGTCACCTATTCACAGCAATGGGGAGACATAGAGAACCCGACCTACTTGCCTGACGTGATCTCCGAACGATGTGAGCCCCGTTAAAAATGTGGTAAAATTGAAAAAGGCTGGCAAAATAGTAGTTAACAAACACTTAACAAACATTTAAGTATCTTAAATGCCTCCACGGCCGCTTGGTGTCTGGTCTGTTCTGAATTCGCAGACCCTACACTTTGGAAACTTACATGGAGGCGGGTGCGCAGCGGGCTCCCAACCCGCTGTCAATCATTTTGATTTTGACAGCAGAGCCACCTCCAAATTCGCACTCTGAGCGCTGGCAAAATCGCAGCACTATGTGTCTGCTGTTGGGCTCTAGAAAACACATTGAACAACATAAATGCTAGCCACTGTTATTCTTAATTTACATTAATGATTTGGACTTAGGAACAAGTAACTCAATATCAAAATTTGCAGATGATGCCAAACTTGGTGGGGGGGAGGTGTATAGCTAACACTGAGGAAGAATGCAACATAATACAAGAAGACATAACTAAAATACTGTACTGCAGATGCTGGACATCTGAAATACAAACAGCAATTGCTGGAAATACTCAACAGGTCAGGCAGCATCTGAGGAGAGAGAAACCTGTGGAGAGTGGAATTTTCTGAGGTAAGAACAGGTAGGTTGGAGGCATGGGGGGTGTAACATTTGCATACTGAATTATCATTGGCCCGCAGGCATCTGTAAGGAATACCTATTATATTTACATATGATCACATGCTGAGTTGTCATTGGCCTGCAGGCATCTGTAAAGACTGCTATTGTTTGGAAGACCTGGCCAGGGGTCCGAACTCCATTTTGTCCCACTGTGCTGTATGATTGAGATCACCGACCTGATGCTTCATAAAAGAGTTTAAACTGTAGTACTCCATTGTCCTGCAATTTATTATTTTTGTCCAAAGTGTGCAAAACAAGACATGGTGTCAGAACAGGGATTTGAAATGGACATCGTTGGAGCTCCCTTGCCTCGAATGAATTGGGAATCTTTGAACTTACCTAGAGAATGGAGCAAGTTCAAGCAACACGTGGAATTAATGTTCTCGGGTCCATTGAAAAGCAAAGGGGAGGAAGAAAAATGCAGCTACCTACTCCTGTGGATCGGTGAAAAAGGGAGAGACATTTTTAACACATGGTCTCTCACTGCGGATGAAGCAAAGGTACTGAAAAGTTATTTTGACCATTTTGAAGCATATGTGATGTCCAAGACAAATACGATATTTGCTAGGTACAAGTTTCAGAAAAAAGTACAAGGAGCTAGTGAGTCATTTGAACAGTTTGTGACTGAGTTAAAACTACTGGTAAAAGACTGTGAATAAGCAGAAGATAAAGATGAGATGGTCAGAGACCACATCGTGTTTGGAATACATTCAGCTAAAGTGAGAGAGAAACTTTTGAATGTTGGGTCCGGGCTAACGCTGGACAAAGCTATGGACATAGCTAGATCGCATGAGATAGCCCAAGCACAGTTGAAAACCATAACCGGCGCCACGAGCTGCTCGCTTAAACAGACAGTGCACGCAGTTAATAGACACTCACCAAAGAACACTGCCCAGAGAGCGTGTTTCAGAACAGAGTTCTAAAAATACTTCAAAAACTGTGGATATTGTGGAAACAAGGCGCATGGAGAAAATGAGCAATGCCCTGCCAAAGGAAGGCAATGTGCTAAATGTGGTAAACGGAACCACTTTGCTAAAGTTTGCAAGACTGTTTTTGGAAAAGCAGTACACACAGTGAGTGACAGCCAAATGCCAGATAGAGAGCCAAATGCAGAGGAACTGTTTATTGATTCTGTGTCACAGAAAAAACAGATTTCAGGGACTGAGCAAGCCTATGCCGATATTGAGATAGGAAAACAGGGCAAAGAGCTTAAGTTTAAACTAGACACTGGATCTCAGGTTAAAGTAATTCCTCTGAGTGAGCATCACAGCTTGTAGGAAAAGTGTGAGCTGCAGCCCACCTCATGCAGACTGACCAGCTATGGGGGTGAGCAGCTCATTGTAAAAGGCACATGCGTGATGAAATGCAAGTACAAAGAAAGCGACATGATGTTGGACTTTTACACAGTTGACACTCGAGCACCTCCAGTGCTAGGTCTAAAGGTATGTTTAGACATGGACCTTGTCAAGCTAGTGCTATCATTGACAGCACCAGTTGAGAAGCAGACAGTCATGGAGGAGTTTGCTGACGTTTTCAAAGGAATCGGACTATTCCCAGGTGAATGCACTATTCACCTTGACCCAGCAGCAACCCCTGTGGTTTGCCCACCGAGAAGGATACCCCTTGCTCTATGTAGTCACCTGAAGGAGGAGCTGCAGAGCATGGAGAAAACAGAAATCATCGTCCAGGAAACAAAACCGACAGTGTGGGTCAACGCGTTAGTAGTGGTTGAGAAACCACGTACAGGCAAGCACAGAGTCTGTCTCGACCCCAGAGATTTGAACAAGGCTATCAAATGCCCTCACTACCCTCTACCAATGCTAGATGACATCACACCCAAGCTAGTGGGAGCACGTTACTTCAGTGTAATGGACGCACGATCGGGATACTGGACTTTCAAGCTCACGGAAGAGTCATCTAAGCTAACAACGTTCAACACACCATTTGGACGCTACCGATTTCTACGTTTACCATTTGGTCTTATCTCAGCTCAGGATGAATTCCAGCAGAAGAGCGACAAAATCTATGAAGGCCTCAACGGAGTAGTCACAATCGTAGACGACATCCTCATCTGTGGCAGGAATATAGAGGAACATGACCGGAACCTCCGTGCGATGCTACAAAGATCACGGGAGAAAGGTATCTGGCTCAACCCCAAGAAAAGTATAATCGGATCCACCGAGATCAGTTATTTCAGGCATCGCCTCTCAACTGATGGCATTAAGCCGGATCCAGAGAAAATCTCTGCCATCAAGCAGATGGAGCCGCCAAAGAACCGCGCAGAGCTAGAGACAGTACTAGGCATGGTTAACTACTTAGCCAAGTTTGCCCCGAGCCTCTCCAAAATCAACGCACCCATGCATCAGTTGCTCAAACAATCCAATGAGTTCCTGTGGGACAAACAACATGACACAGCATTTCAGAAAATAAAAGACCTAATCACCAGAGAACCAGGACCAGTCCTTGCCTACTTCGACCCCAACAAAGAGCTCAGACTACAAGTGGACACGTCAAAGTACGGACTAGGCGCAGTATTACTGCAAGAAGGAAAGCCCATCGGCTATGCTTCTAGATCTCTCTCAGACAGTGAAATCAACTATGCTCAAATTGAGAAAGAGCTATATGCAATTCTGTTTGGATGTAAGCATTTCCACCAGTAGGTCTATGGCTGACAAGTCATTGTGGAATCCAACCACAAGCCCCTCGAGTCAATCATGAGGAAACCACTAGCCGCAGCCCCACCAACGCTACAGAGAATGATCCTTCAGCTACAGAAGTACGACTTCACAATCATTCACAGTCCAGGCAAAGGCATTCCTGTTGCAGACACACTCTCCAGAAAGTCTCTTAGCTACCAGGAGAGCAGCCTCAGTGAAGGCATGGATGTGCAGGTGCACATGGTGTACAACAGCTTACCTGTGAGTGACTCAAAACTGAGGGAGATCCGAGCAGGAACAGAGAAAGATGCACAACTCACACTGCTGAGCAAAGTCATACATGAAGGATGACCAGAGGAAAGGAAGAAATGCCCTCAGAGCATATCTGAATTCTGGAACCACAGAGACGAACTGTCACAAATCAACGGAATCATCTTCAAAGGGGAGAAAATCATTATTCCTACCAGTCTCACAGAAGAGATGTTGACAAAAACTCATGCTGGACATATGGGCATGGAAAAATGCAAACAAAGAGCACGTGACATTATGTTTTAGCCCGTAATGTGCAAACACATTGAGGACATTGTCGGAAAATGTTCCATTTGTCTAGAACGCCGCCCATCAAATGTCAAAGAGCCCATGATACCTCACCGTATCCCAGACAGGCCCTGGCAGGTCGCGGCAATGGATCTGTTCACATGGAACAACGAGGACTACATAGTGACTGTTGATTACTACAACAGATTTTTTGAATTGGACAAGCTTCACAGCACCACATCTGCAGCCTTTGCCAGGCATGGCATGGTAGAGACTTTAGTCTCAGACAATGGCCCCCAATACAAATCAAAAGAGTTCGAGTCATTTGCCAAGGCATGGGATTTCACAGATGACATATCAAGCCCACATTACCCTCAAAGTCATGGCCTTGCTGAAAAAACTGTCCAGATTGCAAAAACACTCATGGACAAAGGCAAAGCGGACAAAAGAGACCCCTACATCAGTTTCCTTGAGTACCGCAACACTCCGGTTGCCGCAGACTTCGCTCAATCCTTCCAAGCACCAACCAGCAGCTGCAGCCAGAAGTTGTCAGCTGCAAGCAAGTGCATGCAAAATGTGTACAGAGACAGCAACCCCAAAAGAGATACTATGACAGGTCAGCTAGACTACTGCCGCCGCTGCACAATGGAGAATCCATCAGAATCCAAGAGCATGACTACTGGAAGCCAGCAGTCATCATCCAGCCAGCTGACACTGTGCGATCATATCACGTCCGCACCCCAGAAGGACAGGTGTACCGTCACAATCGCAGGCACCTCCTGAACACCAAGGAACAACACCGTCATTCCGACGAGAGGATCAGTTCAACAGAGTGTGATGAACAGAGCAATACACAAAACACATCATACTTACCTGAACCTAAACCTGAACCTGACTTGTTGACCGATTCAGGAGCATGCTCAGTTCCATACCACACAAGGTCGGGATGAGAGGTCAAGCCTAGAGTTATCCTTGACTTGTGAACTGTCAAAGGGTGTAGGCGGATCGCTGCCCTAATAAAAAACTGTACATCATTATTAAAATGTTGAGATGTTTTCAGTGCTAGTTAAATGCTGAGTTTACTTATATGTTTATGCTACCGAGAACATTATGTAGAAGAAAGGTTTAAAAGTAATGCATAACATTTTTCTTTTAAAAGAAAGGGGATGTAACATTTGCATGTTGAATTATCATTGGCCCGCAGGCATCTGTAAGGAATACCTATTATATTCACATGTGATCACATGCTGAGTTGTCATTGGCCTGCAGGCATCTGTAAGGAATGCTATTGTTTGGAAGACCCGGCTGTTATGTTCATAAATAAATAGACGTTTTCATTATGAACAGCTAGCTTGAGCTAGTCATTTATTCAACCATGTGGACTAGTGTACAGGCATCCATCTTGACTACTGCCTTGTGGGTAGCCCACTACTAGTCCACCTAGTGTACCATTCTAGAATGACATGTTACTGATCATTACATCCCCCTTTCTTTGAGGTTAAACAAAATCAATATCAATCAATATCAATCAATCATAACGACATAAACATCTTCACAACAGTCAACACATTTTCAAAGCTTTACTTTATGAACTCTAAGCTTTTCATTCTTTTATTATAGTTTTCTTTGTACTCAAAGATTAAGTCTATTAGGCTTTTTTACTTCACGTGTGGGTCTTCTCAGCACAGGTAAGTCTGATGTGTTTTCATGAGAGCCTGTATGTGTGTTTGTGTTAGATTGTTCTGGTGGTGAGTGACAAGATTCAGTTGCGGCATTGTCATCGATTTGCTCTTGGATAGTTTCTTGTGTTTTCAGGAGGGAACGGCGGTTCCTCCTGAGAATCTGTCGTTCCTCAGTTCTAACGGTGTATGACCTTGGTCCTACTTCCTCAAGAACTGTAGCTTTCCTGTTCCATGCATTTGGATCCTCAATCCTGACAACACCATCCCTTGTCAATGGTTTCAGAGTTTTGGATGACTTGTCATAGTGTGATTTCTGTTTCAGCTTTAACAGTTGAAGTCTCTGTCTTAGTTCCTTAATTTGCTTTTCTTTTGCACAGCAGAGTAGCGTGGTGCACAACTTGCGACCCATTCGGAGCTCAGCAGGTGAAGAACCACAGCCTAAAGGGGAGGCTCGGTAGCTCAGCAGGGCGAGATAAGGATCAGACGTGTTTTCTGTTGCTTTCTTCAGTAGCTGTTTGAGAACTTGAACACCTTTCTCTGCCTTACCATTCGACTGAGCATACAGAGGACTGGATGTGATGTGTTGAAAGTCATAATGTGCTGCAAACTGTTGCCACTCCTTGCAGTTGAAGCACGGACCATTGTCGCTAACGGCAATCCTGGGACTTCCATGTCTGGCGAAGATGGCAAAGGAACCAATGATAGTAGCTGACTTACCAGCAGCACCATGGCAAAAGGTTGGTATGGACCTTTTTCATTTGAATGGTAAAGACTATCTAATAGTGATTGACTACTATTCTAACTATCCTGAGATGGTGCTGCTCTCAAGCACATCAGCAAGCAGTGTCATAATGCATGTTAAATCCATCTTGACTACTGCCTTGTGGGTAGCCCACTACTAAACATACAGCTCCACCTAGTGTACCATTCTAGAATGACATGTTACTGATCATTACACCGGCCAGGCGTCCGAACTCCATCTTGTCCCACTGTGCTGTATGATTGAGATCACCGACCTAATGCTTCATAAAAGAGTTTAAATTGTGATACTCCATTGTCCTGCAATTTATTATTTTTGTACAAAGTGTTCAAAACAAGACAGGGGGAAGTGAAAGGTGAAAAAATGTGAACCCGACCCCAACCCGCCCACTTTCACCTTTCACTCAGGCGGGACGGGGATGGGTGGGGCGGTTAGCCAACCCGCTGTCAAGAGGCAGGTTGGCAATTTACATATGATAATGAGGCCTGAGGCCTCTATTTTAACCTGTTTTGTAGGTTTTACAGGATCCCGGGGCTGAAATGAGGCAGCCTCAGCCTCGGGGAGCAATGCTTGTGGGCTGGGAGGAGCAGGAGTGCTTCCTCCTGGCCCCCCAAGCATCCCCCACCATCAGCCAGCACTCCCCGGAGTCGGGGAATCTGACCCCCCCAGGGATCGGACCACCCCCCCCGGGCCTGGAACACCCCCGGGATCACGACTTGGCCTCGGGGTCAGGGATTGGACCCCCCTCCAGGGGACCAGACCCCCCCCAAACATCCTAGGCCCAGCACTTAACTGTTGCTGCGGCCTCCTTCTCTGAGTTCCCCACACGACCTGAAGCCAGGTGGGTCGCAGGAAAATCCAGCCCCTTAATTTTGTTTCACTCACCACAGATGCTGCCTGACCTACTGAGTATTTCCAACATTTTCTGTTTTTATTTTATAATACACCACTTTAGAAAAACATGCAGACTGGGGCAGTTAAGTGGCAAATGAACTTTAACATAGATAAATGTGAGGTGATGCACTTTGGTAGGAAAAATAGAAACATCACCTACACCTTCGACAATAAGAAACTGAATGGGGTAGAGAGCAAAGCAATTTAGGGATTCAGGTGAACAGATCATTAAAAGCAGCATTGCAGGTCAGCAAAGCAATTAAAAATGCTAACATGGGATTTATTTCTAGGGGTATAGAATGCAAAAGTAATGAATTTATGTTAAACTTGAATAGGACCCTGGTCAGGGCACACTCAGACAGTGCACAGTTCTGGTCTCCATACTATAAGAAGGACATATAATCACTGGAGAAAGTGAATAAAAGATTCATAAGGATGGTACCAGAACTGAGAGATTACAGCTATCGGGGAAGATTGAACAGGTTGGGGCATTTTTTTCTTTAGAAAATAGAAGACTTGTACCTGATAGAGGTGTTTAAAATTATGAATGGGTTGGACAGGGTAGATGTGGAGAGAATGTTTCCACTTGTGGGAGAATTTAAAACTAGGGGCCAGAAATACAAGATGGTTACTAATAAATCTAATAGGGTAATAAGGAGAAATTTATTTACTCAGAGAGTGATTAGAATGTGAAACTCGTTACCACAGGAAGTGGTTGAGGCAAATAGCGTAAATGGTTTCAAAGAAGAAAGAAAGACTTGCATTTATAGAGCGCCTTTCATGACCATTGGACATCTCAAAGCACTTTACAGCCAATGAAGTACTTTTGAAGTGGAGTCACTGTTGTAATGTGGGAAACGCGGCAGCCAATTTGCACATAGCAAGCTCCCACAAACAATGTAAAAATGACCAGATAATCTGTTTTTGTTATGTTGACTGAGGGATAAATATTGGCCAGGACACCAGGGATAACTCCCCTGCTCTTCTTCGAAATAGTGCCATGGTATCTTTTATGTCCACCTGAGAGAGCAGACGGGGCCTCGGTTTAACATCTCATCTGAAAGACGGCACCTCTGATAGTGCAACACTCCCTCAGCACTGCACTGGAGTGTTAGCCTAGCTTTATGTGTGAAAGTCCCTGGAGTGGGACTGTGAACCCACAACCTTCTGACTCAGAGGCGAGAGTGCTACCAACTGAGCTACAGCTGACACTGGAAGGAAAAGGAAACTAGATGAGTAATTGAGAGAAAAAGAAATAGAAAGACATGCTGAAAGGCTGAGATGATGTAGATTGAATGAATGGAGACTCATGTGGAGTATAAACACCAACACAGACTAGATAGGTTGAATGGCCTGTTTCTGTGCTGTATATTCTATGTAATTCTATGTAGCAGTGGAATAGCAGCTTAATTGGTTTACTACTACCCGACCTTTACACACTAGGCCATATTGGTAGCTCGATTGATGATATTTCTAAGTCCTGTTATATTAGTAAAAGAGAGCTAACTTTTCTGCATAAGTATTAGGGTTATTTTTAGGAAATTTTTAATCATGAAACAACAAATTGTTGTCTAAGCCCCTATTTCAACTCAGGGCACAAATTGGATGAGCAGGTGGGCGGGCAGTATGCCCCACGACGTTTTTGGCATGAGGCCCGGTCAATTTCAACTCTCAGGCCATATTTTAATCTGATTGATGGGATGCGAATCGGGCAGCCTGCCAACATGACACATACATTTCAGAATGACTACCTCGGCCTTCGTAAAGCAGAGATGCTTCTTTTAAAGCAAGGCTGCATCCCCTGCTTCGACTTTTTGTTGGACAACTCTTGAACACATTTTTGCCTATGGAGATGAGTCGAAGGGCTTCCCCCCTCCCCCCACCACCCCCAGGCTTTCCTGATGCCTCTCTGGAGGTCCTAATAGAAGAAGTGAAGGCAAGAAGGGACCAAAGGGACCAACTGCTCCCCAGAAGTTGCAAGAGCTTCCCTAAGGCCACAAAGAAACTAGCCTGGACAGAGGTGACTGAAAAGGTCAGTGTCACCAGAATCACTCCCTGAACCTGAGGTCATCGCAGAAAGATGTTCAATGATCTCACAAGAGCAGCAAGGGTAAATACAGCTCTTTACTTCTTCACCTCTCTCAACAGCACCTCATTATACTCCTGTCACTCCCTTCCCCATCTCTCTCAATAAATTTCTCCCCTCCATCACATTCTTCAGCATACAATGAGAAGGGCACACTGCAACACCTCTCCTACTCATTACAAACACACTCTCCTCTTTTGCTCTGTACACAACACATACTAACCCCAAAATAACAACAGAAAATGCTGGAAAAACTCAGCAAGTCAGGCAACATCCGTGGAGAGAAATTTGAGTTGACGTTTCGGGTTTGACCCTTCTTCAAAGTTTTGAAGAAGGGTCAAACCCGAAACGTCAACTCAAATTTCTCTCCACGGATGTTGCCTGACTTGCTGAGTTTTTCCAGCATTTTCTGTTGTTATTTCGGATTTCCAACATCTGCAGTATTTTGCTAACATACTAACCCCAGTCTGTAAGGGGTTTTCCTCGAGAGGTTTCCCTGAGGTTCCTCTCTCTAGAGGCCTCTCTCTCTTGCACAGTAAAACCTTGAGTGGTTCGACCCACTCGCCCCTTAGATTCTATACTCTGGACTTTGGGGCAGGAACTACAATGTAGAGAAAACTCTTGTAGACAATGTTTGATGAAACAAAATGAAATTTTATTGCATAAGGAAAAATATCAAATCAAATGCAAGCAGATAAGAGAGTACATGGGAGGGAAAAACACAAGCAAATCATAACGACACAGTACTAACTAAAGCAAATACAGGCATCCTATACTCTACAAAGATCATCATGAAATAAGGAAACACACGGAACATCGAGGGACAACAACTCATGTTAATTGTACCCTTAAATCCACCCCCTTATTAAACCTATCTAGATCTGATTGTGAAGGGCCAGAAACATGCTCACCAATCCCACTAGGAAGTGCAAGGTTTTGAACTCAAGTCTGTGTTTTGATCCCTTCAGGTGCTCCATCTCCTCGTGGATCGTGGAACCCCTGCGAGCTGCGCCACACCTCTCTCCTGAGGTGGGGGTCGGGGCGGCTGGACACCGGCGGGCCTGGATGTCGGCGGGGTCGAGGATCGTCGGCTCGACCCTGGTCAGAGGAGCCTTGGGCTGGCTCCCATCGCTTCTTCAGTTTGTTTTTATCTCTTCTCCCGAGCCGGGGTGGCTGGAAGGTTTCTTCTCTTGGGGTTTTATTTTTTTGTTTCTTCTCCCAAGTTGGGTCGATGGCCTCTCGTTTCGGCAACAGCCCGGGGATGGTTGATGATCTCCCGATGTGTTTCCCCGGGGCGGAACGCCGGCTCGAGCGGCCTTCTTGATGTTGGCTTGATTCTTCTTCCTCCTCCGATGGTGGAGAGGAGTTTGCTGATCTTCTCCCGAAGCGAATCCTCTTCACCCACCACTGTCTCCGCAACTACAACTCCGGTGTCTCCTTCAGAGTTTCCCGAGTCTGCGTGCGTGTCTGTACAACTCCAACTCCTCCAGTTATACTTTTCCCCCAGAAGATTCCACTTCCCGCCCAAAATCAGGTTAGTCTTTGTTTAACTTTTGGCGGTCTGGGAGCACAGCGGGGTAGTTATTATATTTTTTAATGTTTTAAACGGCTGGTAAAGGCCCATCTCTGGTCTGGAATGACCTTCATTCTTTTTAATGTCCTGCTGATCTCGTTATCTAGTCTTGGTTGCTGTTCTCATGAATATGAAATTGTCCCCTTTTGTCTGGGTCAACATTTAGATGGCCTCTGTCTCCAGGCCGATCTTGACTGGATCTGCATCTAATCCATATGTATACATGTGGGTCTGGTTTCGTTCTCTCAGAAACGACTTCCAGAACTTACTGTGGGTTGAATCCACAAAGCTGTCTGAGGTTGCGCAGGAACCATTTTAAAGTGCCCCAATAAGCCGGTCACATGGTATGGCGACCATTTTGTATGCCCCATTTTCTGGGCTTCTTTTAAAACAGTCTTTAAAACTCATGGCCTCTTCTGCCATTTGACCCTTATTAATACAAAGTCCAATTTTGCGAATCCTACAATTCTCATCTCAATACTACCACTTGTACAACCACTCCTTCCTTACTTCACATGTCACACACTTCCCTTTGCATCCCCATTCTCATTCCATCTTGCTTCTTCCCGACCTCTCAACATATCCTATATGCACAAGCCCTGTACATCTTCATTTATGTTTTCAACAGCCATTCTCTAGCTCTCACCCTCTCTTTCGGCGCAACAAGAATGTACATAATGTCAAGGAGAGGAACAAGATGCAGAGAGGAGTCACCAACATCATCGCCCTCACCCAGAGCAAGACACCCTGGTGATCAGTGTTCCAGGCAGAGCCAGCAGTGTTGGTGAAGGTGAGGCTGGCAGCTTACCTCAGCAGGGTTACAACCTTTCATCCCCACCTCAGCAAATATACAGCAAGCATCACAACTTCATATTCTATTCTTAAGAATTTCAGTTGAAAATATCTATATGTCATCCTATCTCTTGTCCCTTTTCTCTTCTAGGTCCTTCTTGGCAGCAAAAACCTACTGCAGAAGACACCTGGGAGGAGGACAACCCTCCTGCAGATGGACCATCAGATGCTCTATAACTCCCAGGCACCAGATCAGACATTGGCACTCTGCATGGGTCAGATGGTGAGGCAGAGGGGCCTGCATGTGGTGAAACAGTCAGCACCAGTGAACAGGAGCAGGATGTCCTGGACAGCCCATGAATGAGCTTGCCAGTGAGTGTAGAGGAGTCTGCTTCAAGCCTGTGTGGTGTCATCTCGCATGGCATCAGCACTCTGCAGACTACCATGGAGAGTGAGGCCACTCCCAGGGATGCTGCAGCCGGGCCCTCACAGCAGTGGTCAATTGTCACAGCCTTTGCAGCTTTGATCGAAAATCAAATGGCTGCCATGCAGACTCCGGGCTCCACCTTGGAGAGACAGGTGTCCACCTTGGACAGGCTGGTGGAGCAAGTGGACAGGGGCTCACTCATCTTCTGCAGTCTGTCCTCCTGCAGATTAGTGGGAGTGATGAGCGCCAGCCCCACGGGAGAGGCAGTGGTGCTATGGGAGTAGTATGTGTTGGCCTCTCTCTGGATGTCAGCTCATTTGCTCCTTTGCCACCCCCTCAACCAATATGGTGCCAGAAAGCTAGCTAGGCCAGACTACCCTGGCAGCAGCTGGCAGCCAAACCTTCACAGGCTTGAGCACCCAAAAGTCACCGACCACAAGCATTACAAGGATTCCAACATGAGGAACAGCAGCCTCCTACTAGTTTTGGTGTGGCCACTAGGGGAGCACCTCTTAGGAGCTGCACAGTTAGTAAACCTTATAAGAAAAGCACTTGGCTGAGAAATGAATAGAAGGTAATTATTATGTTTGCCATTAAATTAATCACCTTTATCACATTTGGCACGTTGGTCTGCAGTGTGGTTTTACGGCAGCTAAATTCTTTAATGCAGAATGAAGGGAATGAGAAGGATCTAACAAGGACTGTTAAGCAGGGGAGCTCTTTTTAAATTTTCAGGGCAGGGAAGTGAGCACGTCAGCAAATCGCTGACCAGTTAGCTGATCCTCACATCTCTTGCTGCAAGGTGTTGAGGGAGTCCTCCTTCTTCTGTTGCTTTCTCATCTTCCTCTTCCAATAGGGCTGCTGCTGCTGCTGCTGCTGCACTTCCTCCTCCAAATGTAAGCCGCTCTGTAATGTGAGGTTATGCAGTGTGCAGCACACCACATCAATGTGGGAGACTCTATCTGAGCCATATGGTAGGGAGACCCCCCACCCCCCCGCCCAGTCCAGACACCTGAATCTCTGCTTCAGCATCCCTATGTTGTGTTCAATGATGATCCTGGTAGTTTCCTGGCTTCGACTATATCCGTGTTGCTCGGGTGTGGTGGGGTTGCGCACAGATGTCATTAGCCACACCTGTAGGGTCCCCCCAGCAGCCACCCTCTCATTTTCCTCACAGGGTCGAATGTTGGGGAGATGGTAGACTGTCTCAGGATAAATGTGTCCTGGCAGCTTCCTGGGTACCTTGCATAAACCTACATGATGAAGTTCCTGTGATTGGCACTAGTTGATGAAGTGGTAGCCTTTTCTATTGACGAGTGCTGCTGGGGTCCATGTTGCGGTGCCCTGATAGCAACATGTGTGCAGTTAATGACGCCCTGCACTTGAGGGAAGGCAGTCACTGCTGCAAATCACTGAGTTATGTCCTGTTGGCTGCTGAGGTTGATGGGGAAGGTGATGTACCGGTGAGCCCATGCAAACAGAGCATTTGTGAGCTGTTTAATGTAGTTGTATACTGCAGACTAGTAGATGCAGCTTATAGAAATATAGAAGATAGGAGCAGGAGTAGGCCATTCGGCCCCTCGAGCCTGCTCCGCCATTCAATGCGATCATGGCTGATCATCCAAATTCAGTACCCTGTCCCTGCCTTCTCTCCACATCCCTTGATCCCTTTAGCCTTAAGAAATATATCTAACTCCTTCTTGAATATATTTAATGAATTGGCCTCTACTGCCTTCTCTGGTAGAGAATTCCACAGGTTCACCACTCTCTGGGTGAAAAAGTTCCTCCTCATCTCTGTCCTAAATGGTTTACCCCTTATCCTTAGACTGTGACCCCTGGTTCTGGACTCCCCGGCCATTGGGAACATCCTTCCTGCATCTAGTCTGTCTAGTCCTGTTAGAATTTTATAAGTTTCAATGAGATCCCCTCTCATTCTTCTAAACTCCAGTGAGTATAAGCCCAATCGACCCAATCTCTCCTCATACGTCATTCCTGCCATCCCAGGTATCAGCCTGGTGAATCTTCGCTGCACTCCCTCCATGGCAAGAACATCCTTCCTTAGATAAGGCGACCAAAACTGCACACAATACTCAAGATGTGGTCTCACCAAGGCCCTGTACAACTGCAGCAAGACATCCTTGTTCCTGTACTCGAACCCTCTCGGTACGAAGGCCAACATACCATTTGCCTTCTTAACCGCCTGCTGCACCTGCATGCTTACCTTCAGCGACTGGTGCACAAGGACACCCAGGTCTCGTTGCATTTCCCTTCTCCCAATCTATTGCCATTCAGAAAATAATCTGCCTTCCTCTTTTTGACACCAAAGTGGATAACCTCGCATTTATCCACATTATATTGCATCTGCCATGCTTCTGCCCAATCACCCAACCTGTCCAAATCATACTGGAGTTTCTCGGCATCCTCCTCACAGCACACATGCCCACCCAGCTTTGTGTCATCTGCAAACTTGGAGATTATGTCCCCTCAAGCAGGCTGAATTTCTAATTAATTAGTTTCCAATAACTAGATAGTTATCTGTTCCATTCTATGAAAAGCAAGTGGTTTATTTTCCTATCCATACATTTTTGTTTCACTGCGTCTCAATCCCCAGGTGCAATGTAGAGGTAAATCTACCTCCCAAAATGAAGAGTCCCAGTGCAAGGCTTCCGTAGGCCCCGTGCCACCAGCAAGACCCTAGGCAGAGGAAACGCTTCAAGGACACCCTCAAAGCGTCCTTGAAAAAGTGTAACATCCCCACTGACACCTGGGAATCCCTGGCCCAAAACTGCACAAAGTGGAGGAGAAGCATCCGGGAAGGCACCGAACACCTCGAGTCTCTTCGCCGGGAGCAAGCGGAAGCCAAGCACAGGCAGCGCAAGGAGCGCACGTCAACCCAAGCACCCCACCCACCCGCCCCTTCAACCACCGTCTGCCCCACCTGTGACAGAGACTGTAGGTCCCACATTGGACTAATCAGTCACCTGCGAACTCATTTTTAATGTGGAAGCAAGTCATCCTCGGTTCCGAGGGACTGCCTAAGAAGAGAGTATGCAGCAAACAGCTGATCAGAAATTCACTGGCAGTGTGCTGCCGATTTTCTGATAACCGTACCTAATAAACATCAGTCTTGAAATTTTAATTGACCCCGCATCCACAGCCTTTTGGGGGAGGTAATTCCACATTTCCACTACCCTATTTATGAAAAAGTGCTTCCTGATTTCACTCCTGAACAGCCTAGCTCTAATTTTAAGATTGCACCTCCTTCTTCTGGATTCTCTCACCAGAGGAAATTAATTCTCTGGGGGCAAAATTGGGTGCATTTGCGCCTCCCATTAAAGTCCCCATGGGGCTCCAATGGCTTTGTGACCAGGCGCGGCGCTGACATCGGCTCCCGCCATATTCGGTCGAAAATGCCAACAACTCCAGGAGGCGTGCATCGGGTGGCCGGCCACTTCGGGTGCAATGATTAAAGGTGAGGTGGTCGAGGTAAGTAAAAAAAAACTTACCTTTCTTGTTCCAGTTTTTTTCATGGGTTCCTGCCCACGATCAATCAGCCCGGCACTCTGCTTGAGTGCTGGGCTGATCGTGTGGGATCGCGGCTGTCTTGGTGGTCCAGTGTAAGGGGTTTTCCTTGAGAGATGTCCCTGAGGTTTCTCTCTCTAGAGGCCTCTCTCTCTTGCACAGTAAAACCTTGAGTGGTTCGACCCACTCGCCCCTTAGATTCTATACTCTGGACTTTGGGGCAGGAACTACAATGTAGAGAAAACTCTTGTAGACCAAGTTTGATGAAACAAAATGAAATTTTATTGCATAAGGAAAAATATCAAATCAAATGCAAGCAGATAAGAGAGTACATGGGAGGGAAAAACACAAAACAAATCATAACGACACAGTACTAACTAAGGCAAATACAGGCATCTTATACTCTACAAAGATCATCATGAAATAGGGAAACACACGGAACATCGAGGGACAACAACTCATGTTAATTGTACCCTTAAATCCACCCCCTTATTAAACCTATCTAGATCAGATTGTGAAGGGCCAGAAACATGCTCACCAATCCCACTAGGAAGTGCAAGGTTTTGAACCAGTCTGCGTTTGATCCTTTCAGGCTTTCCATCTCCACGTGGATCGTGGAGCCCCTGCGAGCTGCGCCACACCTCTCTCCTGAGGTGGGGGTCGGGGGCGGCTGGACACCGACGGGCCTGGATGTCGGCGGGGTCGAGGATCGTCGGCTCGACCCTGGTCAGAGGAGCTTTGGGCTGGCTCCCATAGATTTCCTTGGTTCGTTACTGTCTCTTTTCGAGCCGGAGTGGCTGGAAGGTTTCTTCTCTTGGGGCTTTATTTTTTTTGTTTCTTCTCCCAAGTTGGGTCGATGGCCTCTCGTTCCGGCAACGGCCCGGGGATGGTTGATGATCTCCCTTGTGTTTCCCCGGGGTGGGACGCCGGCTTCGAAATGGCCTTCTTGATGTTGGCTTGGTTCTTCTTCCTCCTCCGATGGTGGAGAGGAGTTTGCTGATCTTCTCCCGAAGTGACTCCTCTTCACCCACCGGTTCTCTCTCCGAAACTGTGTCTGTCTTCAAGCTCTTTTTCTCTGAGTGCGTGCTTCTTCTTCTGAGTGTTCGTATTCAAACTTGCCCCAACTGCCGAAAAGTCTTCCAGATATACCTTTCTTCCAGAAACTTCCGTCTCCCGCCCAAAATCAGGTTAGTCTTTGTTTAACTTTTGGCGGGCTGGGAGCACAGCGGGGTAGTTATTATATTTTAAAATGTTTTAAACGGCCGGTAAAGGCCCATCTCTGGTCTGGAATGACCTTCATTGTTTTGAACGTCCTGCTGATCTCGTTATCTAGTCCTGGGTGCTGTTCTCATGAATATGAAATTGTCCCCTTTTGTCTGGGTCAACATTTAGATGGCCTCTGTCTCCAGGCCGATCTTGGCTGGATCTGCATCGAATCCATATGCATACGTGTGGGTCTGGTTTCGTTCTCTCAGAAACGGCTTCCAGAACTTGCTGTGGGTTGAATCCACAAAGCTGTCTGAGGTTGCGCAGGAACCATTTTAAAGTGTCCCAATAAGCTGGTCACATGGTATGGTGGCCATTTTGTATGCCCCTTTTTCTGGGCTTCTTTTAAAACAGTCTTTAAAATCACGGCCTCTTCTGCCATTTGATCCTTATTAATACAAAGTCCAATTTTGCGAATCCTACACCAGGTAGGTACTTTTTATATTGCAGAGCCTGCAGCGATGGCCTCGCCTGCTGCCGATTGCGCTCCAAGAAGGAAGTGGAGCTCTTTATTTAGCGCTCCACTTCCTTCTTGGAGTGCAAACAGCAAATTTTTCAAAAGTTTTAAATCGTTAAGAGCCTGGTGCTGACTTTTCAAACTTAAAAAAATTAGCACCCCAAACGGGGCAATAGTGAATTTCTCCCCCTCTGTATCTACCCTATTGAATTGTTTTATCACTTAAAACACCTCAATTAGATCATCCCTCAACATTCTGAACTCTGCCCAACTCTTGTGTTTCTTTTATTCTAGTTTTGACCTGCAAAGCATTTCCAAGGCTGTATCTGTTCAATTTTATACAGGTGTACTGCCTAGATTGATGGAGCCTGAAAATTGCCCCATTGTGTACTGTGTGAATTGATTCAAATAGCTGTAGGCAAAATAGTTATTTCTACTTTTTTATTTTCTCTCCTTGACACTGTGTCTGGCATAGAAAACTTGGAGTAAAATTCTACCAGCTTTGTTTGATCTATGTTGTTTTCACACACAGAGGGGGAGAAATTGGGTATGTAGCGCCACCTATTAGCGCCTAAAGAGGGCAGTCAGTGGCTGTAGCGCCACTGGCCGCACCTCCCGCGATATTCAGCGGGGGTGCTAATGGTGGCGTTAGCCTGCTGCGCTGCCACCGATTACATCATCGGTGTGTGCAGCGCCCCATTAGCGCCCCGATTGCGATATTTGGTAGCGAACGCCGCTGTAGCGCCGTTCGCTACCCGCGCCCGGTTCACGGGGCCTTGCTGTGCCGGCAGTGGCGCAAGTTAAGGTGGAGGTGCGGGGCGGCCGCCTTTTTCGGCGGCCGCCTGCCAGCACCTCCGTCCCCGGCCTCCTGAACCCCCCCCCCGCGGCATTGCCAGCTGTTTCCCGAGAGCCCGGCACTTCTCCTCGGTGCCGGGCTCTTTTGCCGGCACTCGCGATCGGGGATCGCGCTGTTGCAGGCCCCTCCCCCTTAACAATGGGAGGAAGGCCTGCAGTACCGCAGGGTGCCGTGCCGCAGCGTCTGGCGCTGCGGCACGTTGCGCTGCGATATTCAGTTTCAGCGCCCTAAGAGGGACGCGGAGCACCTCGAGCCTCGCCCCGTCTCCCTCTAGGGGCGCTGAAACTGAATTTCTGACGTTCGTTAATGCTCCAAACACTGCGCAAAAATCAGCGCCCAAGCCTCAACCCAATTTCTAGGCTCGAGTATTTTAATTTGGAATGGGAATTTAAGTTGAGGGATAACAACAGAAAATGCTGGAAATACTCAGCAGGCCAGGCAGCATCCGTGGAGAGAGAAACAGAGTTAACGTTTCAGGTCTGGGACCCTTCATCAGAACTGGAAAAAGCTGGAGATGTAACAGATTTTAAGCAGGTGCAGAGGCGGGTGGGAGGGGTTTAGGAGGGGAGGAAGAAATTGAAAGAACATGCTGTGAAAATGTTGCAAATTGGAATGGCAAAATCATACTGCATGAAAAATGGGGGCAGGGATTATTATCTGAAATTGTTGAACTCCATGTTGTAAAGTGCCCAATCGAAAGATGAGGTGCTGTTCCTCGAGCTTATGTTGAGCTTCATTAGAACAGTGTATTCAGCCTGCCGGACTCAACATGGAGTTCAACAATTTCAGATAATAATCCCTGCCCCCATTTTTTATGCAGTATGATTTTGCCATTCCCATTTGCAACATTTTCACAGCATGTTCTTTCAATTCCTTCCTCCCCTGTCTCTGCACCTGCTTAACATCTGTTACATTTCCAGCTTTTTCCAGTTCTGATGAAGGGTCCCAGACCTGAAACGTTAACTCTGTTTCTCTCTCCACGGATGCTGCCTGGCCTGCTGAGTGTTTCCAGCATTTTCTGTTGTTATTTCAGATTTCCAGCATCCGCAGCATTTTGCTATTATATTTAATTTGAGGGTGTGGGACGGGGGTCGAAGTGGATGGCAAGCCATCTCTCTCCCCCCCCGGACCGTGAGATGGGAACGACGTCATCGCTGAGGGCTGGAGTCAAAAATCATGGGTTAGGTTTGGGGTCAGACCGCTGCCAGGGACCCATGGAACCGGTCCACAGAAGGCAAGTAAGGAATTTAGGAAGGGTGAGGGGCAAAATTGGAAAGTCCACGATCGGTGGAGTGAGGGAAGCACAGGGTAGGGGAGGCACAAGGAATTTTTAAAACTTAAATAAAATGAGACTTAACTGGGCCTCCTGCAGCTCGGACCCTGGCTGTCGGCAGCTTTTGCAGGCGGGTTTGAGAATGAGCAGGCCTTAATTGGGCTCGTAGTTTAAATGGTGTGCACGTCCCAGTAACATAATTGGGATGTGACCTTGCCATTTAATTAGGCCCCTGCTCCTCTGGGCGGGCGGCTTCCTGCGCTTGAATTCAGGCAAGCTAAATTGGGGGAGGGAAGAAAAGAAAACACAACACCCTACCATCTTAAACCCCCACTTGCACCATTCCTGGGTGTGCGGTTTAAAATTGGCCCCTATGTTTACATTTTGGCTTCTTTATTTACTTTTGGAAAGTAAGTTTTCACTACAGAATACTTGTTCCAAGGACGACAATTCAAGGGAGAGCAGTCATGATCGAGGCCACACCTCATTGTAGGAAGGATGTAAAAGTAATGGAACAGGTCTACGGTAAGTTCATTAGGATGTTATCAGGGGAGGGGGCTTACAGTTATGAAGAGTGTAAAGTCTGTGGGTTGTTTAGTTAATTAATACACAGACTCCAAGAGTAACTTAAAACAGGACTTTACTATTCGAAGGTCAGGGCGAATCTGCCCAATAACTCCTGGCACAACACTTATATACTGGTGTGGTCACTGTCGGTATTACCGTATACAGAAGCCAAACAAAGTAGTGCCACACCTAAAATAGTTCTCTTAAAGGTGAACGGTTACATACAATAGTTCTCTTAAAGGTAGACGGGTACATACACTACAATCCTCCCTTTTTAGCTTACAACATACTTATTCCCCATTAAACATAACATATAATCAACTTCATGTAAAACAATTCACAGATATAGTCTCTGCGGGAAACAGTTCACAGATTCAGTCTCTGCGGGAACAGTTCACAGATTCAGTCTCTGGTCTTGACTCGGTCCGAACAACATCTCTGTGGTGTAGCCGGTTCACATTTCTAGCGTGACTCATCCAATAGTCTTTCCCTTGGCTTAACAGCTTAAACTTCCGTCCTGCTGAACCAGCAGTGCTGACTTTTACAAACAGCTGGACTGCCTTGGTAATTTTTCCTACTTTCCAACTGATTTGGCCCCCCTTCGTGGGGCCCACGTGCATGATCTGATAGAAGTGATAATGATTTAGATGGTTATCGTCTTCTGCTTCGTCTTTTTCTTTTCTGCTTCTTGGAGACTCTCGGGGCTCCCTTATCCGCTGCCAGCTGTAGCGCCACCATCTCCCTATGTTCCTTAGACTTTAAGTGCTTCATCCTGATTTCTGCACTTTGGGAGTTTTCATCACAAGCTGGGCAGACCAAGTCATCGTAATATTCCGTGTCACTCAACAGGTCATGGTAATATTCGGTGTCGTCCTGAGCTAGTCTAGCGAGAGGGCCTGCTACTTCTTCCGTACCCAACTGGACGTTAGCCGACTGTTGTTCCCTCCCTAGACATCTTTCCTGAAGAGACTTCTTCATGCGTTCATATTCATCCCGCTCTTCCTGGGTTTCCTGCAAATCCTTCACTAATGACCTCGTTTGTGATTTCAACACTTCCCCTTCCCTCGGGGATTGATTGATCAGGCTATTCAATCCTTCTACTGGAGCAGCTGTTTCAACATTCTGCTGTTCACATTGACGTGATTCAGCGTACTTTGGGCATCCCTGTAAAATCTGTGTTGCAACCTCAGCTATTTCCATAACTTTTGAGAGCTCCGAACTCCTTCCCTTTGAAGATTGAAGCTCGTGTTCAGATTGTTCCCATTGTAGAGTCTTGTCCTTCAGCATATGAAGGAGTTGGCTGACCGTTAACTCTTCCACAGGAACACTGTGGGTCAGAGTCTTCACCATTTCATCCACCTTTTCCTCCAATGCTTTCACCTTCTTTTCCTCTTGTACTTTGGCTTCCAGCGCTCGGAGAAGTTGCGCCTTGATGCTCTCTAGCTCATGTTCAGAGGCCATTCTTACAGTCTCTGTGTTTCTTACAGTTCCCTTTTCTTCCACTGAACGGATTCCCAGTTGAATCTGTTCTTCAAGTTGTTGAATCTCGGTCATTGCCGCCCCATATTTGTCTTGGGTTTCCTTTAATATTTTTATGAGTTCTTGTACATCTTGTCTTTCATGTTCTGCCATGTCTTTCACCTCTAATTTCTCATCTATGGATGGAACTTCTACCGATGAGTCTGTCTTGGCCTTGAGCTCATCAAGAATTTCCTGCAGCCTTTGGACTTCTTGCTCATGTTCAACCTTCAGTTGCTCATATGCTTCCACTGAAACTAGCTTTTCGGAGGTTGCCGAGTTAACCCCTTCCAGAATTGTAGCCTGGGCCTGTTCATACTGTTCTTTCAACTTCTCACACTCTGCTTGTAAGGAGTCGTCGAGAAGAACTGGAATAAAATCCTGGCTTCCTGAAGATTCCTCTTCATTTGCTTCTTCCTGCAAATATTCTAACTCCTGAACAGCATAAGGGAGATGTGATCGGTAATTGGTCACGATGGCTCTATGGTCGCTCTCTGCTTGAGCTAGCTGCTTCTGTTGTCTTTCCAGATTCTCCCATTCGGTGTCATAGAACTTTTTCATTGTTTTCATCTCTTGTACGAGATGGTAACTCAATTGTTCTAATTGTTGTCATAATTTGAAACAAGTTTGAGTCCGAGCTCGGTGTTCTTCCGTCATGGATATGTCCGTAACTTGAACAGGCTCAGAATTTTCTGTCAAACTAGGTTGTCGTTGTTCGGTGGAGCTCTGTTCTGAAACTTTGTTCTTCTCTGGAGCATAAGCCTTTATGCATGCCTTCGTTTTTCCACCCTTCGTCGGCAAGTCCATTTCAGCCTTGTCTTTCATATTTGGGTTGGTCTTATCGTCATCCGTTTCAGAATCTGAGCTGATTGTCTGCCCCGAGTCCTCACTCGTTATGGCTTTTAGATAGTGCCATTCCATGTCTATTTTCTTGATCCACTCCCGTCCTAGAAGTGGTGGTCCTCCCTCATGTAGTACGTATAAGTTCATTCTTGGGTGTTCTTTACCCCTATCTCTCACTTTGACTCTTATCTTTCCCATGGGGTATACTTTATGCCCCGTGTATGTCTGCAATACGAACTTGGTATCTCTTAAGGGTATATGTGAGAATAGCCGGTGGTAATCCCTTCGATTTATGACTGATAGAGCTGATCCAGTGTCCAACTCCATTTTCACTTGGATTCCAGCTATTTTTAGCATGACCCAGATAGTTTGTAGGTCAGCTTCCTTACTCACATTGTGAATTCTCAGACTACCCAGCTCCTGGCCATTTGGGTCTGAGTCTGAATTCTGTTCGTCTGAACTCTTCTCAGCCACCTTGTGTACCTTGTTGTACTTTTCCTGTGATGGCTTCCTTTGGTTGTTGGTCCTTTGGTTGTTGGTCTTCTTCCCTGACCGGCATACCTTAGCTATGTGACCCAGTTTGCCACATTTCCTACATTCCTGGTTCTTAAACCAGCATTGGTTCTGGTCGTGTGTTGTCTTCCCACAACGATAGCATTTTGTTGTTGTCGAGGTAATTTGATCCACACTTAGTGCTGCTGTCTTTAGCTGCATTTCCGCAGTTCCCTTCGCTGCGGCTTCGTGCGATGCTGCAATAAGGACAGCCCTGTCAAGTGTAAGGTCGTTCTCTTCGAGTAGTCGCTTTTGCGTTCCTTCCTTTGCCAACCCGCACACGAACTTGTCTCGCAATGCCTCTGTCAGATTCCCTCCAAACTGGCAGTATTTCGCTAGTCTACGCAGTTCGACCAAGTATTCTGCGTTGCTTTCGTCTTTCCGTTGCGTTCTCACATAGAATTTGAATCGTTCCGCCAACATCAACGGTGTGGGGTTCAAGTGATCCTTCAGAACAGCCACAATATCATCGAAAGTCTGATCCGCCGGTTTAGCTGGTGATAGTAGATGCTTCAAGAGCCCGTATGTCTTCGCGCCCATCGAGTTTAGCAAGGTTATAGCTTTGTCATCTTCTTCTATTTTATTGGCCTCACAATAGATCTCGATGCGTTCCACGTACGTGGCCCAGTCTTCTACCTCGGCATTAAAATCGTTGATGTTACCACGCTTAGGCATCTTCCTCTCTTTCTGATAACACCCCGAATTATTTCTTTAACTTATTTTTTTTTTCTAAGATGGCGGTTTTCCCGCGAAAATGGCGGTTTCCCGCGCTTATCTTCTCTCCCCGCCCACTTCAATGGCGGTTTCCCGCTTCTGTCTTCTTCCCCGCCTAATGGCGGCTTCCCGCGTTTCTTCCCTAGCGGGAGGGGTACACTTTCCCCCACAGGCGACGGCCGCTGGCTTTCAGATTCACAGCCTGCGCGTCGGCTTCAGTGCTTTCCCTTTTCTCGGCAAGGCAACCGGCGCTGGGTACACCCCGTTGACGGCGAACAGGTTCAGCCGCTGGGCTGGCTCTCACTCAGTTCCCCTTGCTCGGGCTCGGTCTCTCTCCCGCTCTCTCGGCTCTACCGGCGCTGGGTACACCCCGTTGACGGAGAACAGTTTCAGCCGCTGGACTGGCTCTCGCGCAGTCTCCCTTGGTCGGCTCTGCCTCTCCCGCTCGCTCGGCTCTACTGGCACTGGGTACACCCCGTTGACGGAGAACAGTTTCAGCCGCTGGACTGGCTCTCGCGCAGTCTCCCTTGGTTGGCTCTGCCTCTCCCGCTCGCTCGGCTCCCAAACGCCTCTCCCAGCCGTCTCGCATTCCGGTGCTTCCCTCCCCGGCTGCGGCTGAGTTTTTATATCTTCCCGCGCCTACGCTCCCGGTCGCAGCGCTTCGTGGCTTCGGTCGCTGCCCGGCCTTTTTCGCCGGTCGCGGTCTAGCTGTCTCACGATGCCGTTGCGTCCCCAGCCTGTCTGTACCGCAGCTTCCTTGCTCCACGCTGCCCCAGTCTCAGCGCCTCTGGGCCCGACTTCTGTCCGGCTCCTTTCCCCCTCGACCGTGGTCGAGTGCACCGCCCTTATCCTCTGGTTATTCTTTTTACTTTTCCCTTACTCACAGTCACCGTGGCCGCCTTGCTTCTCGTGCTGATCGGCTCACTCCTCACCGTGGCAGAAGGGACAGTCAGTGCCTGTTGCTGATGGAAGTCTTTGTCTCTGAATTCTTCCTCCTTTCCAGCTCTGCAGACTCGAGTTTTCTCCCAGCAGAATGACGAGGGCGGTTGCCTCTTCTCGACGCTCGTTAACTACTTCGGAATTATTGTTGCCGCAGGGTACGATCGGACTCGTCGCCACTGTAAAGCCTGTGGGTTGTTTAGTTAATTAATACACAGACTCCAAGAGTAACTTAAAACAGGACTTTACTATTCGAAGGTCAGGGCGAATCTGCCCAATAACTCCTGGCACAACACTTATATACTGGTGTGGTCACCGTCAGTATTACCGTATACAGAAGCCAAACAAAGTAGTGCCACACCTAAAATAGTTCTCTTAAAGGTGAACGGTTACATACAATAGTTCTCTTAAAGGTAGACGGGTACATACACTACAAAGAGAAACTTGAGAAGTTTTTTTCACTGGAGCTGAGAAGTTTGAAGAATGACCTGACACAGATTTAGGTTATAGCAGGTTACGTATAAGGTAAATAACGATTAATCCATCGGTTAGTGAGACAGTAATAATGGCACAAGTTGAAGATAATCACAAAAGAATTAAAGACGAGGTTAGAAAAAAGTATTAACAGAGTGTGGTTAGAATACAGAAGTCTCTGCCATAGCCCATTATTTTAAAAGTAAATTAGGTATTTGCTTGGATTGGAGGAATATTAAAGGGTCTGAGAGTGAGCAGTAAAGTGGGATTAGAGTATGTGGCTCATGTTGAGAAGAACATTAGCAGTTTTGATGAACCGAATGGCTTGTTTTTGTGTTGCAGCATTGTATTGAAATTAATAGAAATTAACATTGAGCGGTTTCTATAATGGGCAGCCAATCCACAATGTCAGTTTTGCATTATGATTTTAAGGTGATGATGAAATCAATAATAAAGTCATTGTGAGATTTCAATATTTCTTCCAAAGAGTTTTATAGATTGGGGGTATTTCTCACTTTTGGCGTGGCTGGTAAACTGCTGATTGTGGATTGGCCACCTTTTATATGTCCTGCCCAATTCTCCTTTCCATTAAAATTTTCTGTAAGGATACTCTAAATATTACAGCAATCACCATTTTATTCAGTATCCAAAGTAACTGAAAAATATATATATTATTTTTATATCTATATATATTTTACTTAATTCTATAGATTACTTCACCAAAATAGTTTTGAGCTGACATGAAACTTACAGTATCGAAATATATTCAGTGTAAGGACCTGTAGGATGTAATTCAAATCTCCAATGTGGACTGATCAGATAACTCACAAGTGAGAAATTCATGGGGGAATATAATTATACCCCACAGGTTTCATAATATATTCTGTTTATAGCATATTCCAAAAATAGATCAGTCATTGAATTCAAGTTAAAGAAATGTCACACTCTTTTCCTGTGCGGTTTTACTTCCGGGCAGCAGCAGATATTGTCACTGCTCATTAATACAATGCTGTGGGTATTAAAATGTTTATGGCTTGAATGTCCTCTTCAAAATCATTTTTAAAGGAGGAATGATTGTGGTAATTATTGTGTGATGATGCTTTCATCACATGTAAGGACTGATTTTCTGAATGAGTGCTTCCCATAATTTTCTGTCCATAATGGATGGAAAATCATGGAGAACGTGCCTTTGATTTCCTGATATGCACTCCTGGTGGATAAGGATCAACAACACCGCCAAGACGAATTTTGACTCCAGTAATTTTTCTCACCCATTTTTGTTACTCTCCCTCTTTGCTCTTCGTGTTACTTTCTCCTCCAGTGGTTAAAGTGGAATATGTTTAGAAGAGGTGCTCAACATCCCCCACACACCTTGTGGAAACTTTGCCCTGGTCCTGCACCATTTGTTGAAGCCCCATAACCTTTAAGATTTCATAAGTAATTGGTCTTAGTCACACAATATGATCAAAGAATCTTTTTCAGAGGATATAACAAGTTTATCGAGGAGTTATAAGCATTTTCTTGAAAAATACTTGTCCAAGTTTAAAATTCCTCAGATTAATATTTACACATATCTGTTCTACATATTCATTTCTTGTATCCTAATTCTTCTCTACCTATCTGCAGCCTTTGACACAGTTGACCACATCATCCTCCTCCAACGCCTCTCCTCTGTTGTCCAACTGGGTGGGACTGCACTCACCTGGTTCCATTCTTATCTATCCAGTCATAGCCAGAGAATCTTCTGCAATGGTTTCTCTTCCCGCTCCTGCACAGTTACCTCAGGAGTTCCCCTAGGATTTATCCTTGGCCCCCCTCCTGTTTCCCATCTACATGCTGCCCCTCCGTGATATCATCAAAAACCCAACGTCATTTTCCACATATATTCTGACAACACCCAGCTCTATCTCTCATCAACACCTCTCTCAACCTCTCCACTGTCTCTGATTTGTCACACTGCTTGTCAGACATTTAGTACTGGATGAGCAGAAATTTCCTCCAAATAAATATTGGGAAGACCATAGCCATTGCCTTCGGTCCCCACCACAAACTCTGTTCCCTAGCCACCAACACCATCCCACTCCCTGGCCATTGTCTGAAGCTGAACCACACTGTTCGCAACCATGGTGGCCTATTTGACCCTGAGCTGAGCTTCCAATGCCATATCCTCTCCATCATCAAGACCACCTACTTCCACCTCCATAACATTGCCTGTCTCCGCCCCTGCCACACCTCATCTGCTGCTGAAACCCTCATCCATGCCTTTGTTATGTCTAGACTCACCTTTTCCAATGCTCTCTTGGCCAGCTTCCCACATTGCACACACCATAAACTTGAGCTCATCCAAACTCTGCTGCCCAGATCCTAACTCGCACTATCTCCCGTTCACCCATAGGCTCGTTGACCTACATTGGCTCCAGGCCTGGCAAAGATTCAATTTTAAAATACTCATCCTTGTTTTCAAGTCCCTCTATGGCCTCGCCCATCCCCATCTCTGTAACCTCCTCCAGCCCTACAACCCTTCGAGATCTTTGTGTTCATCCATTTCTGGCCTCATCCCCGATTTTCATTGCTCCACCATTGGTGGCTGCGCCTTCAGCTACCTAGGACCTAATCTCTGGAAATCCCTCCCTAAACCTCTCTGCCTCTCTACCTCTCTCTTCTTTAAGATCCTTCTTAAAACCTACCTCTTTGACCAAGCTTTTGGTCACCTGTCCTACTATCTCTTTATGTCGCTCGTTGTCAAATTTTGTTTGACAACGTTCCTGTGGAGTGACTTGGGACGGTTTACTACGTTAAAGACACTTAATAAATGCAAATTGTTGTTGTTATATTCCCCTGTTTCTTTCCTTCAGCACTTTGATGATGGGGCTTAGATTCCTCTAGCCTCTACTCTCCCAAGCCACCTACAGAAGTTATTCAGGTTAAAATCTCTTTTTGCTATGTTTAGGGTTAGGGTTAGGTCTAGGGTGTCATGATGACTTTATTTTGTTCAAGACGAAAGTCAATTCAAATGAGAAAAATTCTGTACAGGATGGATTTCCCAGTTGGATATATTTTGTGTCACCTAAGAGAACATAGCAACAGCATGGCCAATGGAGAGGCAGCAAGACCAATGGGGGCAGGCAGAGACTTTAACAAAAAACTGGAGGAGGGAATGGGCTGGGAGCACCTGGCTAAAAGTCAGACACAGAAGCATGAGGTTCTTGGCACATAGGAAGGACGAGCTTACCTTTGGAATCTGACTTCTATGATGAGCACAAGGACTGGGCCAGTAGCCTGGATTATAATATGAAGGTTGCAGTAAACACTTATTATCGCAATAGCAATCTTCACATGACATTGGCAAATCTATAGAAGTTTACCCAACTTTTGCAGATGGTGTCACTGAAGAGCGGTGTATCGGGAAAGGATTAGAAGGAGGTCAAGGATAGAGCCTTGGAACATGCTGAAGATTCAATGTGACCAAAAAGTGAAGGAACCATTGGACGAGATGTACTCGTTGTGCTGGGGTCTTGCATCTATTAATTATCCCTGTCTGTGTGCTTTCTATAAACTATCACTGGCATTGCAGCAAGTGCACTTGATGACTGTTTGTTCCCTATTACTCTTAAATCATTAAACAGAACGAGCTGAATTTGATGTGCAGTGACTTGGACATAAGGAACATGTGCAAAGTAACTGAGACTGATTATTTGCATATGACAAATGAACTAATGCATAAAAAGTACACTGATGCCAGCGTTGCAGTTGATATTGCTTTAAAGGAACACTCTCCATCAGCAATTTCCACTGCATTTAAATCAGAATTCATTGGTGTTGAAGACTGATTCGCTGAAGCAATGTAGAAAACATTTTCCTTAAAAAAAAATTGTATAGTGGAGTTGCTCACTCAGCACTGTAATTTTGATACTAAAATGCAGCTAGTTCAAATTATGGGTCTGGGAATGAAGACTGATTGTACAGAAATTGAGAGCAAGGCAGTGCCATGACAGTAAAGACATGAACATCGCCATTGAATTGTTGTCAGGATTTTGATTTGCTGCCTGAATGATCTGCTAGATGCCAAGCCAAGGGCTAATTTATTGACTTTTAGTATGAGGATAAATCAGCTAGGATTTCGAGCATTGGCAGCAGTAGCCCAGTAGTGTTTTTGAGCTAAGGATGTAGATTGCATGAGATTAGGGTCTGTGCCAAGTTTTGGTATGACTGTAATCTTGGATCATCAGCATCCAGTAAATAATTAAATAAATTTAGGAGGATGTTTTCACTTAGTATTTCACATCGTTGTGTTCTGGTGTTTTTTTAAAAAAAAACTTCCATTGTTTGACAATAGGCTGTTTTCAGAAATGAAATCACTAAAATACAAATTGCTCCAGAACATCCAGATTTGTTGGAAAAGTAAAATAAACAAATAAAGGGTTTGTATCAAGGGTGAAGATTTGGGAAATTAAATCATTCATATCTCTTTTTTAACAAACAAATTCCTATCCGCTGTAATTAAAATAGGGACATCCTGGAAGATTCATGTTAAAGTGATAGGCATTGTATCACAGTTTATTGGAACATTAGTGCATGGAATGATCCAGACCCTCATTCTGGTGAGTTCCTGATCTCAGCTGTGCTGCTGCAGGAAGAGGCAAAACAGAGGGCAGGTACTTCTCTACAGGGAAGGAAGGCAAACAGGAAGAGAGTTGACCTCTGCATTCTAGTAGTTACTCAACAGTAGCATAAGCAAAGGCTGCAGGAGGTATGTGTCCCAGTAAGACTAGAAGGGGAGAAATCATAAACAAAATTAGAGGGTAAAGTAGCCTTAAAATAACAATAACCATATAATTGAAAAGCTAAGGATATTGGGGCAGAAATTCCGATCCCTACGGGTGGGTACGCGCTGTGTACTCACCCATAGGGACATTGGAAATGCCGGTTTCAGGCATGCACTGCGCATGCGCTGGAAACCGGCATTTCCAATCTGTCAAGAAAGCTCTTGACAGATCCTCCGGCTGCGCTGGAGCAGGGCCTCTGCGGGCAGAGAGTTTCGCTTTTTGGAGACCCTCCGCCTGCAGAAAACACTTGCAATTCTTGCGCCTGGTAAAAGCTTGCTTTTACCAGGATAAGAGTTGAAAAAAGTAAAAAAAAAAAAAATTCCACTGATTTATCATTTAAAAATACTTTAAAGAAAGGTAAGTTTATTTTTAGCCCCGTTAAAAATTATAATTTTTTTTCAAAAATAAAATTTTTGTTTAAAATACTTAATTTAAAGTCATTTAAAAATGTGATTAAAAAAAAAAATTCTTTAAAGTTTTACTATGTTTTGGGGGTGATCTCTATTCATATATTTGACAGGTCTTCCTGTCAAATGTATGAAGGGAGATTCCCTTCTCTGATTGCATCCCTGGGATCACATGGGCATTGGGGAGCCAGCAAACCACCTGCGCCTCTGGGACACGTGGGCCCTGCACACCGGCAGTTTGGAAAGGCCCAGCAGTGGAACTCTGCGCCTCCCGGGAGCCCTCTGGTCCAGACGCAGATTTTTCCAGATCGCAGCCCTCCGCCCACGGGAGGCCTGCGATCGGAATATCTGGGCCATAATTAATTAAAAATATCGTAACTGTGCTCTTCACTAAAGTGACAACCCTGTGATTCTTTACACAATGATCAGAAGACTGAGAATCTAACAAGAAAGACAGACAGACTTGCATTTATATAGCACCTTTCACACCCTTGGGACGTCCCTAAGCACTTTACAGCCAATGAAGTACTTTTGAAGCGTAGTCACTGTTGTAATGTAAGAAACGTGGCAAGCTTTCACAAACAGCAATGAAATAAATGACCAGATCATCGGTTTTATATGTTGGATGAGGGATAAATGTTGGCAAGATACCGGGTAACTCCCCTGCTCTTCTTCGAATAGTGCCATGGGCTTATTAAAGACTAAATGAGCCAGACGTCCTCCAAGTTAGAGGCTACAAAAACTGGGAATGTTTACACTGAAGAAGAGAAGGTCGATAAGATATGTTACTGTGTATTCAAGGTTTTACAGAATCCTTATAATATAAATTGAACCCAAATAAACCAAACTCTACCAGCAAGTGTGAACTCCACTCAGAAAGATGGTGACCAGAGGCTAGATTTAACTATGTTACACTAGGATGGTGAATATGTGGAGCAGACTGTGTGGGGAAGTAGTGGAGGTGTGGTCAGGGGTGGACAACAATCCCGCACGCACTCCCGTTTGAACTCCCAAGTCTCAATTAAATGTGTTTGCACTGTCGACGGGAATGATGTTAAAGCTGATGGATGAGAGTGGGAAGTCGGACAAAAAATTGAATGGCTCCCAGCATAAGATTAGCACTGGGAGAGGGGGGTCAGTGAAGAGCTGGCAGTGGTGAGAGGGAGAGAGAAGCCCGGGCCTGAGGAGGATCAAAGTTTTTTTGTGGGGCTCAAAGGAGTACACCTACTCCTCCTGGCCTACAAGGAATCCTCAGAAATATTTAAAAAATGTAACTTACCTTGGCCTCATAGGCCATGCTGCTGTCTCACGCCTGGTTTCACTGGCAGCTATGGTGCGGTGTGGGCCTCCTGCGATTTTAAGTTAAAACCATGGCTCGGTACTGATGATGTCATCGGGCCGCTACTTCACATTTTAATTAGGCCGCCGTCTGCCTGTGGGTGGCTTCCATATTGTCGGAATCCCGGCTCGGGGCAGCAACACTGCGGGACGTAGAGGCTTCTGCCAGACCACCAGTTTAATCCCCCCCCCGGCCACACCGATCCCGCCTGATGGGCTGGGTTAAAATTGGTGCTTTTGCGTTTACATAGTTGTTGTAGCTTCTGCAACAATGTGGTAACACCAGCATGTTACAACTCTTTCACTGGATTACTTTCACACTATTGTTCTCCTGTATTGAAATTTTAGTTCAAAAATAGTGTAGGAATTAACAAAGCGGGGTTGGGGTTATTGTCTCTGGCCAGTCAGAAGCCTCTGAGCTGCTCCAGGGACCCCCGTGTGGTTTCGAAGCGCTCCCCTATTCCTGGTTCTGACCGCCAGACTTATTCGGTAGTGATGTAGACAGAAAACATAATTTGTGGTTGGGTGCAAAACAGACCAGCATTTATTGAAACAAAAAGAAGGAAACAAATTGAAAATAAACGATACAGCACAATTATGCTGAAATACAGCACTTCACTTAACACAGTACACGTCTTGTCCACTAAAGCACTCGTTTACTTAATAGAACACTGTTGCTTAAATGCAGCACTTTACTTCTTAGTACAACACTGTTACTTAGATACAGCACTTTTTAAATACAGCTACTTAGTGTCCACTGAAGCACCTTTTCTGCTTAGTGCAACACCCTTTTAATAGCACTTTCAATACAGAACTCTTCTCTGCTAGTACAACACTGTTACTTAAATAGCAGTCTTGATACAGAACTCTTAGGGGGAGAAATTGGGTGAGTAGCGCCACCTGTTAGCGCCTAAAGAGGCAGCCAGTGGCTGTAGCGCCACTGGCTGCGCCTCCCACGATATTCAGCAGGGGCGCTAATGGTGGCGTTAGCCTGTTGCGCTGCGCCGCTACCGATGACATCATCGGTGTACTCAGCACCCCATTCGCGCCCCGATCGCGATATTTGGTAGCGAACACTGCTGTTGCGCCGTTCGCTACCCGTGCCCGGTTCACGGGGCCTTACTGCGCCGGCTGAGGCGCAATTTAAGGTGGAGGTGCAGGGCGGCCGTTTTTTTCGGCGGCCGCCTGCCAGCACCTCCGTCCCCAGCCTCCAGACCCCCCCCCACGGCATTGCCGGCTGTTTCCCGAGAGCCCGGCACTTCTCCACGGTGCCAGGCTCTTTTCCCGGCACTCGCGATCGGGGTTTGCGCTGTTGCAGGCCCCTCCCCCTTAACAATGGGAGGAAGGCCTGCAGTACCGCAGCGTGCCGTGCCGCAGAAGTTCACTTTCAGCGCCTTAAGAGGGACGCGGAGCACCTCGAGCCGCGCCCCGTCTCCCTCTAGGGGCACTGAGGCTGAATATCTGACGATCGCTACTGCTCCAAACGCTGCGCAAAAATCTGCGCCCAGGCGAACTTGGTGCAGTTTGGCGCCTCACCCCAATTTCTAGGCCTTAGTGTTCACTACAGCACTTTTCTGCTAGTGCAACACTGTCTTACTTAAATAACACTTTTAATACAGAACTCTTAGTGTTCACTACAGCACTTTTCTGCTAGTGCAACACTGTCTTACTTAAATAACACTTTTAATACAGAACTCTTAGTGTTCACTACAGCACTTTTCTGCTAGTGCAACACTGTCTTACTTAAATAACACTTTTAATACAGAACTCTTAGTGTTCACTACAGCACTTTTCTGCTAGTGCAACACTGTCTTACTTAAATAACACTTTTAATACAGAACTCTTAGTGTTCACTACAGCACTTCACTGCGTAGTGCAACACCCTTTTAATAGCACTTTCAATACAGAACTCTTAGTGTTCACTACAGCACTTTTCTGCTAGTGCAACACTGTTACTTAAATAGGGGAGGAGAAAAACGGACACAACGAGGGAAGATTTGACTAAAATTACAGTTCTAACAAAATTCCCCTTAATTCCCACCCCTATACCTATTCTAAGTTGCCTTGTAATGGGCCAGAAAAGGTATGCTCACCAATGAAAACGCCTGCTCCGTGCCCCCTGCTGTCTATGATCTTCACTGCCCCAAAGTAGAGAACACCCCAGTATTTAAAAGTAAACTGCTGGTATTCCGCTCCTTTAGGCAGGCTTCTGAGCTGTTCTTCTGTAGGCAGAGCACAGAGGCGAGGAGGCAGAGAGCGAGATCACTTCCTGAGAAGCTATCTTATACCCCATTTGGGGCTGAAACCTTCCCGCCCAAATCCGGGTGCATCTGGGCTAAACAAAAGGGATCCGATGTCCCCATTAACTGAGATGGGTTTTGAATGTATTACCCATTTATCGTGATGGGTTTGTGAATGTATTCCCATTCATCGTACTGGGTTTGAATAGAGCTGTCTTGGTTTGAAAAAAAGCATGTCTTTCTTTAATTGCTGAGTAAACAGCCTTGGAAGTTAGTGTAAACAAAAGTCATTGTCCTGTGGTCAAACTGAAACCGCAGTCTCAAGTGGTTAATCCTTTGTGTAAACATTGTAGCAGTTTCTGTAAACAAACATCTATTGTCTCTGCAGGGAGGGAAACTCCCTGAACTGCATTTGATTGGCAGTTTAGTCAGCCATCTTTGATCTTCCCTTTTTATATGCACACAGTCTGTGTCCTGCCACGAGGTCAGGCAGCCATCTTTGATTACCCCTTTTTCACAGACACAACAGGCTGCCTTTTCAAGTCCTTTTAGTCTTCTGCCACGAGGTCTGATGGCCATTTTGATCCCTGGATTTTTAAAGGTGTATTACCCAGGTATTCTTTAATCAAAAAACTCAATCTTCGGAACTGTAGGAAATCTCAAAATTATTGCGAAATCCTTACAATAGTTAAAATGTCAATTTAACTACAAAACCTAACCTACAAAACATATCCACCCCAACACAGAAAGATGTGGCAAAATGGCACAAACACTGAGTGCTTTACGCACCACATTGAAATCCACTGTGCATAATCTCAGCACCACACATAAGCATTATTACCATAGCAACCACAACACAAATCAGCCATAACATGGAAAGAGAGCACTTGCAACAATCAAAACCCCACCAATCTACACACAAAAAAGACATTAAATAAAATGTGTTTTTTATGATCAATACATCTAATACATCCACAGCACTAAACTGTAACTAAGTAAAGTAAACCAAAAAGCTCATGTGCCAATTGATTCCATTAATAAGTTCCACAGTTCAAAATTTAAGATACATTTGATAAAAATATAAGACTGATAAAGAGCACTCTGACAAATGGCCGGCACAGTGGGTCAGCACAAACATAACTCAGACAGAAGCAGTTACAGGTTTCTCCCTTGGTCGGCTGCTGCTGTTGTGTTTTTGAACTTCTTCAAAAGACATCTCTCTGAGAATGAAATTGAAGGTTGTAGGGATAGGGAAAGATGGAGATAATCAAATATTGCATTCATTTCAATGGGATGAAAATCAGGCTGGTTCTAAAAAGGGCATGTGATCTGCAGCATTAAACCCAGGCGGTGAAGGTGAAAACCTATCCTGATGGCTCCTGAGGTCTTGAAGCCAGGATCGAGAGGGAAATGGATATCATCTATCATGAAACTGAAGAGTGGAGATGTGGGGATGAAGACTAAGGCCTGGATTTTCCCCCTGTTGGCATGTTGGTGGTGGAGTGGGAACGGCACCCACCATTGAGATTCTGCCTACAGTTTTGGTGCAGCCTTTTAAACTTTCCTTCTAGAATGGCAAAGCAGCAGAAGCCTCAGGCATGTCAGCAGCTGGAAGGGCACCCAGATTCTCAGACACACCCCTTGAGGTACTTTTGGCAAAAGTCAGGAGCAGAAGAGTAAGATTTCTGGGCACTGAGGTCAGGAAGCTCCATAAGATGGCGGTGCAGGTCATATGGAGGGAATGGCAGAGGCAGTCAGTGCCACCTCCACCACAATAAGAACTGGCGCATAGTGCACAAAGAGGTTCAATGACCTTACAAGGGTAGCTAAGGTAAGTCTAAGTACTCTTGTCAAAACACATCCTCTACCACTGAGAAAGCCTTCACTCACCTCCATACCTCTCATACTATTTTTTTGATCATTTGGGTATTAAGGGAACTCTCTTCTGCAAAAGGAAACCTCTGCAAACACTCAAACACCACCTTTATTCACTCAAAACCACACTGGCAACTGACATTGTCTGCCGCAAGAGCAACAGATAGACTTTAACTTAAAGGGACAGTGCACCTCCACATCTCATCATCATGAGATGCATACACTCTTATGGAAGAAAGTGTCTATGCCACACATGCCCTTAACATTGACTTCTCTCCCTCCAAAGAAAAGATAGTCGGCAACCAGGGCCACAGAAATAAAATTGGTGGAGGAGCAGCACTGAAAACCCTGAGCGGACATGAAGCAGGGGTGCTGCAAATCATGGGCAGGCAGACAGGAGAACCTATAGGAGAGGGCGAGGTTAGAGGCAAGGTGGCAACAGAAATGTTATAAAAGGTGGGAAATGCTCATCGTGGGTAGTATTCGCTTTGTGTGCTTCTGAAAGTATTGCAATGCTCTTATACTCAACAATTATTTCTTTAAGAGGAATGTCACCATTGGCACAGTTTAACAAGCTCTTCTGTATTTCACATCATAGAAGAGACAGACGATGACAAAGGCCACCCAAGAACTTCCGCTGGGGATTTATTTGCTGGAATTGCAGCCTCAACTGCTACTACTTCCTCACCAATTATATCATGGCATCTTACCTGCACAACACCAGCACAGAGGCACCCACTCGGGAGGAAGTAGCTAATCAGTCAGAAGGGCTGTCACTGGGTGAAACACTGAGGTATACTGAGAATGTAAACGTGGAGTGGAAGAGAGAGGACACTGCCATTCCTTCATCGAAGGTGGAGAAATGACCAGCCTTGGCTGAGGAACCTGGGGACCCAGATCTCAGGGCCCAGTCTTCAAAAGAGCTATGATTAGGGAGCATCGAACTCATGTCCAGGTAGTAGAGATGGATTCCATGCATACAGTTGAGATGATGGATAAGTGGGAGGAATCTCACTACCCACATCTGCAATATGTTGCTGGAATTTCCCCATGACCTGCAAAAGTCTGGAGACTGTGATAGCTAGTGTAGAATGAAAAATTCTCAGCAGAAGAGCAGAAAACTGAACCTGCAAAGGCAGACCAGGTACTGGAATAGAGACAGCCCAGAAGAGAATACAGTCTCAGTAGAAAGTGGCAGTGCAGGTGGAGGTCCCAGTAAAGTCCAGAAGCCAGCTGGCCCCGATTTTCGGGCAGCTGTCGGGTGGCTTTTCATGCGGCCCTGGTCCGAAAATCATGGAAAAAGCGGGTCGGGACCCCCCCCGCCTGATTCCCCACCCCGTCCGACTTTCGGACCGCCGTTTCCACGCGCCCCGCTTCAGTCCCGCCCGCCGCTGGCGGGACTGCTCGTCGGCACACTAATCACCAATGATCACCTTGTTAAGGACGATTTTCCCGTGCCGTGCGACTTTGGGGCTTTCCCCACCTGAAGCCCGCCTGCGGGGAACCCCGCCGATGAGAGCTGGCATGAAAACAGCTGGCTGGCTTGCTTGCAGCAGCAGGTCACTGAGGGCTGAAGATATTTAAAGAGGCAGCATTTGCAGGCTGCAGGACCTTGTTGATCAAGGCTTGGGGGAACTATTTGAAGCCTTAGGAGCAGCTGCAGAAAGTTGGAGCCTCACACACTTCTTCAGTGTGAGCTCCTGGGAAGGCCCTCTCACCACCCTAACTCAGGACCTCCTCAACCGAGGCATCTGCTAGAAGCATGGGAGGCCTTTGGCACCTTCCCTTCCTGGCATTAGAGGATCTCCAACAGCAGAGGCGGCGGCAGCAGAACCAGGAACAGCAGAATGAGCACCAGGCTGCTGCTCACTCACCTGAAGCTGCACAGGCCAGAAGGGGCCAGCGCTTGGAAGTGGCTTGAGAGCACCTTGCTGCGCTTTAGGAGGCCAGTGGGACCTGTTTCTGCACTGGCAGTCCTACTCAGAAGGACTTCCATGAAGATCTGGTTTCTCTGTTCAACAGATGGCCAACGCTCCTCAAGAGATGTCATTCTATTATGAGCACTCACCATGTTTTCCGTATGCTGGCGAGTTATCTCCTCCATGGAGGTTGCCAACCTTTCCATGGTGCTGCGTTCATGCACCAATGACTCCACAAAGGCTCTGCTCATGGTCGCTATGGACTCCTCCATTCGCTCCACACTCGCAGCGACCCTGGAGACAAAACCTGCCAGAGACTCCTGCATCTGTGCATGGAGATCCATCACCTCTTCTCTTGCGGATGGACCCAGAGGCAGAGGGTCGACATGCAACGCAGCTGAGCTGAGCTGGCAGAGCCCTGCGCCCTCTGACGAGGACTCTCCACTGCTGTCCCTGTCTCCAGAATCTGCTGAGGCTCACTTGTCAGCTGTGAAACACCAGGTGACAACACTACTCTATGTCCCGAAGGTCCCCCCGAGGTGTGAGTGTCTGTGCTGGTGCTGGGTGCGCTTACTTCTGCTCACGCTGCGCCCTCAGAGGTTGGAGCTTCCTCTGAGGAGTCTGGCTGCACAGCCTCTTCCTCCTCCACAGTGAGGACGGGGGCTCTGGATGGTACTGTGGGGAGTAAAGGAAGGAGTTACAGATGTATTGGCAAGGTTCCTCTGGTGACTCCCAGCGAGTTGGCATCTGCTGACACCTGCATCCATGCAGCATTGGTCTCAGTGGGAGACCTCTTCCTCCCTGACCTAGGGAAGAGGACCTCCCTGTGGGCCCTAACCTCATCCAATAATGCCTGCAGTGAAGCCTCGTCGAATTTGGAGGCAGCTCGGGGTCACAGCTGCTGCAGGCTCCTCTGCCATCCTGTATGGTTCATTTGGAAGCCTTCAGAGGATGCAGTGCTTGCCATGGACCTTGAAAGCACCACGAATGATGACATCATACTGTGGGGATTTCTGACTCGCTTTAGACAATTAGCAAGGCTTCCCACATGCTGGGAATTAATTGGCCAATTGAGGGAAAATTGCGTGGGGCTGGCTGACACTTTTTTATGTGTGTCAGAAACCCCACATTCGGGGAAATCCGACCATTCCCCACACAAGCCGAAAATCGGGGCGGTCCAGGAGAAAGTGGATTTCTGTCTAGGACAGCATTTTTTTTATTCGTTCATTGGATGTGGGTGTCGCCGGCAAGGCCAGCATTTATTGCCCATCTGTAATTGCCCTTGAGAAGGTGGTGGTGAGCTACCTTAGAGTCATAGAGTCATTACAGCACAGAAGGAGGCCATTCGGCCCAGCGAGTCCATGCTGGCTCTCTGTAGAGCAATCCAGTCAGTCCCATTTCCCCATTCTAGCCCTGCAAGTTCATTTCCCTCAAGTCCCTATCCAATTTCCTTTTGAAATCATTGATCGTCTCCGCTTCCACCACCCTCGTTGGCAGCGAGTTCCAGGACATTATCACTCGCTGCGTAAAAATGTTCTTCCTCACATCCCCCCTGTATCTCTTGCCCAAAATCATAAATCTGTGTCCCCTAGTCCTTGTACCATCAACTAATGGGAACAGCCTTTCTCTGTCTACCTTATCTAAATCTGTCATAATCTTGTACACCTCTATCAAATCTCCCCTCAACCTCCTTTGCTCCAAGGAGAACAACCCCAGCTTCGCCAACCTAACCTTGTAGCTAAATTCCCTCATCCCTGGAACCATTCTGGTAAATCTCCTCTGCACCCTCTGAAGGACCTTCACATCCTTCCTAAAGTGTGGTGACCACAACTGGATGCAATACTCTAGTTGTGGCTTAACCAGAGCTTTATAAAGGTTCAGCATAACTTCCCTGCTTTTGTACTCAATACCTCTATTTATGAAGCCCAAGATCCCATATGCTTTGCTAACTACTCTCTCAATAGGTCCTGCCACCTTCAAAGATCTATGCACATGAACTCCCAGGTCCCTCTGTCCCTGCGCACTCTTTAGAACTGTGCCATTAAGTCTATATTGCCTCTCCCTATCCCTTCTGCCAAAATCCATCACCTCACACTTCTCTATTAAATTCCATCTGCCACTTGTCTGCCCATTCTGCTAGCCTATCTATGTCCTGTTGCAGTCGATTGGTATCCTCCTCACTGTTTGCCACACCCCCAAGTTTGGTATCATCGGCAAATTTTGAAATTTTACTCTGTATTCCAATATCCAAGTCATTTACATATATCAAAAAAGCAGTGGTCCCAGCACTGACCCTTGAGGAACACCACTGTCTACCATCCTCCAGTCTAAGAAACAACCATTTACCACAACTCGCTGTTTTCTGTCCTTAAGCCAATTTCTTATCCAAGCTGACACTGACCCTCCTATTCCATGAGCCTCAATCTTGTTAACTAGCCTTTTATGTTGTACTTTTTCAAACGCTTTCTTAAAATCCATGTAGACAACATCCACTGCATTTCCCTCATCTCTGTTACTTCATCAAAAAATTCAATTAGATTAGTCAAACACGATCTACCTTTTACAAATCCGTGCTGGCTCTCCTTAATTAACTTAAACCTCTTCAAGTGCCTGTTAATTTTTTTCCTGATTACTATTTCTAAAGTTTCTGTTAAGTTTTTCTAACATTAATGGATGAGGAAATCAAAGACTAATACGAACTTAGTGATCAGAATACTGCAGTCTTCTTATTATCCATCTGCAAGGAAGATGTGCATTTTAAGTCTTTTTTTACAAATGATTAATGCAGTATAAGAGAAAGTTTCCACTTGTGGGGAAGAACATAACTAGAGGCCATCAATATAAGAGAGTCACCAAGAAATCCAACAGGGAATTCAGAAGAAACTTCTTTCCCCAGAGACTGGTGGGAATGTGGAACTCGATACCACGGGGAGTAGTTGAAGCGAATAGTCTAGATGCATTTAAGGGGAGGCTAGATAAGCATATGAGGGAGAAGAGAATAGAGGGTTATGCTGATAGAGTTAGATGAGGAAAGACGGGAGGAGGCTTGAGTGGAGCATAAATGCCGGCATGGACTGGTTAGGCCAAATGGTCTGTTTCTGTGCTGTATATCCTATGTAATCCTGTGTGAAGCACATAATTTGAAACAAACAGGGCTCTAATTACACTTAGTATTTCTCTAAAATACCTTAAGGTTTTCATTTTATGCTCTTGCAACAATTAAACAAAAATTCTTACCAAGACCAACAATGTAATTAAGAACGTTTTCACTAGATCAAAGCACAAGGAAAGGCTGCTCAAGCGGTAACATTTCTCAAGCTAAATAATAGAAGTTCTAATTACAGTTGAAACATTAAATTAGAGTCGTAGGGGGTGTAAGCCTTTCTCTTACTATTGTTTGAACTTCGAGAATTACAAATAAGCGTAACAATGACAGGTAAGTATGCGATCAATAATAAAATTGGGGCTAGATTTTCAGTATAGACAGTTTTGGGGCGCTAACCTTAGCGCCCGCCCGAAGTTAGCGCCCGCCCCAAAGTAGCGTCCCGTTGCCGGAAATTCAGTGGTTTCGCCCTAAGAGATTGGTGGAGCGCTAAAAGAGGCGTTCCACTCCTATCTTTAGGCGCTAAGCCGGCGGTCCAGAGGGATAGCGCCCAGGCGGGGCGCAGCGCGGGTGCGGTCATTTTTGGACTCACAGCAGACCCCATGGCGCCGACCAGCTCTTAAAGGGGGAAGGGACGATTTGGTCTGCTGCCACGCCCTGCACACTGCAGCCTTGCAAAGAGGCCTCAACACTGCTGCTCAGCCCCAGGGAGTCATGGCAACGCCAGAGAAGGCCCGTCAGCGTGCCCTGCGCTTCTCAGAGGGTGATCTGGACATAATGGTCACAGCTCTGGAGGTGAGGCGCAAGATCTTGTTCCCAGAGAGTGGGAGGAATCCAACCCACCACGACTACACCAAAGCCTGGAAGCAGATCGCCCAGAGGGTGACGTTCACCGGCGATGCCCCCAGGACCCACAAACAATGTCATAAAAAATACAACGATCTGACCAGGATTGTGAAGGTGAGTAGCCTTTCCAGTCTCCTCCTCATTCTTGCATGTACACCTGACATGATGGGCAAAGGGAGCTGAAAGTCCTATTGGCCAGCCCTCAGCCAGCAGCATTGGGATAGTCATGAGCATCACATGGCCATTCGGCACTCTACACTTTGTCCAAGCTATTCCACCATGGGAGGCAGTGCACACTACATCAGGGCTTCACTCTGTCCAAGCTATTCCACCATGGGAGGCAGTGCACACTACATCAGGGCTTCACTCTGTCCAAGCTATTCCACCATGGGAGGCAGTGCACACTACATCAGGGCTTCACTCTGTCCACGCTATTCCACCATGGGAGGCAGTGCACACTACATCAGGGCTTCACTGCGCACTTACAGCCCGTCCTTTCTCTTGCAGGCTAAAGTAGCGTTTAATCGCCAGGCGCGTGCCAGGGGTGGCCGCGCCAAGCTGCAGAAGCTCACTCGGCTGGAGGAGCGCATGTGTGTGCTCATGGGAGCCCGTGTGATTGTCCCCACAGCGTGCGGAGTATCCGACCCTCCACTGCCCGGCAATGGTAAGGACCTCGCCTTTTGGCCCTCTCGCGTCGCACTGGCCCATCCGAGCTACCTCCTTTGCCACTGTCCCACCAATGCGCTGAATGCCAGCAGTCCTAACTCCCTCGCTGACGCCGTCTCCTCACTCTGAAGCTACTCTTGTGCATTCCTGCTTTCAGCTGGTGACGACCAGGACCCTGAAGCTGCCAGTGACAGCACATCCGACCAGGAGGAGGAGGAGGAGCAAGCCGGACCTTCGGGGGAACAGTCACGTCCCGCAGGAGAGGAGGAAATGCTTGACACCTCCTCACTGGACGAGTGCCTGGAGGAACTGTCGCAGGGCAATGCAGCTTCTGGGACCAGTGGCGTCCAGCCACCCAGGAGCCGTGCGCGTGGCCCGCGGCCTTCCCCCCAAAGGGGGGAAGGATCAGAGGGGAGTGCTGCTGTTCGGCACACTCGCCGCCACCAACGCGGCAAGGGTCCCCTAGTTCGGCCCCCTCCTCCCCAGCGGGAGAGTCGCGACTCCAGTCCGGACACCTTCACCTCGGAGGAGGTGCGGAAGCTGGATAAGATGGCCGAGGATTCGGATCGGCGCCACACGGAGCTCATGAGCGTGGTGGGGCGCATGCCTGAGGCCATCGAGTCGCTGGCGACCAGTGTGCGCGAGTTCGGGGCAGCAACTGCCGCGAGTGGCCGCATGCTGACTGATGCCGTCAAGACCCTGGCGGCTGTGATGCGCACGCACAGCAGGACCACAGGGGCACTCACTGCTGCCACACGCGCTGTCTCAGGCAGGCATCGCCAGGGTAAGCGTCAAGGGCAAGCGGCTGCAGCTGATGGTGGCCAGGCTCAGGTGCGCCACTCAGCAGACAGCCCCTCGAGGCCCAAACGCCGTGTAGGCCGCCCCCCAGCGGCATCTGGCGGAAGAGCATCTGAGCCTCAGGCGCCTTCCCCCAGCCTCGCAGCAGCCACTGGGCAGAGCTTGCGAAGGAGCAGCAGGCCGGGCAGGGGAGGCAAAAGGCTGGGCAAGGTCTCGCCCTCGCGGGCCACTCAGTAGAGGGTGTGGGCAGCTTTCCTTTTATATGGCGGTGGCCATCTTTATTTTGCCCATGGTTGTGTTGTTGGAGGGCTTATTTTTTGCGTTAGGCCGACGTTGAGGCCCGGTTTGAAGAAAGGTGGTGTGACTCCTCCCCAGTTTGTGGGAGTGAGTCGTTTGTTGGGCTTTTTGTGGGGCCCGTTTATTGTTTTTGGGGATTCATGTGGGAAGGGCTTTTCATTTTTGTGTAATAAAAAATTATCTTTATTCATGCAGTCTCCATGGTTGTTCTTCTTAGTGTTTGTTGGCTTCGCCGGCTGAGGGCTTGCGGAGCGGCTGCATTCATCTTCCCTCATGGCCCCTGGCCATTCCCTGACAGGGGGCTTAGAAGTACCGTGTAATAAGGTGGCGTCGTGCGGCCCTTGGCCCTGGTCGCTCCCTCCTGGGAACGTACTCCTGCTCCTCCTGCTCCTCCTCCTCATGCTCCTCCTGCTCCTCCTCCTGAGGTGCTGGTCCAACGTCAGGTGGCAGTGCCCGAGTCCTGCGGATAGCCAGGTTGTGTAGCATGCTGCAAACCACCACAAATTGGGAGACCCGGTCCGGCGAATACTGGAGAGCTCCTCCGGAGCGATCAAGGCAGCGGAACCGCTGCTTGAGGACCCCAATAGTTAGCTCGATGATGTTGCGGGTGGTTTGATGGCTCTCGTTGTAGGCCTCTTCAGCAGCGGTCCTGGGCGCGTGGAGCGGGGTCATGAGCCAGGTGCACAAAGGATAGCCTTTGTCCCCGAGTAGCCATCCTCTTGGGGGAGGCTGTGCCTGGAACATGTCATGCACTGTACTCTGCCGCAGGATAAAGGCATCGTGGCTGCTGCCTGGGAAGCTGGCATTGACTGCCATGATGCGCTGCTTGTGGTCACAGACCAGCTGCACATTCAGAGAATGGTAGCCCTTCCTGTTGCGATACTGCTCGCCATGCTCCAGAGGGGCCCGCAAAGCCACATGCGTACAGTCAATGGCGCCCTGCACCAAGGGGAATTCCCCGAGTCTGGAAAATCCCAATGCGCGCTGATGCTGGCTCTCCAGGGCCATGGGGAAGGAGATGAATTGGCTTCTCCTTCTGAACAGTGCTTCGGTCACCTGGCGGATGCAGCGATGCGCGCCGTACTGGGAGATGTTTGCTATGTCCCCAGCAGCGTATTGGAAGGAGCCGGTGGCATAGAAGTTCAATGCCACCGTCACCTTCACTTCCACCGACAGAGACGTCCTGCACCTGAGCTTTGGCCGCAGATCTCGGCGAAGCAGGTGGCAGATCTCTGCAATCACCTCCTTTCGGAATCGGAGCCTTTTAACACATCGCGCGGCACTCATGTTTAGGTAGGAGCGCTGCTGGCGGTATAGCCTGACTGGGTAAGGCCTACGTGGCCGACGCCTGTAGCCCCCTCTGCCTCTAGCCAGGGCTGCCCCTCTCACAATGCGTCTGCGAGCCCTACGGACATGGAGCTGCAGCTCCGCGTTGGCACCCCATGCAACCCCCATCAAATCCTGGCAAACACGCTAATTTCCAAAAGGCCACTTGCAGCGCTCTGGCCTGAGTCCAAAAATACCTGGCTCTTGCTGCTTGAAACCAGTTAGCTATCCTCCTTGTTGTGTCTCGAGAAATGCGTTGCACAAGAGTGTTTTCTGAAAAAAGGCTGGCCTTTATACTGGAGAGTACGTCCCCTTTAATTTGCGCCCCCCGGGGCCCGCGCTGGTTGTGTTGCGTTCCTTTTTCCAAACGCTCCGGCCGCCAGCCGCACAATGGGGCGGTCCGACTGAAGTTTGGAATCGGGGCGCACAAAGGGCGTTGCACGAGGATGTGACGTCATTTTCTGCGCGCGCATCCGGGCGGGCGCTAAACTTTGCGCCGGCGCTAACAGGCAACTTAATTTGGGGCGGGGCGCAAACTGCGCTGCGCCCGGGCGCTACACGCATAGCGCCCGAAAAACACTTCTCTTAAGGCGCTAACTGCTGGCGCAAGCGACTGAAAATCTAGCCCTTGGTCTTTATTCACACTACAGTTCAAAATTTAAGTGTACATCGCAATCAATATGCACCCAATTTACCCGTACATAAAAGTACCCCCAGCAACTCATACGCTACCCCCTGGCGATTTATATCCCAAGTCAACCATATATAAAAGTACCCTTTAACAATATCTAAGCTCTATGTCCGACTTTTATACATACTCCTTTATCTCTGGGTGATCGGTCCAGGAAAGGTCGTAAGTCAAAAACATAGACTGGCCAGCTTTCTTTGTTCCTCTGTTCTTCCACTTCTGTCTTCTTTCTTTCTTCCTGAATTTCCTGCCTCTGGGTCACTTCTTTTATAGGGCCTTTCTGCCAGCCTCCTTCGTATATCACTGTCTGCCTGCCTCTGATAGGTCAGTTTCACTCCAAACCTTCCCTGATTGGAATTCCTTCCGCATGACATGTTCATGTTCCTGTGAGATATGTGGGGGCAGGACTTCCTCGTCACTCGTGTTTCTCCTTCCTGTCCTTGTGGTCCTACAAACAAAGGACCACCAGGCAAAGGACCCCCTGCTGAATTCCACCATTTTGTGTCTTCACAAACAAAGAAATATGCTGACTTCCTAGTATTCCATAACCATTTCACAATTCATTCTGAACTTCGATCTCGACATGGTAGCAGCGGTTTTATTACAGTTTTTAGAATCTTACAGAGGTGAAATTTGATAAAGCTCAAAAATGACCGCAGGGGGCTCGAAGTGCAATGTGCCCATGCTTGTTTGAAGTGTTACAGGCAGCACACAAAATTCGTGCTGCCTGCTCATTATAATGATGGAGCGCTGATCTCAGTACTAAACATGCTGCTGGTTGGCTTAGTGTTCAACAGGCGGACCAGTATCGGGTTCAGTCTACTGGCTGATAAAATTTGGCCTAGGCTTTCTGCACTACTTAAAGGGAAGGTGCTTTGTTGCAGAAGCACTTCATTGTCACTCTGAAGCCATGGCTCAACAGGGAAGAGAGAGGGCAAGGAGGTTATCTGATGCGGCACAGGGGGCCTTGGTCCTGGGGTGAACAGATGATGTCAGGTCCTCTACCTGCAGGGGGGCAGAAGGCCTTCCATGCAGCACGCCAGAAGGCTGTGGGAGGAAATAGTGCAAGCTGTCACTGCCACAAATGTTGACCCCAGGACCTGGATCCCGTGCCGCAAGAAGTTTAATGACCTCACACGAGTGGTCAAGGTGAGTGAATGTATCTTCAAATGCTATATCCCAACAACTGCACCAGCAGTCTCACACACTGCTCAATGCACCATACCCTCACCATTCAACTACCAACAATCTCTAGCAATCACGACTCATAACTCCCATTCATAGTTTTAACTCACCCTCACACACTTACCACTGCTTCAACACTCACACCTTGCCCATGGAGGAGAGTGAAGGAGAAGAGGCACCATCACTCGATCTGACACTCCCAGGCACCAGCTCAGAAAATGGCACTGTGTGGACTCTAGAGGGTAGTATAGAGGCGGGATATGCACGTGGTGAGTCACCAAGCACGAGTGGGCTGTGGCCAGGCCAGGGGAAAGGGTAGCTCGGGTCCCAGCTCCCTGGAAGACGAGTTCACGCACAAGTTCTGCTGCACAGGACTCAGATGATGACTTCGATGTGGCGGCCTCAGAAGAAGATTGATGGGCATGCACAGAGAAATGCTTGGTGCAATGGCAAGCCTGCCAGGGAGCCTCTTGTCAGTGTTAAGGAACATGGAGGAGCCCGACTCCAACATTGTACGGGGTTTTGCGCAGAGCTTGGAGCCCATGATTTCAAGGATGGAAGTGATGGGCGTCTCCATTATGACACTTGTGGATCCAAATATGATGCTGTGTGTATTGGGCGATTTCACAGCTTCCACTGCAGCACAAGTAGAAGTGACCCAGCGGGCTGGACGATGGGAAACCCGGAACTCCACAGTGTGCATGCTACATCAGGGGTGGGTTCCCGGATGTCAGCCTGATTGACAGGCTGGCTTCCAGTCGTGCAGGGAACTCCAAGAAGGAGGCCGCAGCAACAGGTAAGTGCTAGGCCCAAGCTGTTGGGGGTGGGGTGTTCGAGCTCGGGAGGGGGCGGGGTTCAATCCCCCAGGTTGAGGGGAAGTAAAATGTGACATGTTATTAAAAATGAGAAACTCTGCAAATTTGAGAAAAATTGCTAATATTGTTGCTTCAGATTCATGTGAACATGAAGTTGCAGCAACTGGCCAAATGACCTTGGACATGTAACCTTATAGATTTTAGTTGTTTAAGTTCAGCAAACAACTACATCTGTTTACTGGGGAATGGTTCTTTCTGTCGTAGACTTTAAAGAGATAATTCACCAGAATTTACTATAGGGGCAAACGAACAGCACTTGCCATTCATTAGACTTGCCCTTGCCCATTTAATTTCCATGGTGGCTAAAAATGTTAGTGCCCCGAAAAAGATCGTGCCCGTCCACCATAAATTCAGTAGTAGCACCCCAAGCAGGAGGTGGAGCGCTACTGGAAAGCACTCCCCCTCCTGCTTGGGGTGCTACTACTGAAGTTTGCGGTGCTATGTGCAACAGCGCCATGTGCAGCGGTACATAGCACCGCGCCATTGCTGGCCTCCTCCCCTGATTAAAGGGGAGGGTCCTAGCACTGCGTGCTCCAGGGCTCTGCTGGACCACCGGGGAGCAGGGTGCCGTGAAAACAGCCCGGCACTGAGCGATCACGGCCGGCACTCCACATAAAAAATGGAAAGGGGGCAGGTGCTGGCAGTCAGCCAAAATAAAAATGGCCGCCCGACACCTGTCCTTTAAGTTGCGGCGCTGCTGCTGCAAAAATGCCCCCGATCCTGTCGGACATATTGTCCGGTGATAGGTCAGGGGGCGCAAAGGAAGTTTGCGGCCGGGGTGCTGCGCATGGTGATGATGTCATCGGCGACGGCAGAGCGCCGTGGGGCGCTACCGGCTACCGCCACCACTAACCTCCCGCTGAATTTCGTGGCGGCGCTAACGAGAGGCGCAAACTAACCCAATTTTTCCCCCATGAGCTTTTGCACGGCAAGTTGCTGTAAGTGGGAGATAGAAATGCGCCCTCTACAGGGCACCTGGGAACTGTGTTTTCAGGGCAAACAATTGTATCTCCTTAACCAATCAGATTGAAGGATCATTAATGAATAGCAGCCCAGAAAGGGTAAGTTAGAATATTCACTGTCAAATCTGGGATGGAAAGCGAACTAAAGCAAGGAAAAGAAAGATTGTATTAAGAGAGAAAAAAGAGACAAAAAGAAAAAGTAAAAAAAAAAATTAAAGGGCCAGAAATTAGGATCGGGAGCTTGCCGCGCGTGCAAGCCCCCGATATGCACTCACCCGGCGCGCCGACATCTGAAGCCCGGGCCTGCTTGGAATTCCTGTCCCTGGCCCGGTTCAGATGTCGGCGCGATGTGCTTGCCTGATCCAGCGGCATAGTTAGTGCGATGTGCCGGCTGGGATCAGGTGAGCACTCTGCAGCCAATCAGGGGAGGGGAAACGTCATTCATAATGTTTGATAGTAAAGACTGTCAAACTCATGAAAAGTACGGGTGCCCAAAAGACTAGTTTAACTTTAAATAAAAAAAATTTAAAATCCCAATAATTAAATAAACTATAAATAACTTTAAAAACTATTTTAAACAATTAATCAAATTTTTGAAAAAAATAATTTTTTACGAAATCGGGTCTAAAAATAAACTTACCTTACTGTAAAGTCCTTAAAAACAATGAAGCTGTGGAAAAAATGTAATAATTTTAAATAATAGACCACTTACCTTCAAGAATCCACTCCTTACGCCTCCTTTTTATATGTCTAAAAAGTTCAGGCCCTTGCACACGCGCAAACCTGTCAAAAAGAAGGAAGTTCAACGCGTGCGCACAGAGTCCTGCGCGGACACGTTGGACCTTTGAACCCCTTGGAGGAAATGCCGGTTTCCCGTGCATGCGTTGTGCATGCTGAAATCCGGCACTTCCAACGGGCCCACGCGTGAGTACACCGTCCGTTGGGACCGGAATTACTGGCCTAAACTGAAAGAATGAGACTCCACACTTGTAAAAGTTAATTTTCAGTGGCAGAGAGGTTGTTTGGCAGTAATTAAGCCTTATTACGCAGTTAAAAAAGGGTACTTAGTCTGAAATGGACAAGCTCTAACTTTCTATGGTGAGCTTAGTCCGTATCTACAACATAAGTAATGGAACGTCACGCTGTGAAGTACATTTCAACAGTGAGTCAGATGACGTGATGCCGTTTTTGCGCAGTTTATGAAGGTGCGGCGCATCATGGACAGCAACTTCTGTATTTTTGCGTTCATCTGCGCATCTGCACTCATCTGAAGTTGCTGTCTGATTTGAGCATAAATAACAGTGAGCACTGTTAGCCTCATCATTATTTTTACAATAAATTCTGTTTATGTTTTATTTGTGTTGACACTTCCATTTAATTTTTTTTAACTTTTATCAAATGTAAGATGATATGGTAGGCTGGGTGGTGTAGTGGGCTAAAAAGATGCCGAATTACCTCTACCTCTGGAGCCTGAGATTGATTCCAACCTCAACTAATGGGATGATAATCTCCTGTTTCTCTCCGGCAATAGTAAGTGAAATTGCTTTGGATGGTCTCAATTCAGTCCCTAGGAATTGTGAGTTCTCAACACAATGCTGCTTATAAATCTCAGAGAGCCTGCAAGATTGGCTAGTGTGGCAAATGGAAATGTTCAAGTTCACTGTGGCTGATTTGGTGTTCATTGCAGATTTACTCTATATTTTGTGCATGCTAAACTTGAGCTGGGAGTGTTTGATACACAGACACTGCATACCAAATATCAAAAAAGGGTTATTTTCCATAAACACTCACAGCCTACATGTTGACAAGCATCAATTCCACCTCCCTCAGTAAATTTGTCACACTGATGTGAGGTTACTGACAGATACATCAGCACATCTGATTACCAGCATATCTGAGAAAGAATATGAGCCAAATAAGAATGTGTAAAATAATGCAACAAACACCCATCACTGACCAATACTAGATGATCTCCTGTGGAGCTGTTCCTGCATCAAAATTTGTAAACAACTTTCCTCCTGCAACTCACTCTGCTTCACTCAGTTTTTCATTCTCTAACTATTTCATTTTCCTTCTCTCTTTTTCTTTTCTTTCCACTCTTTCTGTCTTTCTCTTGTGTCTCTGTATGGCTATCGTGAACTTTCTTGTTGTCATCTCTTTGTTTGTCCCCAACCCTTTTCAATCTTTTTTCTTCCCTCTTTCTGTTAGAAAAATAAGTAGTCATTCCATTTATTGATATGTTAATAGAGTTACATGAAGAAGGGTGAGTGGAGCATAAACACCGCCATGGACCTGTTGGGCCGAATGGCCTGTTTCTGTGCTGTAAAATTCTATGGGTGAAAAATTCGGCTCCGTAGCGACCGATTTTTCAGCGCCACGTGTGTCGTTTTGTGCCGAAAATGGCATCCGTGCCATGCACACACACTTCTGGTGCATGCCACACCGGATGCCATCTTGGTGAGGATGGTAGGCTGGGCATTAGCAGCATGTGCCGGAAGTATGCAGAGTGCGAAGATCGTGACGTGAACCAGCATGCAATGCTGATTTAACACCAGCGCTGCTATTTTCATCATCAATGCTGGAGCTAACATCCTGTCTTAACCTTGCACAGCTAAACATGCCTTCAGCATCAGTAAGGAACCCCCACCAGCGTTATTTAACGGATCACCAACCACTCTTAACATTAGTTGCTGATTGATTTCTACTGGCTCTGTGTAAGTTTGTGGAAGTGTTTAGAGCTTTCTAAAGTTGTTTAAAGTTGGTGAGATGACTGGAAGTGGTGCTGCAAATGGAGAAGACCTTGGTTCTGACTTCAAGGGTTCTGGTCGGACCACTTGCTCCCAGTCATGGGTGCTCTAGTTGTCATCCCCCTTGGCCTGCAGCATGACAGGGAGATGGACCAGAGGCAGCATAGAAGAATGCAAGCTGCTTGCAGAGGGAGGAGGGCTCTCAGCAGGAGGCCGTACCCACCTAGGGTATTCCGAGAGCAGTTCCCTTACCTGAGCCTGAGCCAGGAGCAGTGTGTGAGGTGGCTGTGTTTTATGAAGGAGGTGCTCACAGAACTCTGCCACCTCTTACAACCAGACCTGCAGCCCTACACCAGGGCAATGACAGTGCTGCCAGTGGCTATGAAGGTGACTGTGGCCCTGAATTTCTTTGCATTTGGATCCTTCCAGGCTGATGCAGGCGACATCTATAACCTCTCCCAGTTCGCCGTCCACCACTGCATAAGAGAGGTGACAGACGCTCTTTATGCCAGGAGAGGGGACTTAATTGTCTTCTCTCTGACCAGAGAGAAGCAGGCGGAGTGTGGCTTTGCCAGTATAGTGGGCTTCCTCATGGTGCAGGGTGCCATCGACTGCACGCACGTGGCTTTACGGGCAATCCATCTAAATGCTGAGATGTACCTCAACCGCAAAGGTTTCCACTCGCTGAATATACAGTTGGTGTGCGATCATGCTCAGCATATCATGATGGTGAATGCCTGGTATCCTGGCAGCAGTCATGATGCTTTTATTCTGTACCAGTCTGCTGTTTCCTCAGTCTTTGAGCCACCATATCAAAGCAGAGGCTGGCTGCTGGGTGACAAGAGCTATCCATTGACCACCTGGCTCGTGACTCCGCTTTGCAACCCAATCACACATGGCCAGCATGCATATAATGAAAGCCATGCTGCCACATGAAACATCATAGAGCAGACCATTGGGGTGCTGAAGCAACAGTTCCTGCTGCCTGGACCGCTCTGGTGGAGCCCTCCAGTACTCACCAGAGTGTGAATCAAGATTTGTCGTGGTCTGCTGCATGCTCCACAATGTCACCATCATGAGGGCACAGTCCTTGCCACCAGGCATACGGCGACCAGTTGAGGAGGAAGGGCAGGAAGCAGCGGAGAAGGCGGAAGAGGAGGCAGTGGAAGGGAGGAGGCAACCCAGATAGCCGCTTTCTGCCCAGCCTGTCCATGATCGACTCATCCGACTGCAGTTTCAGTGAACGCAACCCCAATTCCACACTCACCAATTGTCCCACACCATGCCTTCCCTCTGTTATTGACCATCACAGCATCCTCTTGGCCACAATGCTGAAATGAAAGCCACCACAAAACAAACATTCCAATTCAACTTTATACATCAATCCATCCAATATTACATAAAAATGTCAACTAATCACCCTTGTGCATTCCCTTAGTGCCTGTCTTTTCTGTGTCTTTGCCTGTCCAAGTGCTCCTATGAAGTGCTACCCCAGTGACTGCAGCATGGCTGGTGGAAGGTTGCTGACTTTAAGTGGGGGAGACATCAGATGGCCTTGCAGGAGGACCTTGAACAGCTCTGGGCCTAGTAGGCCTGGCTGTAGACTTCACCACCTCGGCATGGGCAGCAGCAGTCTGGGCTGGCTGGCTGACAGGCAACTGCAAGGGAACTGGCGTAGTGGCAGCGGTGGGAGCACGAACACTGTCATCCTGAGAGAGGACAGCAGGGTCAGCCTCCATGGATCCATTGCCACTCCCCTGGGGCAGCACCTCACCAATCCTAGTAATCTGCTGGAGTACAGACTGCTGGACTGCTGTGACACCTTGCAAGCCCCTTTCCACACTGGTAAACCCAGCCACGGTGGCAGCAGTCTGTGCTTGCATGGCAGCAACCTGAGCCTGCATGAGAGTAGTCTCGGATTCCATGACCGAAGTCTGAGCTTCCACTGCGGCACTCAGATGTTGGGTCGCTTTTGCCTGTGCTGCAATGGAAGCTGAGACATCGGGCATCAGACGCTGCATCATGGTTGGGTCCACAAGTGTGGTAATGGATTTGGCCATCACTTCCATCCTGAAAATCATGGGTGCCAAGCTCTACATAAAGCCCTGTGCAAGGTTGATGCCGGACTCCTGCATGCTCCTTGACATTGCACTCAGGCTTTCTGGCAGGGCTGCCAATGCACCAAGCATTTAATTGTGCACACCCACTAGCCTTCTTCTGAGGGTCGCTCCATTGATGTTCTCAACTGAGTCCTCTGCAGCAGAACTCGTGTGTGACCTCTCCCTCGGGGGAGCTGGCACCTGCGATACCCTTTTCTCCTGGCCTGGCTGCAGCTCAGTCGGGCCCGGTGTGTCAACACGTGCAGATCCCACGTCTAACCTATCCTCTAAAGTACGCGCAGTGCCAGTATCTGAGCTGATGGCTGGGAGTGTGAAATCGTGTGATGCTGTGTCTTCATGTTAATTTCTTCCTGCTCCTCCACCAATGTCCGGCCACGTGACCGTTCTTGGCTATCTTAAAGGAGAAAGGCACCAGTGTAAGGTTGTGGTGAGGGGAGGGGGGAAAGCAAGAGGTGCATGCTTACACCATCTGCAGCTTGTAAGTCAGAAGAGATTGTGGGATGATTGGGAAGTGGGATGTGAGAAGAAGGATTAGGTATAAGGATGGCGTCATCTTAGATTGCTTCAGCCCCCGCCGCTGGCTACGAGCTCAGCGATTGCCCTCCCAAAAATTGCCAGCAACGTCTCCTCCAGGTGAGTGAGATTATACAGATTTGCCTGTGCCCCTTTGCATAGTTCCTGCTGGCTCTGATTGTGAGCCACCTTGTTCTGCAAGAGAAAGGGAAGTGTGCCAGTGAGTTTGGTGCAATTTGTTTGGGTTATGTTCCTGTCATGGTGGAATAGCTGACAGTGTGTGCAAGCTGTAAGATGTTGGTGTGAGACTTGCAACAGTGGTAAGTGTGCCATGGTGAGGTGAAGCTATGAATGTGAGGTATGAAGCATGTTTGGTAGAGATTGTTGGTAGGTGAGTGATGGGGGTGTGGTGCATTGACCAGTGTGTGAGGCTAGTGGTGCAGATGGTGGGGTATGGCATTTGAAGATGAATTCACTGACCTTGACAACTCGTGCAATGTCATTAAAATTCTTCCTGCACTGCAGCCAGGTCCTTGGGGCAACATTGCTGGCATTGACAGCTATGGCTATGTGCTCCCATTAGCACTTAAGATTTTTCCTGGAGGGCTTACTGGCTCCCTGTGGGAATATGACCTTCCTCCTCCTTTGCACCTCCTGCACCATGGCCTCCAGTGCTGCATCAGAGATCCTTGGTGACATCTGTAGTTGTTTTGCACTGTCTCCCCCAGCCAGTTGAATGAGCTGCTGCAGGCAAAATGCACCTCCCCATTAAAAGGTGCGGAGTGCTTTTAAGAAGTGGAGGCTAGCTTTCATTGGTGCTAGCCTCACATGAACTTGGGCCCCCTGCTGAGCTTTCAGGCATTCAACAGCACGTTCAGTGCTGGGCTGAACGCTACAATCATCATAGTATCTCTGGTGGAAGTACACAGGAATGGCCAGAAACTAGGCCGCAACTTGGATATGCCAAGCCTTATACTGAATTTTTCTCAGGCCTTTTGACTATTCAGTCATGAGATACCTAAACAGATTATAGACTGCTGCTTTTAAATTCATGTTACTATTGAACAGTAACAAGAGTTTTATTTAAATGAAAGCTAAACTATGCCCCTTTAGTCTACTGCTAAGTTATACAAGGTACTGCCCATGCAGGACATCCTCTTCTGGTTTTCTGTCTTTTTCTGTGAGGAAAGGCTCCAAAGTTTCTCCTGGCTCTTGTCATTGAATGCAGCTCAGATTGGAAGTGATCAAATTTGTGTTCTCCCACCCATAGTGCTGAGTGTCAGTACTCCAGTGATCAGCACCTGGTGCTGCCAGCTGCTATCATTCTTCCTATTTTGCTGGGGTGTTGCCATGCGGCTGTTTCTGGTGGTTCGCTATGGGACGATAGAATAAATTAACTGTTTCATTTTTGATCAGCTGCTCACCCATCCTCTCAGCAACAGACTCTAGTTTCCTGGTGCATAACCTAGTTGGAAACAGGGAGAAAGAAATTGTAATCTGGGGAGAATAACACTTTATGCAAGAGTGCAAAATGGGGTTTCTGGTACAGTAGCACAGACCAGCCGTGTCCCAAATATAATTCCTGATAAGACTAAATAAATAAGGTTTTGGAAACTGAGACATTGATCATATTAGGGCATGGTGTAAATGTCATCTTGAACCACATTTGTACGATGGCAGTTGACCAATAATCATTAGTTATTTAAGTTATGTTAGCATAGTGGTTACGTTACTGGACGAGCAATCCAGAGGCCTGGACTAATGATCCGGAGACATGAATTCACATCCCACTACAGCAGCTGGGGAATTTAAATTTAATTAAATAAATCTGGAATTAAATCTCGAATTAAAAAGCTAATATCAGTAATGATGACCGTGAAACTACCGGATTGTCATAAAAACTCATCTGGTTCACTAATAAGGCTAGGAAATCTGCTGTCCTTACCCAGTCTGCACTGTATGTAGCACTTAATTGTCCTTTGAAATGGCCCAGCAAGCCACTCAGTTGTAACAAACCACTACGATAAACAATAAGAATAAAATCGGATGGACCACCTGGCATCAACCTCGGCACTGGATTCAGACACGACAACGGCACACCCAGCCCAGTCAACCCTGCAAAGTCCTCCTCACTAACATCTGGGGACTTGTGCCAAAATTGGGAGAGCTGTCCCACAGACTAGTAAAGCAGCAGACTGACATAGTCATACTCACAGAATCATACCTTTCAGCCAATGTCACAGACTCCTCCATCACCATCCTGGGTATCTCCTGTCCCACCGGCAGGACAGACCCACCAGAGCTGGTGGCACAGTGGCATACAGTCAGGAGGGAGTGGCCTTGCGAGTACTCAACATTGACTCTGAAGTCTCATGGCATCAGGTCAAACATGGGCAAGGAAACCTGCTAATTACCACCTACCGCCCTCCCTCAGCTGATGAATCAGTACTCTTCCAAGTTGAACACCACTTGGAAGAAGCACTGAGGGTAGCAAGGGCACAGAATGTACTCTGGGTGGGGGACTTCAAAGTCCATCACCAAGGGTGGCTCGGTAGCACCACTACTGACTGAGCTAGCTGAGTCCAGAAGGACGTAACTGCCAGAGTGGGCCTGCGGCAGGTGGTGAGAGAACCAACACGAGGGAAAAACCTACTTGAACTCGTCCTCTCCAATCTACCTGTTGCAGATGCATCTGTCCATGTCAGTATTGGTAGGAGTAACCACCGCACAGTCCTCGTGGAGACAAAGTCCCGTCTTCACACTGAGGACACTCTCCATCCTGTTGTGGGGCACTACAGCCGTGCTAAATGGGATAGATTCAGAACAAATCTAGTAGCTCAAAACTGGGCATCCATGAGGCACTGTGGGCCATCAGCAGCAGCAGAATTGTATTCCCACCACAATCTGTAGCCTCATGGCCCAGCATATCCCTCACTCTACCATTACCATCAAGCCAGGGGACCAACCCTGGTTCAATGAGGAGTGTAGAAGAGCATGCCAGGATCAGCACCAGGTGTACCTAAAAAATTAGGTGCCAAACTGGTAAAGCCTCATCACAGTACTACTTGCATGCTAAACAGTGGAAGCAGCATGCTATAGACAGGGCTAAGCCAACCCACAACCAATGGATCAGATCAAAGCCCTGCAGTCCTGCCACATCCAGACGTGAATGGTGGTGGACCATTAAACAACTAACGGGAGGTGGAGGCTCCATGAACATCCCCATCCTCTGATGGCAGAGCCCAGTGAGTGCAAAAGACAAGGCTGAAGCTTTTGCAACCATCTTCAGCCAAATGTGGAGAGTGGATGATCCATCTCAGCCTCCTCCTGAGGTCCCCACCATCACAGAAGCCAGTCTGCAGCCAATTCGATTCAATCCACGTGATATCAAGAAACGGCTAAGCGCATTGGATACAGCAAAGGCTATGGGCCCCGACAACATCCCGGGTGTCATGCTGAAGACGTGTGCTCCAAAACTAGCCGTGCCTCTAGCCAAGCCGTTCCAGTACAGCTACAACACTGGCATCTATCCGACAAAGTGGAACATTTAAGTTGTATAAGGTCAGATCAGGAGGTGTTTCTTTTCCCAGAGAATAGTGGACCTCTGGAACAGGCTGCCGTCTCATGCAGTGGATGCTGATTTGCTGAATTCCTTCAAGCGAGAGCTGGACCTGTTTCTGGCTGGGACAAAGATCATCTTTTGCAGAAGGTGGGTACTGCAGGAAATTCAGGTCCAGCGTGATCTCCTAGACTAGTTTCAATCACCTAGATGGGTCGGAGAGGAACTTCCCAGATTTTTTCCCCCCCAAATTGGCCTGGGTTTTTTATCTGTTTTCTTGCCTCTCCCAGGAGATCACATGGTTTTGGGTGGGGTGGAGTGTATATATTGTGATAAAAAGGTACCACAATGGTGTGGGAGAGGCTCGTTGGACCAGAGGGTCTTTACCTGTAATATTGTCCTGAATCAATACTGCTGCCCTTCCTCCTTTTCTTTCCATTAAGAAAAAGTCAAATTAGGAACAGTAAGGAAAGCAGTACTTAAAAATGTAAAATTAATCTCATTTGAAGAAGTAAAGAGTGAAATGTAAAGATAAATCAAAACAAGTTTAGCAAATTCTCGGGGTGAAATTGGTCTTCGACGATAGCGCCAACTGGGTGACGGAATCAGCAGCCCGTTTTAATCCCTGCCCTATTTTCTATTCCATTGACTTCAAATGGGTAATAACCAATTTACAATCACTCGTTTTATGCTATTTCTGAAGACCAATTTCAGCCTCCTAATGTTTTCAAAGTACCCTACAGGCAAGTTTAGATTTGACTCAGCGCTGTGTAGTTATGGATATGCTGCATAAATGCACCTTTCAATATTACATTGTCAACATGTAGTGATTACACAAAAATTCTTCTAGATGTGACATTTTTCTACATCGACGGCGCTATATAAATGCAAATAATTGTCGTTGTAAATTTATATTTGCACATTGGCTGCTGCTCCAGATCTTGGTGAGCGAGCCTTCAGCTATCTCAGTCCTGCCCACTGACATAAACTCTCTCGCTAAACTCCTCACCATGCTACTTTTCTTCCCACTTTTACGAACCACCTCCTTACAACCATCCTTCAAATCATCTATGCTCAAGCTTTTACCATTGCTTCTTGTCTGTTTCTCCTCTGAAGTGCCTTTGGATATTTTCTACATTAAAGGCCCTGTATAAATGCAAGCTGGTCTTGCGCACAGAGTAAAATTCCCTCTTTAACTAAAAATTTATCTTGAATCAATAACAATTTTAGGTTAAGAACTCAAATTTATACAAAAAAACATTTTTTGTCAGAAATTTCCTCGGGGGTTCTTCCGATTGGCCACTGTAACTTCTACAGAATACCAGCGGAAGCCCTGTTTACAGGGTGTATCTGGGGTTGCTGCTGACCGGAAAACCCTCAGGAAATTCCCAGCGTTTGCGTCTGATTAATCTTTTCATGTACAATTTTGTCTGAAAACTGGAATTACAAATGACTTTCTGGTCAGCCTAGATCTGTGCATCACCCAACTTTGCCCCAGGCCAATCACTCTGTGTAACACACAGGGAAATTATTGATTTGGCACAAAGTGATGTTATCTCTACCGCTGACTGCAACGCCAAGACACAGAATTGTTTTTATGCTTCTTGAGTTTAACAACAACTTGCATTTATATAGCGCCTTTAACAAATATAGTAAAACATCCCAAGGCGCTTCACAGGATCGTAATAAGACAGGAATTGATACCGAGCCAAAGAAGGAGACATTAGGACAGGTGACCAAACGCTTGGTCAAAGAGGTCGGTTTTAAGGAGCGTGTTAAAGGAGGGGAGAGAGATGGAGAGGTTTACTGAAGAAATTCCAGAGCTTAGGGCCGAGACAGCTGAAGGCACGGCTGTCAATAGTAGGGCAAAGAAAGTGGACGATGCACATGAAGCCAGACTTGGAGGAACGCAGAGTTCTCAGAGAGTTGTAGGGCTGGAGGAGGTTACAGAGATAGGAAGGAGTGAGGCCATGGAGAGTTTTAAATGAGGATGAGAATTTTAAAATCGACACGTTGCTGAACCGGGGTTCAGTGTAGGTCATCAAGCACAGGGGTGATGGGTGAATCAGACTTGGTGTGAGTTAGGACACGGGCAGCCAAGGTGTAGATGAACTTAAGTTTATAGAGGGTGGCAGATTGGAGGCCGGCCAGGAGAGCATTGGAATAGAGTTTAAAAGAGTATTTAATTGAGAACCAGGATTCTTCTACATCTATTAAAATAAAAGCAATCTTTTATTGTGATTTTTAGAAAAGTTGGAATTTGTGCCTTCATCCTATCAACTTTTACCTTCACGGTAATGTACTAGCTATCATTAGTTTAAAACATGTTTAGAAAGTCCCACTTTGCACCAGATGTGATACTAGATTGTCACTTATTTGAGTCAATGTTCTGTGCAACAAAATTGTAAAGGTTATAAATGGTAAAATGGTGCTTACTTGGAGCAAAACCTATTTGTTATTGCAGAGAAATGTATCTTTTACACAGAGGCAACATCATTTGAAATGTAGCCTTCAGTGTGTAGTAAGTACATGTCATTGGACTGAAAGGGTTTGTCAGTAATTGTCCCTTGCATTTTCAGATCAGTATTAGTATTTGTTGAATGAATGTGTTGTGCTAGTGAAACAAAACAGATTCCCAAGAGCAACTGAGAAGTCTGTTTTGCCTTTGGCAGGAACTCTTTTAAATTGACAGTTTCAGAATAAAGTAGGCAACATGGTGGATAGTTATTGCATTTTATTGAGCAATTTATAAATTCAAATGAAATGTCTGTCATGAAAAATTGCTTCAGTTGTGCTTAAAAGTGAATTTCTCCAAGACAGAAATAAGGCTGGTGTTCATTGCAAGCAGGAATAAGACTGATGCCTCCAGCATTTAAAAAAAAAGACAATTTATATCACGCTTGTGCTTTGGGAAATATTTCTCCTATTTCTACCTGTATGAGGCCATCAGCTGCCGAGACTGGGAGTACTTTAGTACTAATCTGACAGGCCCCTAAAGTACCACAAACCTCAGAGTCTCACTTGTCCATAGCAACTGAATTCCAGACCAAAAGTGAGCAATTTCTGGTCTATTCCAAAGGACTTCAAGTTGACTTAATTCAGACCACTTTGGTGGCTATCTTGCAAAAATATACTTTTCAGACTGTAGAATATACTTCTCCGCTAAATATGTTTGATAGTACATTCATTTAGGTGGTTACCTGTTCGCACAGAATCAAGAAACATATGGCCCGATATTTACTCAGAGACTCAAGGTGGGGAGTCCAATATCAACATCAACTTACATTTATATAGCGCTTTTAATATAGTAAAACATCCCAAGGCGCTTCACAGGAGGGTTATCAAAAATAAATTTGACACCGGTGAAATAAGGAGTGTAGTGTATGTACCTTTAAGAGGGAACTACTTTTACAGCTCCTGTATACTGTAGTACCGGCAGTGACCACACCTGTATATAAGCCTTGAGCATGCCTCTGTACCCCCAGTCTTGAGACTACACTACTTCAGTAAATACCTGTTGATTGTTAAGTTACAGCATCCGTGTGGTTATTGAAAAACATCATACTCTCCGAATCACGGATCTAACAGTGGTGACGAGTGTCGATTCGAATCTACCTGCAACTCTGCATTTCCCTTCAAGGATTCGCTCCGGGAGGGCGCTGGAAGAAAGTCGAGGCCAGAAGCACGGGCGTCGACCACGAGCAACCGCCCAGTCGTCCGACAGAGAGTGAACATCGTAGGGGAGGCTGTGGAGAGCCGGGCTTGGTTCCCCAGCCACGATGATCAGCAACAGACTGACGACAGGTACAGCGCAGACCCTTCCCGGACAGCGGCGGCTGGAGCCGACCAACGGCAGAGAAAAAGCCGAGCAGCATCGACGGGGTAAGATAGAGGGTGAAGCGCACAGGGCGCAGTCGGTGGTTGAAAACCGAGCAGCGTCAAGGAAAAACAAAACGGAGAGAGAGAGGGTAAAGCAGCAGCCGGGTTCAGGACCGAGCGGCGGAAACGGGAAAGGCGCACAAAAAAAAAATGTGCAGAGCACAGCCAGGGCTCAAGGGCTGAACAGTGTCCGTGGGGAGAAGAAGGGAGAGCGCGGGAGACGCCATTGAGCCGCGGAGAAGAAGGAAGAGCGCGAGAGGCACCATTTTTAGAAACCGCAGCGGAGAAGAAGGGTGAGCGCGGGAAGAAAGGAAAGCGCGGGAGTCGCCATTTTGTGCCAGCAGAGAAGAAGGGAAAGCGCAGGAGATGCCATTTTTGACAGTTAAATCACACCCAGGGATGCCGAAGAGTGGCAGTATCTCTATGTTCGACAATTAAGCCGAAGATTGGGCGACATATGTGGAACGTATTGAGGTGTACTGCAGGGCGAATGAAGTGCCAGATGCTAGGAAAGCACTGGTTTTGTTAAATTCCATGGGTGCAAAAACTTATGGGTTACTGCGAAACCTAATAACCCCAGAGAAGCCTGTGAACAAGAATTTCAAAAGCATAGTAGAAATCCTACAGGACCACTTAAACCCCACACCGCTGCTGATAGCAGAATGATTTAAGTTCCATAAAAGAAACCAACACAAAGACGAAAGCAATGCTGAGTACTTAACGGAACTGCGCAAGCTATCAAAACACTGCCAGTTTGGAGTGGGACTAGCAGATACGTTAAGGGACAAGTTTGTGTGTGGCCTGCAAAGTGAAGGAACCCAGAAGCGGCTTCTATCAGAAAAGGATCTTACGCTGGACAAGGCTTTCAGTATGGCAGTATCACACGAAGCAGCCGCAAGGGGCGCTGCAGAGATACAACGGAGACCGCAAGAATATGGCACCAATGAAATGTCCTATGGAACAGGGAAGTGTTATCGCTGCGGCAGAACACACGATCAGAAGGATTGTTGGTTCAAGGACCAAGTGTGCAGACAGTGTGGAAAAGCAGGACACATAGCAAGAGTCTGCAGGTCTGGGAAGAAAACCAACAGCAAGAAATCTCCACAGGAGAAGTACAAAAAGGTACACAAGGTGATGGAAAGTAGTTCAGACGAACAGAAAAGTGACACAGACTCCCGAAGCAAGGAGCTGGGTTGTCTGAAACTACATAAGGTAACCAAAATGGAGGATCACCAGACTATCTGGGTTACACTCAAGATAGACAGAGTCCAAGTGAAAATGGAATTGGACACAGGATCAGCCCTAACAGTCATAAACCAAAGGGACTACAAGCGGCTATTTTCACATATGCCCTTGAAAGCTACAGAGATTGTCTTGAAGATGTACACGGGGCAAAAAGTCTACACCAAAGAAAAAATAAGGGTGAAAGTGATGTACAAAGGCCAGGAAATACCTAAAATGGACATATATGTATTGCCAGATGGAGGACCACTACTGCTAGGACGTGAATGGATCCGGAAGATACAATTATTCTGGCATTCTATACAGGCACTGAAGGTTGAGGCCAAAAAGGATGATGACGTCACACCTGGACGACTGTCAAAAATGCTAACTGACGCAAAAGAAGTGTTCCAGGAGGGACTCGGAACACTAAAAGGCATAACAGCAATGACTAAAATAGAGGAAAATGCAAGCACAAAGTTTCTTAAGGCCAGACCAGTGCCTTATGCGATCAGACCAGCTGTCGAAGCAGAGCTGGAAGGGTTGGAACGTTCAGGAGTACTGTCCAAAGTAGACTGGAGCGAGTGGGCTACACCCATCGTTCCTGTAATGAAGAGGTCGTTGAGTAATATGCCTGGGGAACCAAAGAAGGTCCGCATCTGTGGGGATTTTAAGGTGACAGTGAACCCAGTCCTTCACACGGTACAATATCTGCTTCCACGAATTGAGGATATTTTCGCCTCGCTATGTGGAGATAAACGCTTCACCAAAATTGATCTAGCCCAGGCGTACTTGCAAATGGAGGTAGAAGAAGCCTCGAAACAATACCTTACGATCAACACTCATAAAGGTCTCTATCAATACAACCAGCTGGTGTTCGGGGTAGCATCGGCTCCGGCTATTTGGCAAAGGGCGATGGATCAAGTCCTGCAAGGGATTCCAGGGACCCAGTGTTATTTGGATGACATCCTGGTCACGGGCGAAAATGACAGTGATCACCTCGCCAACTTGGAGAAGGTGCTCACCAGATTAAAGGAATATGGGCTACGAGCTAATCGCCACAAGTGTGAGTTTTTCCAGAAGCAGATCTCGTATTGTGGCCACGTCATCGATGAAGAGGGGTTACATAAGTCCCCTGAAAAAATTGAGGCAGTAGTCAAGGCTCCAGCACTGGAAAATGTGTCACAACTGAGGTCGTTCCTTGGGCTGGTAAACTACTACCACAAGTTCTTACCAAATTTGTCCACGGTATTACACCCACTTAACACCCTACTGCAAACAGGGGTACCATAAAAGTGGAATGACGAACGTAGATGAGCTTTCCAGAAGTGTAAAGAATTGATCACATCAAAAGAGGTGTTGGCCCATTTCAACCCAGCACTACCAATTCGTTTGGCATGTGATGCATCACCCTATGGTATTGGAGCGGTGCTGTCGCACAAATTCCCAGACGGGTTGGAGAGGCCAGGGGCCTTTGCGTCTCGGTCACTAACCTCAGCCGAGCGCAACTACGCCCAGATTGACAGGGAGGCCCTCAGCCTAGTATGGGGAGTAAAACAATTCAACCACTATCTGCATGGGCAGAAGTTCACCTTGCTGACTGACCACCAACCACTTGTCTCCAACTTTAATCCTAAGAAGGGCGTTCCAGTGATGACTGCACAATGGTTACAAAGATGGTCCCTGTTTCTAGGGGCGAATCAATATTAAATAGAATATAAAGGCATGAAACAGCATGGAAACGCTGATGGGCTATCGCGCCTGCCACTGCCTACTGTGGAGGAAGCACCAGCAGTGGACCCTATCGAGATATTTTATTCGTCAATAATTGAACGATTGCCAGTAACGAACGCGGATATAGAGAAGGAGACCCGCAATGTTCCGACGCTGTCTCGGGTATATGATTTGACAGTGAGGGGGTGGCCAACACATGGCGACTCACTGTTGCCAGCATTCTCATCCAGAAGAGAACAGCTGTCAGTATGCCAGGGGACAGTGATGTGTGGATCCAGAGTGGTGATTCCACACAAGTTAAGGGAGAGCGTGCTAAATGAGCTTCATGAAGGTCATCTGGGGGGAGTGAAAATGAAAAGCCTTGCTAGGGCTTATGTGTGGTGGCCGGGAATCGATCAACAAATCGAAGACTTAACCAAGAGCTGCTCAGGATGCCAGAAGGTCCAAAATGCACCACCACATGCCCGTCTACAGCCATGGGAGTGGCCCTCCTCTCCATGGCAACGGGTGCATATTGATTTCGCTGGTCCATTCATGGACTCAATGTTCTTAATAGCAGTGGATGCTAATTCGAAATGGCCTGAGGTGATAAAAATGTCCTCAACCACTACAGAGAAAACGATTGCAGTCCTACGGACCATATTTGCCAGGAACAGCTTGCCAGAGCAGATTTGCTCTGATAATGGACCACAGTTTGTGTCCGAAGAGTTTCGAAAATTTATGAGAAGGAATGGGGTAAGGCATTACACATCCGCCCCGTATCATCCAGCCACAAATGGATTGGCTGAGAGGTTCGTACAAACCTTTAAGAAGGCGATAAAGGCCATGTGCGACGATGAAATTCCACTACAGCATAAGGTGGACAATTTCTTATTAGCCTACCGAAACGCGACACATGCAGTTACCAACCAGACCCCGGCCATGATGTTCTTTAACCGAAGGTTGAGATCTCGTCTGGACTTCCTCAGACCAAATGTGCGAAGAAATGTTGAGGATAGACAATTCCAGCACATCAATGAGAAGCCGACAAGGAGCTTCAACGTAGGACAACCAGTCTTGGCCCATGACTGCCGAACAGAGAAATGGCAACCCGGAACAATATGCACAAGGCAGGGGCCATTAATGTACACAATGGATGTCGGGGAGAACATTGTGAGACGCCACGTCGATCAGATCTTAGCATCACAGGAACGAGTTCACCCCATGTCTTGCGTACCTGGGGATGAACCTAACATACCGGTAGCATCTACCTCTGAACCAGTAGCAGTGGAAACCGATGAACTAACCGACGAAAAGGGGCCAGAATCACCTCCGCACCAAGAACAAGAACCTCAGGAAAGGCGCTATCCCGAAAGGATCAGGAAGCCGCTCCAAAGACTGAATCTATAAATGGACTATTGTTGTTTAATGTACATGTTAAAGTGTTAATTGTTATTTGAATATTATGGGTACTGCTAATCTAAAAGGGGAGGAATTGTAGTGTATGTACCTTTAAGAGGGAACTACTTTTACAGCTCCTGTATACTGTAGTACCGGCAGTGACCACACCTGTAAATAAGCCTTGAGCATGCCTCTGTACCCCCAGTCTTGAGACTACCCTACTCCAGTAAATACCTGTTGATTGTTAAGTTACAGCATCCGTGTGGTTATTGAAAAACATCATACTCTCCGAATCACGGATCTAACAAGGAGATATTAGGGCAGATGACCAAAAGCTTGGTCAAAGAGGTAGGTTTTAAGGAGCATCTTAAAGGAGGGAAGAGAGGTAGCGAGGAGGAGAGGTTTAAGGAGGGAATTCCAGAGCTTAGCACCTAGGCAGCTGAAGGCACGGCCATCAATTGTGGAATGATTAAAATCAGGGATGTTGAAGAGGCCAGAATTGGCAGAGCGCAGGGATCTCAGGGGATTGTAGGGCTGGAGGAGATTACAGAGATAGGGAGTGTAATGCATTATCACATGGTTCGTCACATAGTTTAGTATGAGCACGCTCAGTTTGCTCTGGCCTAGTAAAGCAAGCACATGGACTAGCAACTCCTCGTGTCTCTGCCCTTCATTTGTTTTACCCACAGATACTACATTTTGGCAATGGGAATGGGACCCCAAAGCTATTTTTAGGGATCATGGAAGGACACAGTGTTCAACCTTCGAGTGGAAAAATTTAAGGTGAATTTGTGACAACTAAACTGAATTTTTACGATGTTTTACTGTTGATTCTCATGCAGAATCATCTGTGCTTCACCTTCATGTGTATTTGTACACAGGTAGCATGCTGAGTCACTGTTCGACAGGATTGGGACAATCAAGGCTGCTCCTATGGGATTCATCGGAAACCTCGGCCTATATGACCGAGCTCGTGAACCATTCAGGTTTTACATTGAGTGGATGGAGATTTTTTTTAGGGCCAATAACATTATTGAGATGACGGTGCAGATGAGAATGTTCAAGCTCAAAATAAAGTAATTAATGAACGGAAGAAAGCAATTTTTCTAACGGAGATCGGGCCAGATGTCTACGAACGTTGACAAACCTACTTGCGCCAGGGAAAGCGAAGGATGCGTCATTTGAAGACATTGTCGAGAAACTCGAGGACAATTTTGACCCAAAGCCATTAGAAATAGCAGACAGCTATAAGTTTGGTACCAGAAACCAAAAAGAAAGGGAAACCATCAGTGAGTACATTGTAGCTCTTAAGAACCTGTCTTTGCATTGCAACTTTGGCATATTTTTGGATTGTGCGTTGCGAGATAAGTTTGTGTGTGGACTGGTGGTTGAGCGCACACAGTCCAAGTTACGGAACAGGCCGAACCTAAAATTTGACACAGCATGCAAAATTGCCCTATCTATGGAGATGGCCTCTAAGAATGCGAGGGAGCTCCGTCCAACTCAAGTGGCTGGTGCAGCTGAGGTCTACAGTCACAAAGCCACCGCTGAACCTAAAGCTGTGAGACTGGGTCAAAAGCTTGTCTATGAGAGCAATTCAGTGAACTGTTACTGCTGGAATGGAAATCACTCACCACAGTCCTGCTAATACAGAAATGCAAACTGTTTTCACTGCCAGAAACAGGCCATATTTCAACAGCTTGCAGAGCTAGATCTAAAGTACGAAGTAGGAACCATTCTAGTGGCAATGCAAAGCAGTGACAACAAAAGGAAGGAGTTCACAATATTGAAATGAACACACCTGATGTTGAAGAACTAGGCATCTACAGTATCTATGCCATGAGCGGCAACACTGGCAGTAGTGAGAAAGACTTCTGTACAAAACTTTTCATCAATGACCAATATATTGATATGTGTATCGACATGGTGGCGGACTGCTCTATCATGAGTAAGGACACATGAGAGTAAGTTTAATCAAGTACCACTTACAAAGAGAACCGTAGAGTTAAAAACCTACTCTGGAGAAATCCTAGCGACATGTGGACAAATGGAATGTACAGTTCAGCACAAAGGCCAGTCAGTAAAGCTGCTTATTACTGTAGTGAGCTACAACAACAGGCCAACCCTCATGGGCAAAGACTGGTTGAGAAAGTTAAAACTAGACTGGAAAAACATCTTCAGTGTAGATGCTTCAAAGAAGCGACTTGACACAATGCTGAAGAAGTATGAAAGCATGTTCACAGACAGTTATGAGGGCATCACTGGGTATGACGTGCATATATGCAACAAGTCCAACTCGAAGCCTGTCTATTGTAAGGCAAGTTTGGCCCCCTAAAGCTGGGTGGAGGAAGATCTAGCAAAGCTCAGATAGAACAACGTGCTAGTACAAACTGACAAAAGTGAATGTGCTACACCAACTGTGGCAGCGCCCAAAGCAGAGAAAACTGTACGCTTGTGCAGTGACTACAAAGTTACTATCAACCAAGCAGTTGACGATGAGCAGTGCCCGTTACCTACATCACAAGATTTGTATGCAGCACTCTCTGGGTCAAAGGTGTTCTTCAATATGACCTATTGCATGCTTACGTTCAGCTGAATGTTGACAAAGAGAGTCAACAGTATCTCATCATCAACACACACAAGGGATTGTACTCATATGCCAAGCTGCTGTATGGTATAAAGTCCTCCCCCAAAATCTTCCAGGCTACGATGGATAAAATTTTGCAAGGAGTTCCAAATTGCTTGTGATCAGCCCATTGTCTTGATTGCATAACAAGCAGTGAGGAAGAAAATCTAGAAGTGTTAGATTTAGTGCTTCAAAGGTTGAATTCGCACAATGTCAAATTGAAAAGGAGCAAATGTGCTTTTGTGCAGCCCGAGGTTGTGTAGCTTGGTCTTAAAGTTGATGCAAATGGCTTGCAACCGGTTAAGGGAAAGGTTGATTAATTCGTCAATGTGTCTGAGTTAAGATCTTTCCTTGGAATGGTCCAGTACTACGCATGTTTCTTACCTGAGTTAGTGACCATGTTCGCTCCATTGTATGAGCTCCTCAAGAAGGATGTCCAGTGGAAGTCGACCAAAGCGCAACAGGAAGCTTACGATGCTTGTAAGAGAAGTCTCTCTAGCAATGCTCTACTTTTGCAGTATGACACAGAGCTTAAGTTAGTGTGTGATACTTCTAGCTACGGTGTGGGAGCTGTCATAAGCCATGCAATGGATGATAGCCAAGAGAAACCAATCGCGTTCGCATCGCGAACCCTCACAAAGAGCGAAAGAAACTACGCACTGATTGAAAAGGATGCATTGGCCATAGTGTTTGGAGTCAAGAAATTCCAACAGTTCCTGATTGGCAGAAAGTTTACCCTGATAACCGATCACAAACCGCTCCTAGCAATAATGGGGTCCAAATCTACCATTCCTGCAATGGCCTCATCAAGAATGCAACGTTGGGCAGTGTTGTTATCACAATATGACTACACGATTGAATATTGCACTTCAAAGCAAAACACAATTGCAGATGCCTTGTCCAGGTTGCTACATGAAGACTCATGTGTTGGGAGTGAAGGTCAATTTTCACACTCGGTGCAGTTGACAAAGATTTTCCCGTGAATGCAACTGAGATTGCAGATGAGACTCAAAAGGACTCCATACTGAAAAGAGTGTATGAAAACACCTTGAATGGATGGACTGATCAGTGTATGGATACAGAATTGAAACCATTCCATAACCGTCGTATTGAATTGTCTTGTGAGCAAGGTTGTATCAAGTGGGGAAACAGAATGGTGGTACATACTTCTTCGAGAGATAGAATTCTGGCCAAACTTCATGCTGAACATTCAGGGATCGTCAATATGAAATCAATTGCAAGAAGCTTTGTTTACTGGCATGGATTGGACAGTGATCTTGAATCACCTGTCAACAAATGCAGCGTTTGCCAAAATTGCAGAAACAAACCACCCAAAACTCCGTTACAACCCTGGTCATGGCCAAGTAGACCTTTTCAGAGAGTACATGTAGACTTCAGTGAGGAAGCAAATGATTATTTCCTGGTACTTGTAGATAGTCACTCAAAGTGGATTGAAGTGAAACACATTTCAACAGAATGTACCATAGATGTGTTGAGGTCTATCTTTGCATGTCATGGCTTACCTGAAGAGTTTGTTTCTGACAATGGCCCTCAGTTTCATTCTGTTCTATTCCAATCATTGATGAAATGGAACGGTATCAAAAACGCTCTCCTTCCACCATGTCATCCAGCTTCAAATGGAGCAGCCAAAAGGTCAGTCAGAATAGTAAAAGAAGCTCTCAAAAAGCAGTGTTGCAGGGTTGTTTGGGACTCAGCATGAAGTAACGTTTAGCAAATTTCTTGCTGAAGTACAGGACTACTCAGCACACTACAACTGGATATACCCCAGCAGAACTCTTGATGAAGAGGAGATTGAGAACATGATTGAGTCTTGTTCAACCAAATTTGGCCTCAAGAGTTGAACAGAAACAGTTGAGTCAGAAACGTCGTTATGACAGCAATCGGAAAGAATGCAGTTTCAAACAAAACCAGTGTGTTCATGTTCTCAGTCCCCCTGGAAAGTCGAATTCACACAAGTGGGATGTAGGAACCATAGTAGAGGTTGGTGGAGCCAAGAGATATTTGGTTGTAATTGGTGACAACATCCGAAGCGTTCATGTAGATCAAATTATCTCTGCTAGAGATGAACCAAGACATGATCTTGAACCCCTTGATCATGAACACATACATGAGTTTGACTCAGTTCAGACTACAGAAACTGAAGTACCAGGTTCAAACAAATCTGGGATAGAAACAGGATCATCTTTGATTTCGGAACCAAAACAAAACAGCCTGAAAATTGGTTCAACACCAAAACCTTCTTTAAGGAGATCAGGAAGGCTCCACAGACCTGTTATTAAACTGGATTTGTAGTTCATTTGTAGGATTTGTAGTTTTTTTTTTTTAAAAAGCCAGGAGTTTTTGTTATGTGGTACATGTAATGCTGGGAAAGCTGGGACCATAGTTTTATTGTATTTGAGAGGAGAATATGTACATTTTTTTTAAGGGGAAAGCAGTGTAATGTATTAACACATGGTTTGTCACATGTTTTAGTATGAGCATGCTCAGTTTGCTCTGGCCTAGTAAAGCAAGCACATGGACTAGCAACTCATCGCGCCTCTATCATTCATTTGTTTTGCCCACATATATTACAGGGAAGGTTGAGGCCATGGGGGGATTTGAAAACAAGGATGAGAATTCTAAAATCAAGGTGTTGCTTAACTAGGAGCCAATGTAGGTCAGCGAGCACAGGGTAGATAGGTGAGCGGGACTTGATGCGAGTTAGGACATGGGCAGCAGAGTTTATGGAGTGTAGAACTAGGGAGGCCGACCAGGAGTGCATTGGAATAGTCAAGTCTAGAGGTAACAAAGGCATGGATGAGGGTTTCAGCAGCAGATAAGCTGAGGCAAGGGCAGAAGATGGGTGATGTTACAGAGGTGGAAATGGGTTGTCTTAGTGATGGCACAGATATGAGGTAGGAAGTTCATCTCGTGATCAAACATAACACCAAGATTGCGAACAGACTGGGTCAGTCTCAGACAGTTGCCAGGGAGAGGGGCCAAGGACAATGGCTTCGGTCTTCCCGATATTTAATTGGAGGAAATTTCTGTTCATCAATGCTGGATGTCAGACAAGCAGTTTGACAGTTTAGAGACAGTGAACATGTCGAGACAGGTGGAGGAGAAGTAGAGCTGGGTATCATCAGCATACATGTGAAAACTCATGCCGTGTCATTGGATGATGTCACCGAGGGGCAGCATGTAGATAAGAAATAGGAGGGGGCCAAGGATAGATACTTCGGGGACAGCAGAGGTGCGAGCGGGAAGAGAAGCCATTGCAGGTGATTCTATGGTTGCGGCTGGAAAGATACGATTGGAACCAGGCGAGTGCAGTTCCATCCAACTGGACGACGGTGGAGAGGTGAATTGTGTGGTCAACCACGTCAAAGACTGCAGACAGGTCGAGAAGGACAAGGAGGGATAGATTACTTTTGCTACAGTCAATTAGGATGTAATTTGTGACCTTGGTAAGAGCCCTTTTGGTACTGTGGCGGGGGCAGAAACCTGATTGGAGAGATTCAAACAAGGAATTCCGGGAAAGATGGGCACAGATTTGGGAGGCGACAACACTTTGAAGGACTTTGGAGAGGAAAGGGAGGTTGGAGATGGGGTGACAGTTTACAAGGATGGAAGGGATCAAGGGTTGTTTTTTTTGAGGCGAGAGGTGGTGATGACAAATTTGAAGGAGAGAGAACTGTTAACAAAAACATGGGAGGTAGGAAGGGAAGTTGAGTAGTCAGTAGTTTAGTAGGAATAGGGTCAAGAGAGCAGGAGTTCGATCTCATTGACAAGATGAACTTTGAAAGGACATGAGGGGAGATAGGAGAGAAAGTAGAGAAATATGCAAATTCAGGGTTAGGGTGGGGGCAAACTGAGAGGAAGTTAGGCCCGGTGGGCTAGGGGAAGGGAGGGAAGTAGCAGAGCAAACTGAATGGATGTTCTTGATCTTTGTAACAAAAATGCCCATGAGCTCCTCGCATTTATTGTTGGAAATGATGTAGGAGGAGGCAGGGGAGGGTGGTTTGAGAAGACTATTTGTGGTGAAGAGATGCCAGGTGTTATCTTTGTCTTCCTGGATGAATTTAGAATGGTGGACAGTTTTAGCGGTGGAGAGCAGCACCCGATAATGCTTTATGTGATCCAGCCATATCTGGGGATGGATGGTTAAACCAGTTGTCTGCCAAAGACATTCAATTCTGCGTCCTTTGGATTTAAGGGAGCGGAGATGAGGGTATACCTGGGGGAATGATTAGCATGAGAAAGCGTAATGGTTTTAGTGGGGATGGGGTATCAAAGCTGGTGGCGAGGGTGTGATTTAGCAAATCAGTAACTGCAGAAATGTCATGAAGAATTGTAAGCCCAAGGCTAGATAGTTGGAAATTTGAAAGTGCAGTGGTAAGGGACTTAAAGGAGAGTTTATTTCAGAGGCAGACACAGAAAGAAGTAGGGTTGGGAGGGGGAAGGGGAATATGGAAAGAGAGCAATCTTAGGAAATGATCAGCGATCGCCTTATCAGTGATGGTTACGGTGGGAGTGGTGAGGCCTCGTGAGATGACGAGATCGAGGGAGTGGCCATGTATATGGGTAGCTGCGTTTATATGGAGGGAGAAATTAAGGAAGGAAAGGAGGGCAGTGAACTCAGAGGAGAGAGAACAAAAAGAGTTGAGGTAGAGGTTGAAATCACCGAGGATGAGAAGTCGCTTGGTGCAGAGGCAGAGGGAGGAAAGCAGAGATGATATCTCAGTGAGAAAATTGGTGTGATATCGCGCGGGAAACCCGGAAGTAAGCTCAGCGCACCTGTCAGTGGCTTTTTAACTCAGCCAGTTCATTAGCATTTCATTTCCGGTTTGCAGTCCAATCTGCGGCAGCGGGCGTAATGAGGAACCACATGATGCGATCTCAGCTCCAGTTATTAAAGGGCCAATCCGAAGATGGAATTTGGAGGAGTTGGAGTTTGCAAAAAAGGAACAGGAAGTTGAATGATGGATTCGAGGCAGGCTGTGCCATGTTTCAGTGACGCCTCCCTTGATGTGCTGCTGGGGTCAGTGAGGAGCCGCAGAGAGATACTCTTCCCCAGTGATGGGAGGAAGAAACCTGCTGCTGCCACAAAGCATTGTGTCACGCTCCTGACTTCAGTGCAGGAAGCACTTTAATGACCTAACCAGGTCAGGAAATGTGAGTACAGTTGCACATGCACCTACATCCTGCTGTGCGCATCACCCCACCCGCTCAATCAGCCTTGTCAAGCCTACACGATCACATCACTCCTCACACCCACTTAGCTTGACGCCCACCCATTCTTCTCTTTCTATGCACTTCCTCACATTCCCATCTATCCATCCACCAGTGCCTCTCACCCTCATCCTTATGCAATTTCATGCCTTTCCCTGATAGTCACCCTCACCAATGCACTGCATCCTTTGGGTGAACACATGCCATTACACTTACTCATAGGTCTGTTCTTTCCCTCATTGCAGGAGAAGAGAGCACAGAACACGAGGGAGAGGGACGGAACCGGAGGTGGGCCTCCACACATATTTCCCAAATAACAAGTGCAGAGGAGGAGGCAGTAGAGATCAGTGGTGTCTCGGCATGCCTGGCCATTGGAGCTGGGGAGATGGGGAGCTTCCAGCTACCTGGTGACACAATTAAATATTAGCAACCCACACGTCATACAGCACTCAGTCATGTTGACTTGATTTCAACAGTGAGTGAAATATGATCATCTTCATAATGATAAGTTGCAACATTCTGCCAATACTGATTCATGACTTTTATCTCCGACAGAGCCTTCAGGCATGCAGCAGAAGTTGGTGGAGGTTGCTGATAACGATTCCTCAGGAGGAGCTAAGTCCTTCTGAGGGTGCACCATCACAGGATTCATGCTTACCATGAACCAGCTCAGATACTCGCACTTCGGTGGGACCATTTAGACAGATAGTTGGGTTTTCACCTGGTGTCTCACACTTCACAAGTGAGCAAGAGCAGATGGTGATGGCAGGGACAGTAGCAGGGTGCAGCCCTCTCTAAGCTCTGCTCAACTGGGTTGTACCCCGGGGACCGTCAGTGAAAAGGAGAATGATTGAGGAGCAGCAGAGAATGTGCGATGTACTGAGAGGCCTTCCAAGCACACTGGCCATGATTGCAGAGGGAATGGTGGAGGCCGCCTGAAGCATGAGTGGGTTGATGTTGCAGGGCATTGTGATGATGTGTTCTTCTATCAATAGAGTGACCAGCTCCATGGAACATCAAACGCTCCAATCAAATGAGTCCATGCACACCTTGATGACGGCCATGCAGACATGCCTGCTACCTTAAATAGGATGACAGATACTTTAGCCTTGGCCTTAAAGGGCTGCACTGATCTGCACCAAAGTGTTTTCCAGCACAGTGGTAGCAGTGAACTGCGGCTGGGTCATGACAGGGATGATGGCGAAAGGGGACATGGAAGTGGGGACTCCACTCAAAGCTCTCCCACTTCTCACCTGTTGCCCCCTCTCCCCCCTCCCCCAGCCCATATCCAATATTCAGCCTTGTGTCCCGATGGCCAAGTCTGCCCCTGCACAGGTGCAGGTGGAGCAGTCTTTGGAAAGGCCCTCATGGGCTCCAAAACCCAGAGGTCGTCGGCCAAGAGTAACTCAGCAGTCAGAGCAGGGATCTGATCAGCCTGCCTCTACCTCTGCTGAAACCACAGCGGTTGCACCAGGTAGGAGATGTAAAAAAAGGAGGAGTTAAGTTTTGTAGTTGCATAAGGGTATGCACATGGGTGTATGAGAAAATGTTATGTTGTTAAGTTTCCATCGTTTATTAAAGCACATAAATATTATAATATTCTTTTGCACCACTTTCCCGTCTTGCTCATTCTTGGTTGTTGGGTGGCAAGAGGCATTTTAAGTTGTTTGACAATTAATGGGAAGACATAAATTGACGGGAACCATGAGGAGATATTCAAGGGGTGGTTGGTTGTATGCAGGACTGCTTTGTGGGGGGCGGGGGGTGGCGGGAAGAATGGCCATTGCATGTGCTTGTGACATATGTCCACTAGTGCAACCTAAGTGAACCTTGCATTTTAAGGGCATCACGGGCAGCAATGTGAACAGCTGGTGGTGCATTGCTTTCATTACCTTCCTCTTCCTTGTCTTCCTCCTTCTCCTTGGAATCGTCCGTGGAGGATCTGAGCTCTTCGCCTTGTTCTTCCTGCAGGTCCAAACCTCGCTGCTGCACAAAGTTGTGCAGAGTACAGCACAACACAATCATTCTGGAGACCCTGGCTGGTGTGTACTGAAGGGTGCCTCCAGATCTGTCTAGGCATCTGAAGTGCATATTCAGCATCCCGATGGCTTGTTCGATCACACTTCTGGTGGTCATTGTAGCAGTTTTGGGCTTCATTGGTCAAGTTTCTGACTGATGTCATCGGCCACGTTTGAAGTGGGTATCCCTCGTCTCCTAGCAGCCACCCCTTAAGTCTGCTTGCAGGTCCGAAGACATCAAGGAGCTTGGACTGCCACAGGACAAAAACTTCATGGCAGCTCCCCGGGAATTTGGCGCATACCTGCAGAAATATCTTTTTGTGGTTGCACAGCAGCTGCACATCGATGGAGTGGATGCCCTTGCGGTTGATCTGGGGGAGTGCAGATTGCCACATGTGCGCAGTCGATGACGCCCTGTACCTGTGGGAAGCCAGCCAGAGACGTAAACCCAAGTGCACACTCATTCTGACAGACATCACCGTAGGCGAAGTTGACGTAATTGCCAGCCCTGGTAAACAAGCCATCGGTCACCTGTCTTATGCATTTGTGGGCTGTCGACTGGGAGATCCTGGATATGTCTCTGGCAGAGCCCTGGAAGGATCCGGAAGAAAAAAGTAGAGGGCCATGATGACTTTGACAGCCACAGGTAATGCGTGGCCACCAGGTCCATCAGGCAGCAGGTCTTCTTCTAGGAGGCTGCAGATGTCTGCCACCACCTGATGCGACAACCTGAGCCTCCTGAGACATTGCTGTTCAGACATGTTGAGGAAACTCAGCCTTTGCCTGTACACCCCGTGTCGCGAGTAGTGCCCCCTGCGAGTTGCTCCCCTCTGTGCTGCTCCCCTCTCTGCTGCTCCCCTCTCTGCTGCTCCCCTCTCTGCTGCTCCCCTCTCTGCTGCTCCCCTCTCTGCTGCTCCCCTCTCTGCTGCTCCCCTCTCTGCTGCTCCCCTCTCTGCTGCACTCTCTGATGCTGCCCCTTCTGTCGTCCAGCTACAGGTATCTGAACAGCAGGCTGATGCTGCTGATGCTGGTCATATTGCTCCCTGTCCAAGGTCCAATCTAAGGATGCCAAAGCGCCACTCATCCTGATATGATTGAGAAAACCTCAAGCGTTGAAAGTAAACTCTCAGCAAAAGTCCTGTGAGCAATCCCTTTCCCACTAGTAGGTAAGAAAGCAGCTGTGAGTACTGAGTATTTATTGCAGTATTTCCATGAGTTTTAAGCAGCCCCCTCAATTGCTGCTGTGTTCTCACCTTGCTTTCATTGGCGAGTTTCAGGAAATTTGGTAAACCTGTGGATGCGCCAATAAATTTAAAAGTCAGTTTTGACTCCACAGCGTACATCTTTTTTTTTCAAGCAGGTTCCCCGGAGGAGGCGACTGACCAGGAGCAGGTAGAGAGCCTGCAGCTGGGTTAATGGGAGCGTGGGGAGGGAGGGTCCAGATCTTGGAGCGGGGTGGTCGCTGATCCATTCGGGGGGGTCGGGTCGATACTGTGTTGGGGGGGGGTGGAGTATGATTGTGGGGTGGTCGCCAATCTGAGGGTGGGGTTTGATCCCTGGTCCCAGGAGGGGGTCCGATCCCAGGGGGGGGTTCAATCCTTGATCACGGGAGGCCTTAGGGGGGATGGGGATTCTTTGAATGAGGGGATGGGTGGGAAGACGGATGGCGGGCAAAGAAGAAGATAAACTTGGAGGGCTGGAAGGAAGCACTCCTGCTCTTCTTGGCCCACAAGCAGTGCTGTAAAGGCACTTATACAATAGCAAAATACTGCCGATGCTGGAAACCTGAAATAACACCAGAAAATGTTGGAAACACTCAGCAGGCCAGGCAGCGTCCGTGGAGAGAGAAACTGAGTTAACATTTCAGGTCTGGGACCCATCATCAGAACTGGAAAAAGCTGGAGATGTAACAGATTTTAGGCAGGTGCAGAGCCAGGGAGAAGGGTGGGAGCGGGAGGATGGAACTGAAGGTACATTTTGTGCTAATGTAGGAGGCAGGAAAGATAAAGTGTTCGATTTTGCAAGGCCCGAGGAGGCGGGTTTGGAGGCGTGTGAGGTGCTAAAATCGTAAAAAAATGGCGGGCGGATCCGATCCCGCCTCCAGCCCGATTCTGATCAATTTTCAGACCCCGTTTCCACCCCGCCTCCAAGAGGCAGGATAGGCCCTTAAGGTCCTTAATAACCAGTTAATTGCCTCTATAATCCCATTTTGAGAGGCCTTTCTGAATGTAACACATTTCCCCCATGCTGCATGTCTCCTCTGGAACACGCCAGTTAATCCTGGCAGCCTCCCAAGTGGATTGCTTACTAATAGCTCCAACTCCACCATTAAAAAGTTTCAGCAATCATCATTTGCAGGTGGCAGAACTTTGTTGTCTCAGGTCTAGGGGAACTTTTAGCGGCCTACTGATTGTTGTGGAAGTTTGGAGCCTGAGACTCATCTCCAGTGTGACCTCCTGGGAAACCCCTCTCCCCACCTTGACTGAGCGCTTCCTCAACTGAGGCATATACCAGAAGAATGGGAACCATTTATTTCTTTTCCTCTTGGACATCAGATTCGGACAAAGACCAGCTGCGGCAGCAGCAGAACCCTGAACAACAGTAGCACCAACAGCAGGAGCAACAACAGGAGCGCCAAGCTGCTGCTCACCCACCTGAAGCTGCACAGGCCAGAAGGCGCCAGCGTATGGAAGCACGTCGGCGCAGGAGATACCCCCAAAACAGGCTTTACAGACAGAGGATGAGCTACCTCAACATGCCTGAGCAGCAGTGCCAAAGGAGGCTCAGACTTTTGTGAGAGCTAGTGGGTGACATCTGCGCAATGATGCAGCAAGACCTGGAGCCCAGAGGAGCAGATGGACACCCCTTACCAGCGGCTATCAAAGTCACCACCGCACTCAACTTTTTTGCTTCAGGCTCATTCCAGGGATCAACAGCAGACATCAGCGGCATCTCCCAGGCAGCCGCACACACTTGCATCATGCAGGTAACCGATGCCCTCTTTGCCATCGTGCACAATTACATCAACTTCTCCAAGGATCAAGCAAGTGTAACCATGCGTGTGGTTGGGTTTGCGAATCTGGCAGGCTTTCCAAGGGAGCAGGGTGTCGTTGACTGCACACATGTGGCCCTTAAGGCACCCCATCGCAATCCAGGTATTTTTGTCAATCGCAAAGGCTTCCCCTCCCTCAACGTGCAGCTGATGTGTGACCACAAGGAGGAAATTTTGCATGTTTGTGCCAAGTACCCTGGCAGTTGCCATGACTCCTTCATCCTGTGCCAGTCTAGTGTGCCTCCGCTCTTCAGTCCACCAGACCATCTTTTCGGATGGCTACTTGGAGGCAAGGGCTATCCCCTGAATACGTGACTAATGACGCCGTTGAGGAGCTCATCCAACGAAGCTGAGGAGTGCTACAACTCCAGCCACATTTCCACCAGATCCATAATCGAGCAAACCATCGGCTTGCTGAAGATGCGATTCAGGTGCCTTGATAGATCAGGTGGAGCCCTGCAGTACTCAGCAGCCAGCATCTCCAGAATCGTCATGGTCTGCTGTGCACTTCACAACATAGCACAGCATCGTGACTTGCAGCTGGCTAAGGTACAAGTGGCTGATCGCATAGCCTCCTCCTCTTCCTTGGAGGAGGAGGAGAGCAACAGCGAACAGCTTGCGGAGGCGCATCAACCAACGGCAGCAGCACGCGAGCAGATTGCAGCCCGGGATGCAAGGGACGCACTCATCTTGGCCAGATTTGCTTAGCCTGCACAATGAAACACTTTTGCCTCGCACCCTCTTACCAGAGCATCGACAATGGACAAGAACCTGCAGATTCCTATCCCTCTGACCATCATACTAACAATTGCAAATCGCCCTAAGCCCTCAATGTGGAAGTCCCATTTATGAAATGGGACAGGCCACAACTTCAACAGTTTGCCATCAAATTTTTTTATCATCACAATTCACGGATGGCTTTTGAAAAATATACACAACAGAACACCCAAGTGACTACCCTTGTGACTACTTGTGAATTATCTTCCTCTTACGCGTGCTCCTACGTGGTGCTCCCCCTGTGGCTTCAGCAGATGTAGAGGTCCCTTGCTCACTTTCTTGCTGCTCCTGCCTCGACACCTTTGGCAGGCATCCTCTGGGGTTGCGAGCTTGTGAGGGCTCGGCAACAGTCTGCTGCACCTGCGGCTGTGCAGGGGCTGAGACGCCGATCTCAGTTGGGTGAGGACTCTGGTGGGGCTCTGACTGAGGGCTCTGCAGTGGCATGGTTGTGTGAATGCTTGGAGAGGAGCTCCCACTTCCTTGTTCTCTGTCACCAACATCCCTCTCATGGGTCAGCCCCACTTCAGAGCTAGCAAGTGGCTGCACTTCAGGGGGGCCATGAGAACTCATTTCTGCACTGGAAGTCCTACTCCAGAGGACTTCCATGAAGGTCTGGTTTCTCTGCTCAATAGCTGACCATCGCTCCTCAAGAGATGTCAGTCTATTCTGAGCAATGACCATGTTTTCAAGACCCTGGCGTCTAAGCTCCTCTATGGCTGTAGCCATCCTCTCCTCTACTGTAGCCATCCTCTCCTCTATGGTAGCCAGCCTTACCATGAAGGTAGCCATCCTTTCCATGGAGGTTGCCATCCTTTCCGTGGTGATGCGTTCATGCACCAATGCCTCCACAAAGGCTCTGCTCATGTTAGTGATGGACTCCTCCATTCACTCCACACTCACAGCGACCCTGGAGACAAAACCTACCAGAGACTCCTGCACCTGTTTCTGGAGTTCCAGCTCCGCTCTGCTGGATGGCCCCAGAGGCACAGGGTCGACATGCAGCATAGCCAAGTTGGGAGAGTCCGGCGCCCTCTAATGAGGACTCTCCACTGCTGTCACTGTCTCCACCATCTGCTGATGCTCACTTGTGAGCTGTGAGACACCAGGTGACAACACTATTCTATCTCCCGAAGGTTCCACCAAGGTGTGAGTTCTGCGCTGGTGCTGTGTGCGCTTAATTCTGCTGACGCTACACCCTCAGAGGTTGCAACTTCCTCTGAGGAGTCTTCTGGCTCGGGCTGTTCCTGCTGAACAGTGGGGAGGGGGGCTGTCGATGGTCCTGTGGGGGAGTAAAGGAAAGAGTTTGGCATGTGAGATAAACGTTGCATGCACATTGAAGCATCATAATCCATATCAGTCACTCATGCAATGTCAATGAGAGAGATGCAAAACTATTCTGTCACCTGCTTGCTGTGATGCGCCCGCCTGTCCGTCCCCCACTTGCGCATCCTCCTCCACTCCCACGATCTCCAGGGCCGCCTCCTTTGCAGTGGTGAGCTGGGCTATTGAGTGTGGCCCTCCTCTTGTCCTCGCCCTCTCCCTCTTATTGTGGGCTCTCTTTTCCTGCAATGAGGGACATAAGTGGAATTTGAGTGAGAATGAAGGATTGAGTGTAGAGAATCCATAGCATAGATGCTTAGAAGGACACAAAGATGGAGTGAGGTGCCAAGACCAAAGGCCCTCCCTGTGTGTTGTAAGTTGTTGTCATAGCATCACAGTGATAGGGAGTGTGAGGGCTGCATAGTCGAATAGTTAAGTGAATGAGAGAGGAAATGGTTAAGGGTGCAGGGATGTAAGGGTGAAGTGGGATGTAGAGGAGGAGGTTGACAAAGCAGAGTGCTGGTGATGAGAAGTGATGGGGATCAGATTGAGGGTGATGGGGATGGAATACTCACTTTTCCTGTGCGGAGAAGGTCATGAAACCTCTTTCTGCACTGCAGCCAGGTTCTGCTGCACATAGAAATCGCATTCACCTCCGGTGCCACTTGCAGCCACGCAGCTTTGGTCTGTTGTGGAGGCTTTCTCCTCCCTGAAGAAGGAAAGAGCATTTCCTTATTTGCTCTTGCTCCCTCCATCAGAGCTTGGAGGGAAGCCTCGTCGAATCGGGGTGCAAATTTTGGTCTGGTGCTGGACATAGTTGCAGTAGGAATCCCTCGGAACTATGATGAGTAAGTTGAAAGGCTGAAAAAGAACCAAGGCTGCTTGCAGGCCTTAAATCGAGCTGCATAGATGATGTCATCGGAGGCGAGTTTCAGTACCAAAAGACTCATTGGGCCAGGGGTTCCCACACGATGGAAATCAAGTGCCCAATTAGGGCAAAATCGCAGTTTTGTCCCGCCTCATATCGGAGGCGGGGTCTTGACACGCCGACCACTTGACATGCCAACCACCTGACACGCCCCCTTACCGCCTCCAATGACAAAATCCAGCCCCAAATGTTGCAAATGGGGATGGCAAAATCATACAGCCTGAAGAATGTGTGAAGGGAGTGAAGCGGAGAATTAAAGTGACAGGCGACCAGTCTCCTCTACATTGGGGAGACCAAACGCAGATTTGGCGACCGCTTTACGGAACACCTCCGTTCAGTCCGTGAGGGTGACCCTGAGCTTCCGGTCACCTGTCACTTTAAATCTCTGCTTCACTCCCACTCTGATCTCTCTGTCCTCGGCCTCTTACATTGTTCCAGTGAAGCTCAACGTAAGCTCGAGGAACAGCACTTCATCTTTCGATTAGGTACTTTACAGCCTTCTGGACTCAACATTGAGTTCACCAACTTCAGACTATAACCCCTGCCCCCATTCTTCAGGCTGTACGATTTGGCCAGCCCCATTTGCAACATTGAATCTCTCCTGCCTCCCACCTTAGCACAGAATGTTCCTTCAGTTCCTCCCCCCCGCCCCCCCGACCTCTGCACCTGTTTAAAATCTGTTACATCTCCAGCTTTTTCCAGTTCTGATGAAGGGTCCCAGACCTGAAACGTTAACTCTGTTTCTCTCTCCATGGATTCTGCCTGGCCTGCTGAGTGTTTCCAGCATTTTCTGCTGTAAAGGCACTTACCTTTTCCACAAAGCAGTCTTCGCCTCCCTTTAACTACCAGATTTCCTGAGGCCTGGTAAACCCGGCTGGCGAAGGTTAAACCTAGAAGACAGGTTAACTATGAAACACACAGTCTCATTATAATATTTAAATAGCCAACCCACCCCCCTGCGAGTGGGTTGGTTGGCTGCCCCCCACCTGCCGCCGTTAAAACCGAAAGGGGCGACTTGGGGTCAGGTTTGTGATTTTTTAAATTTTAACATCTCTTCCAACCCAACCTACCTGTTTTTTGTGGTTAAAATTACCCCATCTTTTTCTGTTGACTCTGAGCCTGTCCTGTTTGTTTGCTTACAGACTGCATACAGTTCTGATGTCAGTTCCTGTTCAACCTGCTCTTGTGATGGAAGGCATACCAATGAAACGCAAGCCTGCTAAGTTTCAATGTGCCCTCCTTAAATTAGGAACATAAGAATGCACAGATCTAAAAGAGACCATTGCAGTCCCTCTAAGCAGGTTCATAGTTTGACAAATATTGTGCATATTACTCTGCCTTCCATAGCCCCGATCTGCCAAACATCCAGTCCCCTCTTGAATTTACTGTTGCCATCTACTGCCCCTTCCATGAATTCACTACCCTTTGTGTAAAGTAGTTAAATGTAAACTGTCTATTCATTTTCTTTCTTCTGAACTTGAGTCCACACCACTTGTTGTAGAGCTCCTGAACTCTATCATAGCAACAATTTATTCCCTTGGGACCTGGCCTTTGATAAAGCTGCGTGAAATCAATGTTAAAGGTGAAAGCGTTCAATTTATTTCATGTACTATAGTAACAGCACCTGTCTGTGTGAATTTCTCAACTTCCCTCACGATTTTTAGCATTTTTTGCCATGACAAATCATTTGCCTTAGTAATATGTTATCAAGCTGTGAGCCCAGGGGAAGAAGTAAGTCATACACAGATACTGCCCAATGCAGGAATAGTGGTTTTGGGGCAAAAGATGGGGGTAAAGGTTGAAAGGGATCCCAGAATGATTTCAAGGGAACTCTGGCCAGGATAAAATGCAGCCTGTCTCAAACTGATGTATACATTCTCCTTACAACTTACTCTCAAGGTGTCCCAGTCTATCTCTCTTGTCCTCAGCCAGCAGTACTACCATAATCCCACTTTAACCCTTCACTTTGGAACAGGAAACGAGTGGCACTGGAACCACCAGCAGGTGGTGGAGGCACTTTTACTATCGGCCTGATGACATCCCCACACCAGCTGCATGATCTAGAAGTAACATTGACGATTCATACTAAACATTTCAGTTGTAATGTAGTAAAAGTTGTGAAAGTTCCACAAATACGAATATTTGTTTGTAAAGTGCCCTTTTGTTAATTGTTCGATAGAAGCCAGGCCAGAATTATACCAGGACTTAGAGGGTTAAATTATGACAGGTTGCATAAATGTAGCTTGTATTCCGTTGAGTATAGAAGATTGAGGGGTGATTTGATCGTGGTGTTTTAAATCTAAATATAGTAGCCATCTTTTTACTCTCAGATTATGCACTTCACTGCATAATGAGATAAAACACAAGGGGGGGAAAATTCAGTATCACCCTGTTTGGGGCGCCATTATCGGCCATGTGTGCGCAAAGTTTAGTGCCTGGCGCTAATTATCGCCTCCGACGGCAAACTTGGCTTTTATCGCCCCTGGAGGTGATTGGAACGCTAAATCAGGCGCTTCACATCTGTCTTAAGGCACAAAGTCCGAGGAGCGAGGCGTTACCTCAGAGCGCTGGCGAAGCAAGGAAGTGCATATCAAAATGAACCTGCAAAGTGCTGCTCAGTACCCAAAATTCCTTCACACAGCGTTGAATCTCTCCAGAAGTCTCTCTCTCTCTCTCACTCAGATGAAAGGATTCGCAAATTTCATGTCTCCCCTGAAGATTTACCTCTGGCTTATTGGAGAAACCCTGGCTGGACTGAGTTTAAAATCCAGGCTCCAGGGCCCAACAAGATGGCTACGGTCAACCTCATGGCCAAGGCCTGTGTAAGAGCCATGAAAGCTTAAGAAAATACTTTAAAATAGTGGTTAAATGGCATAATACAGTTAATTTACCTGACCGACTTATTGTATTAAGAAACCCCCTATTTTCTTGCTCCAGTAGTATAGTCCGAGACACCCCCTTCATTCTTGCCACAATGGTACAGTCCCTAAGCCACACATGGTGTGCAGCCATTTTACAGTTTAAACTGCACGTGGCTGAAGGAGGCAGAAGTTGTGAGGTTTGGAGCAATACAGTTTTTGACCGTGTTCGTTTATACGTGTTTGCTTTGTAATTCCGTTTGTTAAGTGTTATAGTAAACAGTTTAAAAGACAAAGCTACGTTTGGGAACGTTTTATTTCGACACGCATCTACTCGTTGTTAAAAGCCCCACAGCTCAGTGGCTGCCTGTTTGGAAACTAAGAAGCGCCACTACATTAGTCAAAAACTAGCTCCCTAAGAAGGAAAGGACGGAATCGTCGGCGAACGTATACATGAATGGTCACGGAGCCAGACGACAATATAAGAAAGCAAAGGTACAGTGACTGTTACTTGCTTTGTTCATTCTATTGAGAAGCTAAATAAGAGCTGCGGGTAAAATGGCCGAGGCCTTACGGAGCCAGGAGCTTCCCCCAGCCAGAAGGATTGCGGGCCAAAAGAGGGAAATAAAGCTCCCCCCAAAGGCAACGGAAGAGAAGTTACATAGAAGCATAGGTGCAAGGAAGGCTAAATTAGCTCAGATAACTGGAAAAATGAAGATAATTGATCGTCTCATAGAAGATAATGCTAATATTAAGAAAGCTGAAGACATAATGTATTACGATTTCTCCAAGCTGCATGAAGAATTTAATGTACTCAATGAAGATGTATTAGCACTTCTGTCTGAAGAAGAGGGAAACGCTGATCAGCACAACTGGTTTGATCTTAAATCAACCAGCATTAAGGACTATATCAAGGCCATGGAACAGTGGATGTTAAAGATTCGTCAAGATGCTGATACAGCAGAGAAAGATAAAGTTGATGATGAAGTCGGACCAGACGATAGCATTTCAGAGACTTCCGCCAGACCGAGCAAAAATCGAAAAGAAGGTAGCTCTGTTTCTGGATGCAGGTCAGTCGCTTCTACCACAAGCTCGTCGCGATGCATGAGAGCGGAGGTTGAACGGGCGGCGTTGATGGCGCGCGCAGCGTCTTTAGCGGAGAAGCAAGCTCTTGAACGGGAAGAGGCCCAACTGCAGGTCCAAGAGGCCCAACTGCAGGCCCAACAGGCCCAACTGCAGGCCCAAGTGCGGGCCCAACAGGCCCAGGTGCAGGCAAAGAAAGAACAGCTGGAGATAAAAACAGCTATCGCGGTCTCAGACGCCAGGTTGAGTGCATACGAAGATTATGAAGGCTCACGGGACGGCGGGAGCGAATACTGCCAGTCAATGTTGTCACATAGAGTTGGATCCAGGGCACCTTCAAGAGTTACAAGAGAGTCTGAAGGCAATCCCCTGGCATTACAGCATGGAAGAGTGGCCTCTCCACTAACAGGAGCACGTGATGCTACCCCAGATGTCAGACGGTCTAGACTAGACCCTGCTGATGACCACCAGAGGCCTGAAGACACAGGGAGAAGCCTATACCGAGTGATGCAACGTCAGAACGAAATTACAGAGATGCTTGTAAAACAACAGAATCTGTTTCGACTCCCTCAAAGAGACATACCAGTGTTCCAAGGCGACCCACTCAAGTATAAGCCCTTCATCAGATCCTTTGAACAAGCCATTGACTCCAAAACAGAGAGCAGCAGTGACAAGTTGTACTACCTGGGACAGTACACCAGTGGTAAACCACAAGACCTGGTCAGAAGCTGTGAACACATGAGACCGGACCGGGGATACATAGAAGCCAGGAAGTTGCTGCAGGAGCACTATGGTAACGAGCTGAAGATAGCCACTGCATATATTGAAAAGGCTACCAAGTGGCCACAGATCAGATCGGAGGACGGAGAGGCATTGAACGCATATGTTCTTTTCCTCATAGGATGTCGCAACACCATGGAGGATGTTGAATTCATGGAAGAGATGGACAATCCTACGACTATGAGAATCATCATCTCTAAGCTTCCTTACAGGATGAGAGAACAATGGAGAAGAACAGCCTTTGAGATAATGGAGAGACGGAAAAGTAGAGCCAGGTTTGCAGATTTAGTGAATTTCATAGACAAACAGGCTAAAATTGCTAGGGACCCATTGTTTGGAAACATCCAGGATGTCAGCCCGACCACCGATGGAAGAGTGAAAGCCAAGCCTGTTGAATCAAAGACTCTCAGGAAAGGTGGTCCCAGGGGAAGCAGCTTTGCAACTATCGTCACTCAGGCCGAGGAAGAAAGGCCCCAGAACTCATCTCCCAAAAGGAGCAGCACAGTGACGTCTGCTAATGCCTTTCAGAAGCCATGCTTATTCTGCCAGAAGAATCATACATTGGATTTCTGCAGCGACATCAAAGCACAGCCACATAAGGACAGAATCGAATTCCTGAAGTACAACGGCCTATGTTTTGGATGTCTCTCTCAGGGGCACCTGAGTAGAAACTGTAAGCAAAGAACAACATGCAGAGAGTGCACTCGGAAACATCCCAGTCTGCTGCATATCCATAAAGAAGAACAAGTCTCTAAGAAGAGTGAAGAAAACAATACCGACGAGAAGGTTGTTTCAAGTGCTCTGGTGTCGCTTGAACCAGAGACTTGTGGATTCACTGGGGCCGGTGACAGTGATTGTATTCTTGCCATCGTACCAGTAAAGATCAAGTCTAAGAGGAGTGAGAAGGTTGTGGAGACTTACGCCTTCATGGATCCAGGTAGTTCAGCAACGTTCTGCACAGAATCACTCATGCGACAGCTGAACGTTAGAGGCAGAAGAACAGAAATCCTATTACGCACCATGGGTCATGAGAAGTCAATGCAAAGTTATATCCTGTCAGACTTAGAAGTGTGTGGACTTGAAGAGAAGGACTTCATAGACCTGCCTAATGTTTTCACACAGAGGGAGATTCCTGTTAGAATAGGGAACTTAGCCCTGCAGAAGGATGTGGATAGATGGCCTTACCTAGAAAAGGTGCGTCTCCCATACATTGAAGCAGAAATTGGCCTATTAATTGGAACCAATGCCTACAAAACTATGGAGCCATGGCAGGTGATAAACAGCAAGGATGACGGACCCTACGCCGTCAGGACAGCCCTTGGATGGGTAGTCAATGGACCGGTAAGGAGAGATGATGGCAACAAGTCGAACAAGGAGGAACGACAAAATGTCACAGTTAATCGCATCTCTATCGCAAGCATTGAATAGCTGTTGATACAGCAGTTCAACGCAGACTTCTCAGAACGCAGCTGTGAGGAAAAGACAGAGATGTCATAAGAAGACCATCAGTTCATGGATTTGATGACAAGGTCTACACAGTTCATTGATGGCCACTATCACATTGGTTTGCCACTGAGAAGACAGACCGCGAAGATGCCGAACAATCGCTGCATAGCAGAGCAACGCGCCATCAGTCTAAAGAGAAAGCTGAACAAGAACCCCGACTTTCACGAAGACTACAAAGGCTTCATGAGAAACATCATAGCGAAAGGCTATGCTGTAAAAGTGCCCGAGGAACAGTTGAACAGAGACGATGGAAGGGTCTGGTACATTCCTCATCACGGTGTGTATCACCCAAAGAAGAAAAAGATCCGTGTAGTGTTTGACTGCGCCACCTCATTCAGAGGAACTTCACTGAATGACCAGCTGCTTCAAGGTCCTGATCTTACTAATACCCTCATTGGCGTCTTGACTATGTTTAGACAAGAGCTCGTTGCCATGATGGCAGACATAGAATCAATGTTCTACCAAGTCAGAATCCCTGATGAAGATGCTGATCTTCTGCGTTTCCTTTGGTGGCCAGATGGCGACGTTAGTCAAGCGATGGTGGAATGTAGAATGGCCGTACACTTGTTCGGAGCCACATCATCTCCCAGCTGTGCAAGCTACGCTCTCAGAAAAACTGCAGAAGATGGCAAAGGCAAAGCACCATCAGAGGCCGTGGAGACAATCTTCAGAAACTTTTATGTCGCTGACTGTCTGAAGTCCGTGTCAACAGAAGACGATGCCATCGCACTGTCAAGAGACCTTAGAACTCTGTGTTTGAATGGAGGATTCCATCTGACTAAGTGGATAAGCAACAGCAGAGCAGTTCTAGCTTCTATCCCAGAAAAGGAAAGAGCCACTGAAGTCAAAGATCTGGACCTGAGCCACAATGTCCTTCCTATCGAGAGAGCTCTTGGTGTACAATGGTGCATTGAGTCAGACACGTTCAACTTCAGGATAATGGTGAACGAAAGACCATCCACAAGACGAGGGATTCTCTCCGTGGTCAGTTCCATCTATGACCCTCTTGGATTCCTGGCACCACTCATTCTGCCGGTGAAGCTGATGCTACGAGAGCTGTGTAGAGACAAGAGAGGATGGGATGAAGATATCCCAGAAGGTCAAGCTCAGAGATGGCACAGATGGTTGACAGATTTGCAACAACTTTCTAGCTTCAACATCAGTAGATGCATCAAGCCCGCGAGTTTTGGAGTTACAAAGACGGCTCAACTACATCATTTCTCGGACGCCAGTGAGGACGGCTATGGCACGGCTACTTACCTCTTGCTGACAAATCAACAGGGCCAGAAACATTGTGCCTTCCTCATGGGGAAATCCAGGGTGGCTCCGCTGAAGCAGGTCACCATCCCGAGACTGGAATTGACGGCAGCGGTTGTTGCAGTTAAAGTTGACCAGGTGATGCGGAAAGAGTTACAGCTCCCATTAGAAGAATCTGTCTTCTGGACGGATAGCACGACGGTGCTGAAGTATATAGAGAATGAGAAGATACGCTTCAAGACCTTTGTAGCAAACAGAATCTCATCCATTAGAGAAGCTACACAACCATCTCAATGGAGGTATGTAAACACCTCATTAAACCCAGCAGATCAAGCCTCACGGGGATTGAAGGCTGAAAACTTCATGAGGAGTGAAACTTGGATACAAGGCCCAAGTTATCTGCTGGAAACAGAGAGATCATGGCCAGAAAGACCAGATATGCCAAGTCAGAGTGCTGAAGACGACGTCGAAGTCAAGAGATCAGTCACAGTAAATCTCATAAATACGAAAGAGAACTTTGACACAGTGAACAAGCTTGTTAACCATTTCTCAGGATGGCACCAGTTGAGGAAAGCAGTTGCATGGTTTCTAAGGTTGAAAGAGTTGCTGCTACACCTGAGCGGTAAGAGAAAAGAGTACCGAGCCACTATCAGTCAGTCTGAAAGTAACCCTGATAAGCAGAGAATGCTTCTACAGCAGTATACGCATCAGCACAAGACCACATTGGGCAAGAATTCATTGACCGTGGAGGATTTGGCCAAGGCTGAGAAGGAGATAGTTTGCTTCAGTCAAAGACAAAGATACCCAGAAGAAATCGAAGCTCTACAGCGAAATACTCCAATCAATAAAGGTAGTCATATCTACAAGCTGGACCCTACACTGCAAGATGGAGTACTGAGGGTGGGAGGGAGACTAAACAAATCTGCTATGCCAGAGGAGGCCAAGCATCCTGCTATCCTTTCTAAGGACCTCCGGGTTGCTACTCTCATTCTTCAGCATATACACCAGAGTATTGGACACAGTGGGAGGAATCACGTGCTTGCGAAGCTAAGACAAAGATACTGGATTCCAGGAGCTAACTCCGTAATAAGAAAAATACTCTCTGAATGCATTGTTTGCAGACGGTTACACGCTAGAGCTGGGGAGCAGAAAATGGCAGACCATGCCAGACTCCAGAGGCGACGTTCATCGCGTTTGTTTGCAAACCAAGACCAGTACCCTGGAAAGACCGATCACAAAGCTCTGCCTGCTACAAGAAGCAGCGTGAAAGGTTCCTGAACGAAAAAAGTGGACACTTATATTGTAAATATGTTGAACTCATTAGTTTATGACTCTTAATGTTTGAGTAATTGATATGCTTCATGTGCCTAGTCAATTAGGGGCCGGAATGTAAGAGCCATGAAAGCTTAAGAAAATACTTTAAAATAGTGGTTAAATGGCATAATACAGTTAATTTACCTGACCGATTTATTGTATTAAGAAACCCCCTATTTTCTTGCTCCAGTAGTATAGTCTGAGACACCCCCTTCATTCTTGCCACAATGGTACAGTCCCTAAGCCACACATGGTGTGCAGCCATTTTACAGTTTAAACTGCACGTGGCTGAAGGAGGCAGAAGTTGTGAGGTTTGGAGCAATACAGTTTTTGACCGTGTTCGTTTATACGTGTTTGCTTTGTAATTCCGTTTGTTAAGTGTTATAGTAAACAGTTTAAAAGACAAAGCTACGTTTGGGAACGTTTTATTTCGACACGCGTCTACTCGTTGTTAAAAGCCCCACAGCTCAGTGGCTGCCTGTTTGGAAACTAAGAAGCGCCACTACAGCCTGCAAAGTTCAGGTTTGGACTGACAAAGAAGGAATGTTCGTTCCAGAAATTAGAAGGCAGTCAGGCCTTCTGCATTTATGTATGAGAAGCAAACAATGGCATTCGGGCCTCTGATTAAAACCCATCAAGGCCGTTTGCACAGATAATCAACGGGTAATAGCTGCATTCAGACCTTCGTTAGCTGACTTCAACACTGTTTGGAAACGATCAACGGGGCATTAAAACTGGAATGGCCCCATCACAAGACCAGTTACACAAAGGGAAACACTTATGAGACATTTAAAAAACGATTAGCCGACCATCCAGGTCAATGGGCCCAGATCATTTTCCTTTGTATTATCTTCAACACGTCCAGGTCAGACAAAGAAACAGGCTGATCTGGCGAGTGATAAGGGCTCCCAGAAAGGGGTATAAGTAGTCCCTCGGGAAGCCATATCTCTCTCTCTCTCGCCTGGACTCCGGTGCCCTGCCTTACCGTCAAGAAGATCGATGACGAAGAGCCCGTCCAGGAAAGCAAGATACCGACAGTTACCTTTGAATCATTGGGGTATCTCTGCTCTGGGCGGTGAAAACCCTAAAGACATTGGCAAGCAACGGGGCACGGAGCAGGCGTTCTAACATCCAAGACTGGTGAGCATAAACTTTCTGGCCCATCACAAGACAAAGGGTGGGAGCTAAGGGGATTGCTAAAATTGTCATTTTAGTCATTTTCCCTCAATGTGTCCGTTTCTCCTCCCCCGCTAAGTGTAATTGTGATACATACATAGTGATTTTCTCTGTATAGTGTTTAATTTTCTCTATTTTTAATAAACATTGGTTTTCTTTGCACCAAACCACTGGTCTCGTTTTGTTTATATCGCTACTCGTAATAAGTCCGGTGGTCAGAACCAGAGGGGAAGCGATTCAAACCGCATGGGGCTGGAGCAGCTCAGATACGCCTGACTGGCCAGACACAAACCCCAAACCAAAACCCCCTACACAGAATGTGTGGTGCACAAATGTCACCAACAAAAAAAGGCAGGAAGCGGTCGCCTTTAAATAGCACTCCCCTAGTCCCTTTCTGACTGCAAAACGCTCCCCTCAACCTGTCGTTGCTAGCGGCAGGTGGTAAGGCAGGGGGCGCCACTCAATATCCGGTCCGGGGCGTTGCGCACTCGACTGACGTCACGATCTGCTGGCGCAAGAGATTGTGGCGGCAGAGTTTAGCGCCACCGCAAAATGTCTAGTTAATTTCGTGAGCAGCGCAAACATCGCCATGCCCGGGTGCTAGTTGCTTTGCACCCCATTAGTGCCCTCTTAAGGCGTTAACGGGAGGCGCAAACAACTGAATTTTTCCCCCAAGGACCCCAAATTCCTGGAACCCTCCTCCACTACCTGAAATGTGGCAGGGAGCGATTTCCACTGACAATCAGCCACAGCTGACAAACCCTATCCTGGGGAAGGTACCCTTAGCATAAAGGGGGCAGTTATTCTGTGTTTCCGAGGGGTACCTTGCCATCAAATGAGGGAGGATCTGTTGTAGCTATAAAGCTCTAATTTTTTTTTAAATTCCATTTTGGCACTTCAGCCTTGATAACATCTTGGCAGAGCAATCTACTGCTGTTATCGCTGGCATACGAGTGCAGGTGAACTTTGCATGGGGAGGGGGTGCAAATGAGGTGGAGCTGGCATGATTTCTGGTGGGTGACATTGTGCTTCCAGTCCTGCCTGTTATATTTGATGTAGCATGGGGGGAGGGGTTGGGGTGGAATGACAGGCCAAAGAAATGCCAGCTCCTACCTCCATCAGAACGTCTCAGCATGAAAAACCCACCCAGCTTCTGATACAGAAGCCTCCTCCTAAACCCAGGAATTTTGGGCTCCACAAAGTTAAAATCACACTCTGTGAATGGAATCACAATTTATACTTAAATATCCAATTTGCCAAGACACAAAAAATACCTTAACAATCTATAATACACCCTATTTCAGAATAACACATGACTCAAAATATAATGCACAACCTCAAATGCCTCAAGACACATTGTAATAAATATATATTATTTTCCACTTCTTGCCCTCGTTTCTCTAGCTTCAAATGAGAAGTAAGGATCCCTGCTGGTATTATAATCATGGCAAGTACAGACTTCATTGCTGAGGCTCACACTGGGAGTCACTAGGCATTGCAAAGGAAAGCATTAAGGCCTAGAAATTCAGTATAGCCACGTTCGGGGCGCTACAGTCGGGCGGCCGCTAAAGTTTGCGCCCGGCGCAAGTTCGCGCCACCTTCGCCGATATTCAGTCGCATCGCCCCAAGAGGTTGCTGCTGCGCTAAAACAGGCGATGCACGACTATCATTAGGCGCTAAGCCGGCGGTCCGGGGCGATACCCCCGAGGGCGGGCGCAGCGCAGGTGCGGCGAGTTGCTGATTGACGGCAGACACTCTGGCGCCGGTCAGCTCTTAAAGGGGGAGGGTGGACTTGTCTGGCTGCCATGCCCTGCGCACTGCAGCCCTGAAGCAAGGCCTGACCAATGCTGGTTCATCAGTTCTACGCCCTGGACCATGGGGAAGCCCGCTATTCTTCCAAATCCCATTGTACGCTCTTGCTGCTTGTCCAGGGTCATGGGGAAGGAGATGTACTGACGTCTCCTTCTGAAAAGGGCATTGTTCACCTGTCGGATGCAGCAATGTACCGCGAACTGGGAGATGTTGGCAATGTCCCCAGTAGCGGATTGGAAGGAGCCAGTGGCATAGAAGTTGAGAGCCACCGTCACCTTCACTGCCACCGACAGAGACGTCCTGCTCCTCAGCTGTGGCTGCAGATCTCTGCGAAGCAGGTGGCAGATCTCAGTGACCACCTCCCTTCTGAATCGCAGCCTCCAAACACACTGCTCCTCAGACATGTTCAGATATGAGAACTGCTGGCGGTATACCCTGGGTGGGTAAGGCCTCCTGTGCCAACACCTGTTGGCCCTTCTCCGTCTGGCCATGACTGGCACTCTCTCACGGCGTCTCTGATCCCTTTGAATGCAATGCAGAAAGCCAATGTTTCCACCCATTGTAGCCCCCATTACAGTATATGTGGCGACTCAAGGCTATGGCACTGAAAGTGAAATCCAAGTGCAAAGCTCTGGCCTGAAGCCAGAAGTACCTGTGCGAGCACTGAGTCAAAGCAGAAAGCTCTCTGCCTTTGTCTCTCACACAGAAGGATTGGCACAAAATGGCTGTCACTTATAATGCAGGAGGAGTCCCCTTTAAATAGCGCCCCCCGCAGCGACTGGGAACCGTTCCCCTCTACCAGTCGCTGGGGGCGCCAGGCGCAAGGAAGGGCGGCGCCACTGAAGTTCCCGCCTATCGCCCAACATCTCCTCCTCCTAAGGCGCTACCGGCTGGCGCAAGCAATTGAATTTCTAGGCCTAAGCGTTTCAGATCAGCTAAGTTCCTGGAAATTCATTTCAACCTCCACCACAATGAGCCACAGCATAAGGCTGTGCCGACAACCAATATATCTGCTGCGGACTAATTACTAGAGTACTAATTGACTTCTTAATTGATAGAAGAAAATTGTATATTTCTGTAATTGTGTAACTAAACAATAAAAATAACAAGGTGGAAAGTTGTTATCATAAGGGAAGTATTAGAAACCACATTTACAATCGGTTCAAGTGACACAATAAGCAAAGCAATCTAAACAAATGGGACTATCTTTTTCACCAATGCTTGTGTTAATCTAGGTGAAGGATGTTGAAAATTGGGAATTAAACCATTCGTTTTTCAGGTGCCCCATGTCAGTATGACGCACTCCCAGATATAGCACAGCTAGATGAAAAGAAAAGCTTCCTCTACTCTTCCCCGTCATTTTACCTCAGCTTCAACCTCAGAACAGCAACTCTTAATGCACCAGTGTGACATTTTTTCCATTTCCCACATCCTCCATCATGTGACCATTCTGAGTGAGACTGCCAGTTAGTGTTAAATCGGGACAGTTTTGTGATGTTGGCCATTCCTACTAGGAACTGGATTGAGTCTGCCTAAACTCATTTCACATGAGACCCTAAGCAACAAAAGAGACTTCCCTCTCATCAGTCTGGGCTGTATTTAAACTCAGGTCCCAGAGGTGAAAGGCTAGTGTCTAACCCACAGTGCTACCCAGTTTCCCATTTATTCTTGAGCGACATACATTAAAATAAGCAGCATTTATAAATCAAAATGTGTGATTATCACTTTTAATGAGTCATACTTGGCAGGCCTGGTGGTGTTGCGTGCAACAATATACCTTCTCTGTGTAAAAAGTGCAGGAGACAAGGCTGAAGTGTTTGCAAATGTCTCCAGCCAAATATGGCAAGTGTTCAACCCCATATATGGCAGATATAAAGAGCGAGAGAATCCGCTAAGCGGAGCGGATATAAAGAGTGGGACACAGCGGACCTGAGCGGCGATTAAAAAAGCAAGGAGTGACGTCACAGGACAGCAGGTAGATGATTGGTGGATGAGTAGTACAGTTTTTTTTTAACTAAGAGCTGGGGAACTATAACTATTACTTTATTAAATATTAACTTAACTAGATAAACTAAATAATTAATATAACTATAAATAATCATTTGATTAAAAACTTTAACTAATTAAATAAGCAAATAAATAAAGACTAGAGATAGCAGGGCAGGCTGTGTGTTGGGACTGTAGTATGTGGCACTGTCCTGGATTCCCACATCTGCAGGAGATGTCTCTGCCTTCAGTCACTCAGAGTCATTGAGCTGGAGTGTGAGTTAGAGACACTCCAAAACATAAGGGACGGGGAGGAAATTCTGGATAGTTTTATCCAGAATACAGTCGCACCCCAGAGGAAAGCACAGGTTCAGGAAAGGGAGGGTGTGACTGTTAGGGAGCCGGGTAGCAGGGATTTAGGAGAAGTTGAGAAGGATGTCCCGCAGACACTGGTCCTGTCCAACAGGTACGATGTACTCGCTACTTGTGAGGACAAAGAGAAAGAATGCAGGCTTGACGGCCACAATGCCGACCAAGGCACCGTGGCTCAGAAGGCTGTCCAAGGGGCAGTGGGGGGGGAAAGAGCAGAATAGAAATATGGTTGTGATAGGGGATTCTATAATTAGGGGTGATAGGGATAGATAGCCTCCTCTGCAGCCAAGAATGAGAATCCCGAAGGGTGTGTTGCCTACCTAAGGGTAGGCTAAGGGATATCTTGAGGCGGCTGGAGAGGAATTTGGAAAGGGAGGGGGTAAATCCAGTTGTCGTAGTCCATGTCCGAACAAATGACATAGGTAGGGACAGGGAGGAGGTCCTGCTGAAGGAGTATCAGGAGTTAAGAGCAAAATTAAAAAGCAGGACCTCGAGGGTAAAAATCTCTGGGGGGAAAAATTCAGTTGGTTGCGCCTACCATTAGCGCCTTAAGAGGGTGCCAAGTGGGGCACAAAGCAACTAGAGGCCGGGCGTGGCGATGTTTGTGCCGCTCGCGAAATTAACTAGACATTTTGTGGTGGCGCTAAACAGTACCGCCACAATCTCCTGCGCCGGCAGATTGTGACGTCAGTCGAGTGCGCAACGCCCCATTAGCGCCCCGGACCGGATATTGAGTGGCGCCCCCTGCCTTACCGCCTGCTGCTAGCAACGACAGGTTGAGGGTAGCGTTATGCTGTCAGAAAGGGATTAGGGGAGCGCTATCTAAAGGCGACCGCTTCCTGCCTTTTTTTGTTGGAGACATTTTTGCACCACGCATTCTGAGAGAGAGAGAGACTTCTGGAGAGATTCAACGCTGTGTGAAGGAGTTTTGAGTAATGAGTAGCACGTTGCAGGTTTATTTGGAATTGCCCTTCCTTGCTTCGCCAGCGCTCTGAGGTAGCTCCTCGGCCTTTGCGCCTTAAGACAGGTGTGAAGCGCCTGATTTAGCGCTCCAATCACCTCCAGGGGCGATAAAAGCCAAGTTTGCTGTCGGAGGCGATAATTAACAGCAGGCGCTAAACTTTGCGCACCGCCAATAATGGCGCCCCAAATGGGGCGATACCAAATTTTTCCCCCCTGGATTATTGCCTGTGCCACATGCAAATTGGCATAGAAACAATCAGATTAGGAGAATTAACATGTGACTAAAGGGCTGGTGTGGGAAGGAGGGGTTCCTTTTCATAGGACCCGGGCACCAGTACTGGGACAGGAAGGAGCTGTACCGATGGGACGGGCTCTACCTGAACTGGGTTGGGACCCGTGTCCTAGCAGAAAGAGTAAATAGGGAGGTGGCAAAGACTTTAAACTAGTAAGACGGGGAGAGGGATCTACAAGAACTGAAACCAGCCTAAATATAAATAAAACAGGAAAAGAGAGCTTGGGAAAGAGCAAAGTAAGGGAGGATATTGATGGCCAGGGAATAAATAGTTATAGAAGAGGAATTTAAAAAGATGGTTAAAAATAAAGTGCGAGGAACTGCTGTTAAAAATGAATTAACCTGTCTATACAGCAATGCATACAGTGTCCGTAATAAACAACAACAACTTGTATTTATAGAGCGCCTTTAACGCAGTAAAACGTCCCAAGGCGCTTCACAGGAGTGTAATAAGACAAAAAATAGGCAACGAGCCACAAAGAAATTAGGGCAGATGACCAAAAGCTTGTTCAAAGAGGTAGGTTTTAAGGAGCGTCTTAAAGGAGGAAGGTGCGGTAGAGAGGTGGAGAGGTTTAGGGAGGGAGTTACAGAGCTTAGGACCTAGGCAGCTGAAGGCACGGCCACCGATGGTTTAGCGATTATAATCAGGGATGCTCAAGAGGGCAGAATTTGAGGAGCACAGATATCTCAGGGGGTTGTGTAGGGGGGTGATGTGGGGCGACGCGTACGCCCAGTCAGTTATGCCTCTGATTGTTCATGAGCAGTTCGAATCACTCCCACGCCCCTGGGTTCTAGACACCAGACTTAGGTACAGGCGGCGATACAGAAAAGACTCGAGTAGACAGGTGGTTTGGATGTAAGCAAAACCAAGATTTTATTGAAAAGGAAATTAACACAATCTTACCAAAAGTTACTAGTATAAACTTTACAGGCAAATACAAAATAACTATATACTTATACAAGGAATGGGGAACACACGGCACATCGAGGGAAAACAAACTATCTTAACAATCCCCTTATCCTTATCCCACCCCCTATACCTAACTAGATTAAGCTATGAGGGGTCAGAATTCATGCTCACCAATCAACAGATCTGCTGAATTCAAAACAGCGGTGGGGTTTGGGGTTCGCTCTTTGTGCTCTCTGGAGCCTGCCGTCGTCACGTGGTCTCGGGGTGTTGCAAGGGAGTTGTCCAGGCTCAAGTACCCCAATGTTAAAGTCTCTGCTTGGGTACTTTACCATGCAGGGATGATGGTTCCTCTTCCTCGGCCGGCAGTTGGAGTTTGCATAAAGATAGTCGCAGGTCAGCTGGACTGAAGGCCCGATTATTCGAAGCTTTTCTTCAATCGTCTTTCCATTTGTCTTCTTCACCACCTCGCCTCGTCATGTCCTGCCTCGCCTGGCCTGGTTTGTCCGTGTCCGCCTGGCGCAATGCCGGGCGTCCCTGATGGAATGGGGAAGGCACGGGCAGTGGCTGGGCGGTAAGCGTGGGATGGGGGAAGAGCAGTAGCCACGAGGACGAAGGGCCGGAGCAGGAGCCGGGAGCAAGGGCAGAGAGCAGAGAGCAGAAGGTTGCCAGTGGGCCTACAATTATATTCCTTCGGATGGCCCTTATCTGCGCGCCAAATCAGGTTAGTTCTTTGTCCCAATCTTGGTGGGCTAGTTTAAATAATTATAGCAATTTTTAAACTAACTGTTTTTAGATGACCGGTAATCGCACCTACTGGCCCGATTCCTGATTTGCTTTTGTTATTAATACATCTTAATCGGCCTGCCCAGCTTCAATGGCTTCCCTAAGCTGTTTCCGATTCTTTATGCAAACAACTTGATGGCCTTAAGTATAGGCCTCACTGGTTTTGAACTGTCTCCGATTTGACTTAATGCATAATTCAAAGTCCTGTCTGCTTTCAAAACACAAAAGTTTCTCTTCACAGAAACGGCAGCCTGGGTTTCAATTTCCCAAAAACTGCTTGTGCCACAGAGTCCAAGCTTTTAAAATCTTGCAGGCTTTTGGCCACGAGGTGCGGACGCCATCTTGGGTACCCCCTTTCATTAAAATGTCCATGCAGGGTCCCTTTTCTTATTAATAACCTTTGGGGAAATGTAGAAATTTTGCAAATCTTACACTCCCCTCTGTGATACTAAAACTTGCTTGAAGTATCATACTTACAAGGTGAGCAAAAAATTTCTGACCCTCCATAGTCAACCTTCACCTGTAATTACCTATCTAATATACCCACGACACATGCACTTCCCATTCCGCGAAAATGTAGTGTACATCAGCATACATAGAATAAATTACGGACTTTACACACATCCAAGCACGGAGGGGGTTCCAACACACCTGCACCACTTGGTACACATACATCTTTATTAAACGCGTCGCAAACAAAACCAGAAAAACCTTTATTAAAAATAACAAAACACCAAAAGAACAACAACCTTTAATCAAAATATAGGAAAAAGGCTTAAACAGGCATATCTCCCTCCACCATTACATAATGTTCCTTCCAGATCTTCTGGTTACAGAATTCTAACAACTGACCTTTTCCCTTACATTGAATGCAAACTAGATACAACGCTATCCCTAACTGGCAAACCACGAGAATGTGGGAAGCCAATCTGATCAACGAAGGGACCTCTATGTTATTGAAAATGTCCCACTAGGGTGGAATCACAATATCCAATATCTTAGTCCCTATCGCTATTGTTTTCTGCTCTAGAGTGTAAAAATGTTTCTGCGAAACTATAATGGCTTTGAGTATTTTGGTAAGGTGTTCAGGGAGAGGGAGAATTTCGTAGCCAAAGTGCACTACGTACTTTTGCAAATCCGTAAAATTCTCCTTCACAGTGAGGTGAAAAGTGGAGGGTTCAGGAATAGGGACAATTCGCTCCTGGGCCACTTGAACTTCTGCCTCGGGTTTAAAACAGAAGCTGCTGTCACTAACCGGACACCAGCTGTGCTGTCCATGCTGGTAGTGGGACGTGCCGGTGGTGACACAATATGTCCCACCTCCTATATATGCTACCTGCGGGGGAACATGGCCTTGTGCCATTGCCTCCATGGTACAATTTATAGGTTTCGCACCAGCAGCTCTGAACCCACACTGCGGTTTTGAATAGGCATTCAAGTGCTGGGGACACAGGATTATGTGTGCTCCCTGGCTCCGGCACCCTGAGAGGTCAGTACCTGTCATAGTGTGCTCCCACTTAATGACGTAAGGTGGGACCACTGTGAAACGAATGTGTGCACCCACTTGAATGGCTCCAATGTTCTCAACCCTGTATACCGGTGCAGGTCGGGCTGTCCTACCCATCACCGGCATCCTAACTACTACTCCCATGATCGTGTGGTTGGACCGCCCACAATCCACGGGGACTGGGTAGGCTTCGGAGGCTACCCGGAGTTGGCACGGGCTCAATGCATTCTCAAACGGGTGGAGGGCTGCAAGGTGCTTGTTGCTAATCCAGGAGGGGACTAAACCCTGTTTTAAATCCTCCAGATTACTGCGGCCCTCGCCCAGTAAACACGCCACGTATAACACGCGTGCACACCTCACTCTGCGCAGCCTGGTCAGAAGCATTTCTGTCCTTCCTTATGAGAGCATTTACCGTCTTTGCGTGCTTTTCCAACTCTGCTATGTTTCTTTTAAATGGACCATCATGGCCTGGTCCTCATGCAACTCCGAGCCCATTACCTTGTTCTCATCCAGTAATATCTTCTTTAACTGTGTTTTTAAACCGTTTATCTGGGTCTGCAGCTCTATGTCATCTAAGCTGTTGGTGACAGGACCCAGTATTAAACGCAGTAAAAACATCATTCCAAACACCCCTTCTTTGCCTCCCTGCATTACCCAAAAACTCTCGGTGTGTGGTGTAGGGTTCGGTTTTGACCACGTGGGCGAAATCGAACTCGTAAAACTTCTTGAACATGTCCTTTAATAGGGCCTGGTATAGCTGCTCTGTTTCTTTGGGACACCACTCCGGCAAATGTACCTCGGTGAGATTTAAAATCATGGAGGCTACCGCGTAGTGTACCCCCTGGTACAGCATCTGACCGATGGGGACTAGTACCAACCCATTGCCTGGTCCCTTGGTGGTGGTGGGGCAACCTTCCCTGTGTAACCTCACCACCTGTGCTGTGGGCGGGGGCTTACGGGTGCGGGTTAGCAGTTCAGTGGCATTGACTGGGATCGGGGAGAATTGAACTGCGCACACCTTCCGGCTGGCATCCCACCTTATCCCCTCCCCGGTGTCGTGCCACTGCCGGTGGAAAACGATGGATATGCCTGCGGGGCAGACCTCCTCTGACCCCCACATACAGATATAAATCCTTTGGTCCAGTTCCCACCACTTGTCCCAACATACACTTAATCCTCCATGAATCCCTGTGATCGTCCGGTGGGTGTTGTTCCCCAACCGTTCCCACTCGACTTCGGGGTTCCTCATGTCTTTGCTCAGCTTCCTGAGCCACCACCACCTATCCAGTGGAATGTGTCCTTTACACGTTAAACATATTCGCTTTCCAATGGTGACGCTGACTCTCGTGGTAACGACCCGTACCCTGGGGCACAGGAGGGAGGTCTCCCCGTACGTGAATCCGTTTTGGCTGGAGTACTGAGACAAATTGGACCCCAGCCATCCTGGCCACCTTCCCTCGTGGAAGTAAATGGCGGTCTCCTCCGCATCCCGTTCACCGCTTCCATCGATCGCTGTGGGCGCCTTGTCTCCCGAGCACCCGTAGATGTGAGAGTCCTGGACGTCGCCTCATCTTCCCACACTCATCCCAATCAGGGCGAATAGGATCACGACCCCCTTCATCCTGAAAGACTTTCTGCAAAAAGATACAAAAACATACAGCCAGGTCCCCACGAGATTCTCTGCCTTGGTGAAGCATGGTCGGGTCCTGCGACCTCGACCCAAATATACACACTCTTAGCAGACTGCTTACTTAAAACTACCCATCACCTTATTTAACTTAAACTAAAGCACCCAAGCTTAAGCTAAATAATTAAACCTAACAAGAAACACTAACAAAAACTTAAACTATACTATGTACATCCGCCGCCCGTCTCCGGGTGACCAGGCTAATCCCTGGTTGGACTGCGGCTCACCGCCACCCCCGGCGTGACCGCACCATCCTTCACTGTTGGTCCCTCGCAGCCCGTGGCTGCTGGCTGAGGACCTCTGTCCTTGGACCTTTCCTTGGCTCGAGGGGCGGCCCTTGGTAACTGGAGGGCCGGTGACCATGGCTTTCTCGGCTGGGGCATCCGTGGGGACCTTCTGGGGGCCTTGACGGGTGGGGCTTTCTTGGCTGCTGGGCCTCTAACCCAAACCGCTGCTCCCCCAGGCTTGACCCCTCCTGAACCTGGGCTGGGGGCAGGCAACTTTTCACAGCCTGCTGCTGCGAGCTGAGAGTTTCTGCCCCCAGGTCCCATGGCTGGGTCCGGGGCAGGGTTTTTTACCTCAGGTCCCTCCCTCTCCACACCTGGGTTAGGGGTGGGGTTTTTGCCCTCAGGTCCCTCCCCCTCGTCTGGATCCCAGAAGAGCAGGGGAGTGTCCCAATCGATGGGCGGGATGGTCCCTCCCTTCCAGCAAGCCACAGCGCCTGCCTGTGCAGTCTGTGAACTCGCTCCTGCTGCAGGCTGAGGATCTTTATCCTCAGACCTTTTCCCAACTGGCTGTTTTCCCCTTTCAGGTGTAAACAGCTTACACTGGTTGATATAATCAGCAGCCTCTTTTAAAACCTGTGCTAAAGGTTCGTCCGCTGCCCCGAACGGACCTTCTAGGGACTCCCCTTTCTCTTCCCTTACCGGGACGGCCTCATGGACGGGATCTTGGGCTTGGACCCTCTTTAGGTCCGGGGCCAAAGCTACCTCCCATGTGCCTCCCTTGTCCCGGACTGTGGCTACCTGACCTGCTCTACAGGGATCCCGGAACTCTCCTTCCCTAGCCCTCTGCTCGGCTACCTCGTTGGTCCATTAGTTACCCTCCCATGTGTTAGGGAGGGATCCCAAATATATGGCCAAAGGTTTGGCCATTCCCCCAGCCTGCTTGTTCCCTGTAGATCCCATTAGGCTAAATGGGACCTCGTTAGACCCGGGTGGATTGGTCGGGTCTTCCGAATGGACCACCGTGCTTGAAGCTCCAGTGTCCACTGAATATCTCCCCTGCACCGTCTCCACCCGCATCTTAACACAGGGCCTGCTCCCCTCATTGATTTCAGGGGGACACAGGTCGACAGGCTGCGCTGGCTCTAGCCAGGGCTGTGGGTTGGATGGGGCTGATGGGGTCAAAGCACCAGTAGCGGCTGCTACTCTCCCTTGGCCAGTCAATAAGGACCTCACGGTGTCCAAAAATGATTCGACCTCTGCGGGAGGGATTCCTGTCCCTGCCCTTTGGAATGCATTCCCTTGTTATCTTTCCAAGGGTTTTTGCACTCCTTCCACCAGTGACCATCCTTCCCACAGCCGTAACAATTGGTCTTTGTGTTGGGGGGGTTACTCCCTTCCTGGTGCCACTCTTTCCTACCCGGTCCGGGTTTTACCTCATGCACCTTTCCCTTGGGTGGGTGTGCATCGGTTCCCCGACCGTTTTTATAGGCCAGAGTGAGCTGCCTAATTACCGTGAGTTCTGTGGTTCGGGGATTTTTGGGGTCGAACCAGGCTTCTGCCTTGGCCCGGACCTGTGGCAAGCTGTTTGCCACCAGGCAACGGAGCCAATGGGCCAGGGAAACCCCGTTCAGGAACGCCCGGCCCAGCGTCCCCGGACAGGCCCTCCGGTACACCGGCCACAGCCAGTCCGCAAAAGCCTGCGGGGTTTCCCCTGAGAGCTGCATCGTCTTCTCCACACGGGAGAAGGGACTTCCCTCATTCACCCCATGGCCTCCAGAACCGCATCTCTAAGCTCCTCATACCTGCACTGCCCCCTTTTGCACTCATCAGAGAGGGATTGGAGGAGACTACTCTCCAGGGAGAATAGCAGCATTTTGGCCTTCTCAGCGTCATCGCAATCATTGACGCTGGCTGTCTGCTCCACTTCCCTGAAGTGGAACGAGGGGTCTCCCTTTTCGGAGAGCCTCGGGAGATGGTTGACCATGGCCCTAAGCTGTTGGTGTTAAAGGGTAATACGAACTGGTTTTGGAGGGGTCCCTCAATGTCGCCATTGGCGGCTGGGCCAAACCTCCGATGCCGTGCTGGGCCAATCGGTCCCTGCTCCGACCTCTCTGGCAGGGGTTGCTCTACCTCGGCCTCCACCTCTGGCTCCACTCCGGGCTCCACCCCGGGTTCCATCCCCCCTTGCTGCCAAACCTCGCTGAAACTTGGCGCTACGGGTGGTGGTCTTGAGGTCTCCTCTCTCTCAACCGGGTTGTCCCTAGACACTACCGGTGACGTTGGAACTGTCCTCCCCTCATTCCCCATAAAATCTGCCTGGCCTGCCTTTGGGCTTATTAGGCATACCATGCCTTTTGACTTCCGGAGGGCCCGGCTCAAATTTTCTATCCTCTCTTTACAGGGGCCGTGGTCTGCCTCCTCAAACCCGTGTTCACTCGCTAGCTTGTACGCTGCCTTTACCTCCTGTACTTTCTCTTCCTGTTCCCTAATCTGCCGTGCCAAGCAGGCGTTCTTTTCCCGCAACCTTAACTCATTTCCCTTGGCCTCGGTGACTTGGCACCGTAGGTATTCCAACTGGGCCTTGTGTTCTCCCACTAAATGCACTCTCTCCTGATTCAGAGCCTGCAAAGCTACTAATAACTTCTCCCAGGCAAGAGCCTTATCCTGGATCTCCAGGGCTGACTCCCTTAACTCGACTGCCTGTGCTGCAATGAGCCTGTCCAAAAGCTGGACCTGCTTTGTAAAACACATCAGCCAAACTACCTTTTCTAGGGACTTCTTGTGTCCCATTCCCTCTGTCCATTTAGCTGCTGCATCTACCGGACGCCCAGCCTTTAACAGAGTGGTGATCCACTTCTTAGTGATATTCACCTTGCGAAACACATAATCAGAAATCCTTTCCTCCATCATGGTTCGCTCATCCAAACCATTGTCTACTGTATCGCAACCCTGTTGCCGGTGTCCTGCCGCAGTCGCCATTTACGTAGGGGGGTGGTGTGGGGTGGCGCATACGCCCAGTCAGTTATGCCTCTGACTGTTTATGAGCAGTTCGAATCGCTCCCACGCCCCTGGGTTCTCGACACCAGACTTAGGTACAGGCGGCGATACAGAAAAGACTCGAGTAGACAGGTGGTTTGGATGTAAGCAAAACCAAGATTTTATTGAAAAGGAAATTAACACAATCTTACCAAAAGTTACTAGTATAAACTTTACAGGCAAATACAAAATAACTATATACTTATACAGGGAATGGGGAACACACGGCACATCGAGGGAAAACAAACTATCTTAACAATCCCCTTATCCTTATCCCACCCCCTATATCTAACTAGGTTAAGCTATGAGGGGTCAGAATTCATGCTCACCAATCAACAGAACTGCTGAATTCAAAACAGTGGTGGGGTTTGGGGTTCGCTCTTTGTGCTCTCTGGAGCCTGTCGTCGTCACGTGGTCTCGGGGTGCTGCAAGGGCGTTGTCCAGGTACAAGTACCCCAAAGTTAAAGTCTCTGCTTGGGTTCTTTACCTCGCAGGGATGGTGGTTCCTCTTCCTCGGCTGGCATTTGGAGTTTGCATGAAGATAGTCGCAGGTCAGCTGGACTGAAGGCCCGATTATTCGAAGCTTTTCTTCAATCGTCTTTCCATTTGTCTTCTTCACCACCTCGCCTCGTCATGTCCTGCCTCGCCTGGCCTGGTTTGTCCGTGTCTGCCTGGCGCAATGCCGGGCGTCCCTGATGGAATGGGGAAGGCACGGGCAGTGGCTGGCAGTAAGCGCGGGATGGGGGAAGAGCAGTAGCCACGAGGGCGAGGGGCCGGAGCAGGAGCCAGGAGCAAGGGCAGAGAGCAGAGAGCAGAAGGTTGCCAGAGGGCCTACAATTATATTCCTTCGGATGGCCCTTATCTGCGCGCCAAATCAGGTTAGTTCTTTGTCCCAATCTTGGCGGGCTAGTTTAAATAATTATAGCAATTTAAAGTAACTGTTTTTAGATGGCCGGTAACTGCACCTACTGGCCCGATTCCTGATTTGCTTTTGTTATTAATACATCTTAATCGGCCTGCCCAGCTTCGATGGCTTCCCTAAGCTGTTTCCGATTATTTATGCAAACAACTTGATGGCCTTAAGTATAGGCCTCACTGGTTTTGATCTGTCTCCGATTTGATTTAATGCATAATTCAAAGTCCTGTCTGCTTTCAAAACACAAAAGTCTCTCTTTACAGAAACTGCAGCCTGTGTTTCGATTTCCCAAAAACTGCTTGTGCCACAGAGTCCAAGTTTTTAAAATCTTGCAGGCTTTTGGCCACGAGGTGCGGACGCCAGCTTGGGTACCCCCTTTCATTAAAATGTCCATGCAGGGTCCCTTTTCTTATTAATAACCTTTGGGGAAATGTAGAAATTTTGCGAATCTTACAGTTGTAGGGCTGAAGGAGCTTACAGAGATCGGGAGGGGCGAAGCCATGGAGGGATTTGAAAACAATTATCAGAATTTTGAAATCAAGGCATTGCTTAACTGGGAACCAATGTAAGTCAGCGAGCACAGGGGTGATGGGTGAACAGGACTTGGTGCGATTTAGGACACGGGCAGCTGAGTTTTGGATGATCTCAAATTTACGTAAAGTAGAATGTGGGAGGCCAGCCAGGAGTGCATTCGAATAATCAAGTCTAGAGGTAACAAAGGCATGAATGAGGGTTTCAGCAGCAGAAGAGCTGAGGCAGGGGCAGAGATGGGCACTGTTATGGAGGTGGAAATAGGCGGTCGTAGTTATGCCACGGATATGTAGTCGGAAGCTCATTTCAGGGTCAAATATGACACCAAGGTTGCAAACAGTGTGGTTCAACCTCAGACAGATACTAGGGAGAGGGATGGAGTCGATGGATAGGGGACAGAGGTTGTGGCGGGGCCCGAAGACAATGGCTTCGGTCTTCCCAATATTTAATTGGAGAAAGTTCCTGCTCATCCAGTACTGGATGTTGGACAAGCAGTCTGACAATTTAGAGACCGTGGAGGGGCCGAGAGAAGTGGTGCTGAGGAAAATTGCGGAGGGGGGGGGGGCTGGTGGGGGGATAGCCAATACTGAGGAGAACTGCAACAAATTACAAGAAGACATTAATAAACTTGCAGACTGGGCATATAGGCCTAGAAATTCAGTACAGCCACGTTCGGGGCGCTACAGTCGGGCGGCCGCTAAAGTTTGTGCCCGGCGCAAGTTCGCGCCACCTTCGCCGATATTCAGTCGCATCGCCCCAAGAGGTTGCTGCTGCGCTAAAACAGGCGATGCATGACTATCATTAGGCGCTAAGCCGGCGGTCTGGGGCGATACCCCCGAGGGTGGGCGCAGCGCAGGTGCGGCGAGTTGCTGATTGACGGCAGACACTCTGGCGCCGGTCAGCTCTTAAAGGGGGAGGGTGGACTTGTCTGGCTGCCATGCCCTGCGCACTGCAGCCCTGAAGCAAGGCCTGACCAATGCTGGTTCATCAGTTCTACACCCTGGACCATGGGGAAGCCCGCTATTCTTCCAAATCCCATTGTACGCTCTTGCTGCTTGTCCAGGGTCATGGGGAAGGAGATGTACTGACATCTCCTTCTGAAAAGGGCATTGTTCACCTGTCGGATGCAGCAATGTACCGCGAACTGGGAGATGTTGGCAATATCCCCAGTAGCGGATTGGAAGGAGCCGGTGGCATAGAAGTTGAGAGCCACCGTCACCTTCACTGCCACCGACAGAGACGTCCTGCTCCTCAGCTGTGGCTGCAGATCTCTGCGAAGCAGGTGGCAGATCTCAGTGACCACCTCCCTTCTGAATCGCAGCCTCCGAACACACTGCTCCTCAGACATGTTCAGATATGAGAACTGCTGGTGGTATACCCTGGGTGGGTAAGGCCTCCTGTGCCTCGTTGGCCCTTCTCCGTCTGGCCATGACTGGCACTCTCTCACGGCGTCTCTGATCCCTTTGAATGCAATGCAGAAAGCCAACGTTTCCACCCATTGTAGCCCCCATTACAGTATATGTGGCGACTCAAGGCTATGGCACTGAAAGTGAAATCCAAGTGCAAAGCTCTGGCCTGAAGCCAGAAGTACCTGTGCGAGCACTGAGTCAAAGCAGAAAGCTCTCTGCCTTTGTCTCTCACACAGAAGGATTGGCACAAAATGGCTGTCACTTATAATGCAGGAGGAGTCCCCTTTAAATAGTGCCCCCCGCACCCCGCAGCGACTGGGAACCGTTCCCCTCTACCAGTCGCTGGGAGCGCCAGGCGCAAAGAAGGGCGGCGCCACTGAAGTTCCGGTTTGGGGCGCACAAAGGGCGTTGCACGATGAAATGACGTCAGGATCTGCGCGCGCAGCTGAGCGCGTGCAAAGACTTTGCGCCGACGCTAAATCTCTAGTGAAGTTGGGGAGAGGCACAGATCGCGCTGCGCCCGGCCGCTAGCCGCCTATCGCCCAACATCTCCTCCTCCTAAGGCGCTACCGGCTGGCGCAAGCAACTGAATTTCTAGGCCATAATTGGCAAATGAAGTTCAACACACATAAATGTGTGGTATTACATTTTGGTAAGAAAAATAGGGAGGTCACATATTACTTGGAAAATAAGAATTTAAATGGGGTAAATGAACAAAGTGATCTAGGAGTAGAAATACACAAATCAGTAAAAGTATCAACAAAGGTTAACAAGGCCTTAAAAAAAAGCAAACCAAGCACTAGGGTTTATTTCTAGAGGGATAGAATTGAAAAATAGTGAAGTTATGCTAAACCTGTATCGAACCTTAGTTAGACCACACTTGGAGTACTGCGTACAATTCTGCTTGCCATATTATAAAAGGATATAGAGGCACTGGAGAGGGTGCAGAGAAGATTTACAAGGATGATACCAGAAATGCGAGGGTATACATATCAGGGAAGGATGAACAGGCTGGGTCTCTTTTCTCTTGAAAAGAGAAGGCTGAGGGGCGACCTAATAGAGATCTTTAAAATCATGAAAGGTTTGATAGAGTGGATACAGAAAGAATGTTTCCGCTTGTGGGGAAGAGCAAAACTAGAGGCCATCAATATAAGAGAGTCACCAAAAAGTCAAATAGGGAATTCAGAAGAAACTTCTTTACCCAAAGAGTGGTGAGAATGTGGAACTCGCTACCACAAGGAGTGGTTGAAGCGAATAGTATAGATGCATTTAAGGGCTGGTTAGATAAGCACATGAAGGAGAACGGAATAGAGGGTTGTGCTGATAGTGTTAGAGAGGAAAGACGGGAGGAGGCTCGAGTGGAGCATAGACACCGGCATAGACTGGTTGGGCCAAATGGCCTGTGTCTGTGCTGTATATTTTATGTAATTCAGCTTCCTCCCGAGGTCCCCACATCAGAAATGCCAATATCGAGTCACCCCACATGACATTAAGAAGTAGCTGAATGAATTGGATAGAGCAAAGGCTATGGGCCCTGACAAAATCCGGCTGTAGTGCTGAAGTCCTGCATACCAAAACTAAAGCTTTTCTGGCCAAGCTATTCCAGTGTGGCTATGACACTGACATCTGCTCAATAATGTGGAAAATTGGCCAGGTATGTCTTATCCACAGCAAGCAGGACAAATCTAACACAGCCAATTACCACCCCATCAGTCACCTTCCAGTCATCAGCAAAGTGATGGAAGAAGTAGTCAGTAGCTCTATTAAGAGATGCCTATGCATCAGTAACCTGCTCACAGTTCTTCTTCTGCCAGACCACTTAGCTCCAGACCTCGTTACAGCTTTGACTTAGACACGGATGCAAGAGCTGAGTTCCAGAGGAGAGTTAAGAGTAGCTGTCCTCAACATTACAGTAGAATTTGACTGAATATGGCACCAAGGAGCCCTAGCAAAACTGAGTTCAATAGGGGTTAGTGGGAAAACCCTCTGTAATATATATGGGTAGAACAAATGAAGGACAGAGACACGATGAGTTGCTAGTCCATGTGCTTGCTTTACGAGGCCAGAGCAAACTGAGCATGCTCATACTAAACCATGTGATAATACATTACACTGTTTTCCCCTTTTAAAAAAAAGTATGTATTCCCCTCTCAAATACAACAAAACTATGGTCCCACCTTTCCCTGCATTACATGTACCATATAACAAAAACTCCTGGCTTTTTTTTTAATGAACTACAAATCCTACAAATGAACTACAAATCCCGTTTAATAACAGGTTTACGGAGCCTTCCTGATCTCCTTAAAGAAGGTTTTGGTGTTGAACCAATTTTTGGTCTGTTTTGTTTTGGTTCCGAACTCAAAGATGATCCTGTTTCTATCCCAGACTTGTTTGAACCTGGTACTTCAATTTCTGAAGTCTGAACTGAGTCAAACTCAGGTATGTGTTCATGATCAAGGGATTCAAGAGCACATCTTGGTTCATCTCTAGCAGAGATAATTTGATCTACATGAACACTTCGGATGTTGTCACCAATTTCAACCAAATATCTCTTGGTTCCACCAACCTCTACTATGGTTCCCACATCCCACTTGTGTGAATTCGACTTTCCAGGGAGACTAAGAACACAAACACACTGGTTTTGTTTGAAACTGCATTCTTTCTGATTGCTGTCATAACAACGTTTCTGACTCAACTGTTTCTGTTCAACTCTTGAGGCCAAATTTGGTTGAACAAGACTCAATCATGTTCTCAATCTCCTCTTCATCAAGAGTTCTGCTGGGTATATCCAGTTGTAGTGTGCTGAGTAGTTCTGTACTTCAGCAAGAAATTTGCCAAACATTGTTTCATGCTGAGACCTGAACAACCCTGCAACACTTGCTTTTTGAGAGCTTCTTTCACTGTTCTGACTGACCTTCCGGCGGCTCCATTTGAAGCTCGATGATATAGTGGAACGATAATGTGTTTGATACCATTCCGTTTCATGAACTCTTGGAATAGAACAGAACAGAACTGAAGGCCCTTGTCAGAAGCAAGCTTTTCAGGTAAGCCTTGACATGCAAAGATAGACCTCAACTCATCTATGGTACGTTCAGTTGTACTATTTGAACCCATGTGTTTCACTTCAATCCACTTTGAGTGACTATCTACAAGTACCAGGAAATAATCATTTGCTTTCTCATGGAAGTCTACATGTACTCTCTGAAAAGGTCTACTTGGCCATGACCAGGGTTGCAGTGGAGTTTTGGGTGGTTTCTGCAATTTTGGCAAATGCTGCATTTGCTGACAAGAGATTCAAGATCACTGTCCAATCCAGGCTAGTAAACAAAGCTTCTTGCGATGGATTTCATACCGACCATCCCTGGATGTTCAGTCAGCCAGAATTCTATCTCAAAGAAGTAGGTACCACCAATCTGTTTCCCCACTTGATCTGGCTGAACCACGTAAAGCACTATCAGGCCCTGCTCTCGTCTGCCAAAATTGCTCACTATTCCAGAATCATTCTGGAATGCAAAGATGAACCCCAGCTCCTATTCTCTACTGCTAACCGTCTTCTTAAACCCATCTCCCCTGTCTCATCCACCTTCACCTCCGATAACAAGTGTGAGGAGCTCATGGACTTCTTTGTCTCTAAGATTGAGACCATTCGTTCAGTTGCCTCTGCCACTTCCCTTCCTTCCCTAGCCCACTGGGCCAAACTTCCTCTAAGGTTCCCCCCTGCCCTAGCCCTGAACTCACATCTTTCTCCAGTCTCTCTCCGATCTCCCTTCATGACCTCTCTGCACTCATCTTGTCTATGAGAGCCACCTCCTGCTCCCTGGACCCTACTCCCACCAAACTTCTGACCACCCAACTGCCTTTTCTGGCTCCCATGTTAGCTGATATTGTTATCGGGTCTCTCTCCTCAGGTTCTGTCCCCCGCTTCCTCAAATCTGCCGTTATCACCCCTCTCCTCAACAAACCAAACCTTGATCCCTCCATCCTTGCAAACTACCACCCCATCTCCAACCTCCCTTTCCTCTTCAAAGTCCTTGAACGTGTTGTTGCCTCCCAAATCCGTGCCCATCTTTCCCGCAATTCCATGTTTGAATCCTTCCAATCAGGTTTCCATCCTTGCCACAGTACCGAAATGGCTCTCGTCAATGTCACAAATGACATCCTTTGTGACTGTGACAAAGGTAAACTATCCCCCTCGTTCTTCTTGACTTGTCTGCAGCCTTTGACACGGTTGACCACTCCATCCTTCTCCAATGCCTCTCCACCATCATCCAGCTGGGTGGGACTGCACTCGCCTGGTTCCATTCTTATCTATCTAATCGTAACCAGAGAATCACCTGCGACTGCTTCTCTTCCTGCTCCTGCATCGTTACCTCTGGTGCCCCCCAAGGATCTATCCTCGGCCCCCTCCTATTTCTCATCTACATCATCTGAAAACACAGCGTCAGTTTCCATGTGTACACTGACGACACCCAGCTCTACCTCACTACATCTTCTCTCAACCCCTCCACGGTGTCTAAATTGTCAGACCGCTTGTCCGATATACAATTCTGGATGAGCAAAAATTTTCTCCAATTAAATATTGGGAAAACCGAAGCCATTGTTTTCGGTCCCTGCCAAAAACTCCAGTCTCTAGCCACTGACTCCATCCCTCTCCCTAACATCTGTCTGAGGCTTAACCACACTGTTCGCAACTTTGGTGTCATATTTGACCCTGAAATGATCTTCCGCAGCATAACAAAGACCGCCTACTTCTTTCTCTGGAACATTGCCCGTCTCCGCCCTTGCCTCAGCTCATCCGCTGTTGAAACCCTCATCCATGCCTTTGTTACCTCTAGACTTGACTATTCCAATGCATTCCTGGCTGGCCTCCCACATTTCACCCTATGTAAACTTGAGGCCATTCAAAACTCAGCTGCCTGTGTCCTAACTCGCACCAAGCCCCATTCATCCATCATCCCTGTGCTCACTGACCTACACTGGCACACCTCAAGCAGCGCCTCAATTTCAAAATTCTCATCCTTGTTTTCAAATCCCTCCATGGACTCGCCCCTTCCTATCTCTGTAATCTCCTTCAGTCCCACAACCTCCCGAGATATCTGTGCTCCTCTAATTCTGTCCTCTTGAGGATCCCTGATTATAATCGCACAATCTTTAGTGGCCGTGCCTTCTATTGCCTAGGCCCTAAGCTCTGGAATTGCCTGCCTAATCCTGTCCACCTCACTACCTCTCTTTCCTCCTTTAAGACCTGCCTTAAAAGCTACCTCTTTGACCAAGCTTTTGGTCACCTGCCCTAATTTATCCTTATGTAGATCGGTGTCAAATCTTTTGTCTTAAAATACTCCTGTGAAGCGCCTTGGGACGTTTTGCTATGTTAAAGGCGCTATATAAATACACGTTGATGTTGTTGATACAACCTTGCTCATAAGACAATTCAGTACGACGGTTATGGAATGTTTTAAATTCTGTGTCCATACACTGATCAGTCCATCCATTCAAGGTGTTTTCATACACTCTTTTCAGTACTGAGTCCTTTTCAGTCTCATCTGCAATCTCAGTTGCATTCACGGGAAAGTCTTTGCAACTGCACCTAGTGTGAACATTTCACCTTCACTCATAAGACATAAGAACATAAGATGTAGGAGCAGGATTAGGTCATTTGGCCCCTTGAGCCTGCTCCGCCATTCAATAAGATCATGGCTGATCTGATCTTGGCCTCAACTCCACTTCCCTGCCTGCTCCCTATAACCCTTGACTCCCTTATCGTTCAAAAATCTGTCTATCTCCACCTTAAATATATTCAATGAACCAGCCTCCACAGCTCTCTGGGGAAGAGAATTACAAAGATTCACGACCCTCTGAGAGAAGAAATTCCTCCTCATTTCCGTTTCAAATGGGTGCACCCTTATTCTGAAATTATGCCCCCTAGTTCTAGATTCTCCCACGAGGGGAAACATCCTCTCTGCATCTACCCTGTCAAGCGTCTTCAGAATCTTATATGTTTCAATAAGATCCCCCCTCATTCTTCCAAACTCCCATGAGTATAGGTTCAACCTGCTTAGCCTTTCTTCACAAGACAACCCCTTCATCTCCGGAATCAACCTCATGAACCTTCTCTGAACTGTCTCCAATGCAAGTATATCCGTCCTTAAATAAGGAGACCAAAACTGTACACAATACTCCAAGTGTGGTCTCACCAATGCCCTGTACAGTTGTAACAGGACTCCCCTACTTTTATACTCCATTGTAATCTCTCCCCATTTAAATAATAGTTTGCTTTTTTATTTTTCCTACCAAAGTGGATAACCTCGCATTTTCCCACATTATACTCCATCTGCCAGATTTTTGCCCACTCACTTAGCCTATCTGTTTCCCTTTGGAGATTCTTTGCATCCTCCACACAATTTGCTTTCCCACCTATCTTTGTATCATCAGCAAATTTGGCTACATTACACTCGGTCCCTTCATCCAAGTCATTAATATAGATTATAAATATTTAAGGCCCCAGCACTGATCCCTGCAGCACCCCACTAGTTACAGGTTGCCAACCTGAAAATGACACATTTATCCTGATTCTCTGTTTTCTGTTAGTTAGCCAATCCTCTATCCATGCTAATATATTATCCCCAACTCCATGAGCTCTTATCTTGTGCAGTAACCTTTTATGTGGTACCTTATGGAATGCCTTCTGGAAATCCAAGAATACAACATCTACTGGTTCCCCTTTATCCACCCTGCTTGTTACATCCTCAAAGAACTCCAGCAAATTTGTCAAACATGATTTCCCTTTCATAAAACCATGCTGACTCTGCTTGACTATTTTATGATTTTCTAAATGTCCTGCTACCACTTCCTTAATGATGGACTCCAGCATTTTCCCAATAACAAATGTTAGGCTAACTGGTCTATAGTTACCTGCTTTCTGTCTCCCTCCTTTCTTAAATAGGGGCATTAAATTTGCGGTTTTCCAGTCTGCTGGGACCTCTCCAGAATCCAGGGAATTTTGGTAGATTACAACCAATGCATCCACTATCTCTGCAGCCACCTCTTTTAAGACCCTTGGATGCAGGCCATCAGGTCTAGGGGACTTGTCCACCTTTAGTCCCATTAGTTTGCCTATTACTTTTTCTCTAGTGATTGTTTTAAGTCCCCCCACCCCCCATCCCAATAGCCCCTTGATTATCCATTATTGGGATGCTTCTAGTGTCTTCTACCGTGAAGACTGATACAAAATATTTGTTCAAAGTCTCCGCCATTTCCCTGTTTCCCATTATTAATTCCCCAGACTCATCCTCTAGGGGACCAATGTTTACTTTAGCTACTCTCTTCCTTTTTATATACATGGTGTGGAGATGCCGGTGTTGGACTAGGGTGGACAAATGTAAGAAATCACACAACACCAGGTTATAGTCCAACAGTTTTATTTGAAATCTCAAGCTTTCGGAGCGCTGCTCCTTCGTCAGGTGAAGTGGAGAGATGCATAAAGACACAGCTTATATAGTCAGAGAATAATGCCAGATGATTACAGGTAATCTTTCTAACTGCCATTTATCACACCTCGGCAGAGAGATAATCACAGCAATCAAAGGTGTGAATGGTGTCCAAACAGGTCAGTCAGGAAAACATTACATCAAAGAACAATGAGGTGGGGTCACAAGGGGTCAAATGTTGCAGATGCTGGGGTCTGTATGAAAAACAAAAAACAGACAAAAAAACATTTTTTTTGGTGGAAATCACAGCAGGTCCAGCCGCATCTGTGTTGAGATCCACACAGATGCGGCTGGACCTGTTGTGATTTCCACCAAAAAAAATGTTTTTTTGTCTGTTTTTTGTTTTTCCGTAATGGGGCCCCAGTGGCTGCAGCAAGTCTGGTGTAAGTCTGCTGATTGTCAGAACCCGAGACTGCAGATGCCCTTGAAGGACGGCCTCGACTAGCTGTGGGCCTGGAGGGCCCGGCTCCAGACTGCACCAACGCTGCATGGGTGGCAGCAGTCTGGGCTACAGGCGCTGGCAAGTGCAATGGGGAAGTGACAGTGGTGGGAGCAGGAATGCTGTCATCTTGAGAGAGGACAGCAACTCCTTGCTCGACCGACACACTGGCACTCCCATGGGGCAGCACATCAGCATCCGGAGCAATCTGCTGGAGCACAGATTGCTGGCCTGCTGCGGCGCGGTGAGAGCCCCAGGGAAATGTGTCCAAACCAGCGACAATGGCAGCAGTCAGTGCTTGCATGGCCTCAATCTGAGTCTGCATGAGAGCAGTCTGAGATGGGATCATGGCAGCCAGTGACTGAATTGCAGCACTAAGCTTTAGCGTGGCATCTGCCTGTGCTACAGCAAAGTGCTCCACACTCCTTGCCAGTGCATCAATGCATTCGGGCACCCTTCCCACTGCACCCATGAGCTGAGTGTGCATGTCCACCGCCTGGGTGTTCATTTCAGCGATGCGCCGCTCCTCCTCTGTGTCCAGTGCAGCAGGACTCGCTCCGGGGAGAAGGCCCCCGAGCTTCCCTACCCCCATCGTGTTGCTGCAGCCCGCTGGGTCCTGGAGCTTCACCCTCATCAGACCCTTCCCCCCTGCTCCCCTCCAGGGAAGACGTGTTCCCATTGTGGGCATGGGCTTCCTCCGGAGAGCGTGGCACTGATGCTCCGGCTTCCTCTTCCTCCTCACCTGCAGCTTCACTCCCACTGGCAGCTTGAGGGCCTACCTCCTCAGCTGGTGAATCACCATCTGAAAGCAGGGAGGTACAAGAGTGGCTTTAGCGTGAGGACAGAGGGGCAGGAAGGGAGGAAGGAGTGCAGTGATTTAGTAAGTTGGATTGAAAGTGCCAAAGGCTGGTGTTGTGAGGGACAAGTGGAATGACAGAGGAGTAAAAGGTGATGACCTTACCATTGCTGTCCAGAACGGGGTCGGCCATTGCTGTCCAGAACGGGGTCGGCCTCTCCAGGGGCAATGGGACCGATCACCTGGCTTGCCACAATCCTGTGGACGCGCAGCTCAAGATCGCTGAGGGGTTGCAGCTGAGGCCGCCCTCCACCCGTCCTTTGCTGCTGTCTCCTATTATGTGATGGCTTGGCCTGCAAGAAAAAGGACGGCGTCTGAGTAAATATACAGCCATGGTCTTGCCTGATGTGCCTCTCATAGTTGAATAGCCGTTAATGTATGCAAAGTGTGGAATATGCTTGTGTGTTTCATGAGACGGCCATAGGTGTTGGATGAGTGTTGGGCATTGGGGTTTTAAGACCCTCTGGCCATAGAGTGAGGTTGAGATGGAGGGATGGAGAGGTATTGAAAAAAAAACACTCACCCTGACAACCCGAGTGAGGTTGTTGAACTTTTTGCGACATTGAGTATGGGTCCTGGTCACCATGCTCCTAGAGGAGACGTGCTGAGCCACCTCCCTCCACACTCTTCTGTAGTCACGCGGCAAAGGCCTCCTGCCACTCTCAGGGTAGAGTATAGATCTCCTGCACTCCACTGCGCCAACCAGAGCCTCCAAGGCTCACTCGCTGAAGCGCTGAGCTCGTTCTCTCACCCTCTCCATTGTCCTTGGCTGGAAAATGTAGTCACAGGTCTTTCCAGGCCGAGATTCAAGGCTCCAATGAGCAGGGTGTGGCTGGAGAGCAAGATCGAGCCTCCCCTTTAAGAACTGTCCGGCGCCAGTGTGTCTGCATTCCATCACTACCTGACATCACCTGCGCTGCACCCGCGCTCTGAGGTAGCGCCTTGCTCCTCGGCCTTTGCGCCTTAAGACAGGTGTGCAGTGCCTAATTTAGCGCTCCAATCACCTCCAGGGGCGATAAAAGCCAAGTTTGCAGTCGAAGGTGCTAATTAGCGCCAGTCGCTAAACTTTGCGCCAGACTGATAATCGCACCCCAAACAGGGCGATACTGAATTTCTCCCCCTTGATCTTCCAGGCCAATATCGTTTCTCATTACTGCACTCATCTCGTCCCTTGTTAACAGAACTACACCACCTCCTTTTCTTTTCTGCCTATCCTTACGAAATGGCAAATACCTCTGAATATTCAGTTCCCAGTCTTGGTCTCCTTGCAACCACATCTCTCTAATGGCTATCAGATCATACCCATTTATTACTATTTGTGCTGTCAACTCATCTATCTTGTTACGAATGTTGTGTGCGTTCAGATGTAGAGCTTTTAATTTTGTCTTTTTACCATTTTTCCCTACTCTGACCCCTCTTTCTGATGCACTCTTATGTGTATACGCTCTGTCCTTTCCTGTCACATTCTGGTTATCATTACCCCTATCGCTACCCTGCACTATTGCCTTCTCATTTTTCTTTGACTTTTTTAATTTTCGCTCAGCGGATCCCTCCCCCCCACTATTTAGTTTAAAGCCCTATGTACAGCCCTAGTTATTCAATTCGCCAGGACACTGGTCCCAGCCTGGTTCAAATGAAGCCCGTCCCGACGGAACAACTTCCTCTTACCCCAGTACTGGTGCCAGTGCCCCAAGAATTGGAACCCATTTCTGCCACACCAATCTTTGAACCATTCGTTCATCACTCTGATCTTATTTATCCTATGCCAATTTGCACGTGGCTCAGGTAGTAATCCAGAGATTATTACCTTTGTGGTTCTGCTTTTTAATTTAGCCCCTAGCTGCTCATACTCCTTCAGCAGAACCTCTTGCTTTGTCCTACCTATGTCCTTGGTACCTACATGGACCACGACAACTGGATCTTTCCCCTCCCACTCCAATTTCCTCTCCAGCCCAGAGGAGATGTCCTTTACCCGGGCAGGCAACACAGCCTTCGGGATTCACGCTCTTGGCTGCAGAGAACTGTGTCTATCCCCCTAACTATGCTGTCCCCTATCACTACTACATTCCTTTTTATGCCCCCCAATTGAATGGCTTCCTGTACCACGGTGCTGTGGTCAGTTTGCTCATCCTCACTGCAGGCCCTGCCCTCGCCCACACAGAGAGTAAGAACCTTGTACCTATTGGACAAGAGCAAGGGCTGAGGCTCCTCCACCACTACCTCCTGGGTCCCCATACCTGCCTCGCTTGTAGTCACACCCACCTGTCCCTGACCACAGACCAGATTTGAATTAATTAAACTAAGGGGTGTGACTGCCTCCTGGAACACAGCGTCCAGGTAACTCTCCCCCTCGCTGATGTGTCTCAGTGTTTGTAGCTCAGACTCCAGCTCATCAACAGGGAGCCGAAGTTCCTCAAGCAACCAACACTTAGTGCAAATGTGGTCGCCGTGGACCTCAATGGTGTCCACATGTTGCAGCAGTAACACATCGCCTGCACTGCCATCTCTAATGTGTTTAATTAATTAAGTGTTTAAGTTTTGAATGTTTAGTTTTTAATCCCGGCTCTTAATTTAAACCAATGCCCAAGAAAAAGAGAAATACTGACCAACCAATCGCTTCCCTGCTTTCCTGTGACGTCACACTTTGAATCTTTCTACTTCTTACCCTCCCAGGTCGGTTGGCGCTGCTCTGGGCTCGCTTCCTCACTCCCAACATGAGCCCTTATCTTGCAACCTGGACAAGGCATCTGCGATTGTGTTTTGCTTTGATGTGCAATATTCAATCGTGTAGTCATATTGTGACAACAGCCTGCCTAACGTTGCATTCTTGATGCAGCCATTGCAGGGATGGCAGATTTGGGCCCCAATATTTCTAGGAACGGTTTGTGATCGGTTATCAGGGTAAACTTTCTGCCGATCAGGAACTGTTGGAATTTCTTGATTTCAAACACTATGGCCAGTGTTTCCTTTTCAATCAGTGCGTTGTTTCTTTCGCTCTTTGTGAAGGTTCGCGATTAGTTTCTCTTGGCCGTCATCCATTACATGTCTTATGACAGCTCCCACACCATAGCTAGAAGCATCACACACTAACTTAAGCTCACTCTGTGTTGTACTGCACAAGTGGAGCATCACTAGAGAGGCTTCTCTTACAAGCATCGTAAACTTCCTGTTGTACTTTTGTCCACTTCCACTGGACATCCTTCTTGAGGAGCTCGTGCAATGGAGCTAACAAGGTCACTAACTCAGGTAAGAAACGTGCGTAGTGCTGGACCATTCCAAGGAAAGATTTTAACCAAGACATGTTCTGTTGCTTTGGAGCATTGATGAAAGGATCAACCTTTTCCTTAACTGGCTGCAAGCCATTTTCATCAACTTTCAGACCAAGCTACGCAACCTCGGGCTGCACAAAAGCACATTTGCTCCTTTTCAATTTGACATTGTGGGAAATCAAGCTTTGAAGCACTAAATCTAACACTTCTAGATTTTCTTCCTCACTGCTTGTTGCGATCAGCACATTGTCTTGATTGCAAAAGCAATTTGGAATCCCTTGTAAAATCTTATCCTTCGTACCCTGGAAGATTTTGAAGGAGGGCTTTACACCATATGGCAGCTTGGTGTAGGAGTACAGTTCCTTGTGAGTGTTGATGGTGAGATACTGTTGACTCTCTTTGTCAACATTCAGCCAAGTGTAAGCATTCGACAGGTCAAGCTTAGAGAAAACGTTTGACCCAGGGAGTGCTGCATACAAATCTTGCGATGTAGGTAACAGGCACTGCTCATCGTCAACTGCTTGGTTGATAGTAACTTTGTAGTCACCGCACAAGCGTACAGTTTTGTGTGCTTTGGGCACTACCACAATCGGGGTAGCCCATTCACTTTTGTCAGTTTTTACTAGCACTCCATTCTCTTTGAGCTTCGCTAGCTCTTCCTCCACCTGACTTTTCAACGTATATGGGATCAGCCTTGCCTTACAATAGACAGGCTTCATGTTGGACTTGATGCGGACATGCACATCATACCCAGTGATGCCCTCATAACTGTCTGTGAACATGCTTTTGTACTTATTCAGCATTGTGTCGAGTTGCTTCTTTGAAGGATCTACACTGATGATATTTTTCCAGCCTTGTTTTAACTTTCTCAACGAGTATTTGCCCATGAGAATTGGCCTGTTGTTGTAGCTTGCTACTATAATAGGCAGCTTTACTGACTGGCCATTGTGCTGAACTGTACATTCCATTTGTCCACATGTAGCTAGGATTTCTCCAGAGTAGGTTTTTAACTCTACGGTTCTCTTTGTAAGTGGTACTTGATTAAACTTACTCTCATTTGTGTCCTTACTCATGATAGAGCAGTCTGCTGCTGTGTCAATACACATATCAATCTATTTGTCGTTGATGAAAAGTTTTGTATGGAAGTCTTTCTCATGACTGCTAGCATTGCTGCTAGTGGCATAGATACTGTAGATGCCTAATTCTTCAACATCAGGTGTGTTCACTTCAATATTGTGAATTCCTCCCTTTTGCTGTCGCTGCTTTGCATTACCACTAGAATGGTTCTTACTTCCTGCTTTCGATCTAGCTCTGCAAGCTGTTGAAATATGGTCTTGCATCTGGCAGTGAAAACACTTCACATTTCTATATTAGGAGGACTGTAGTGAGTGATTTCCATTGCAGTGATAACAATTCACTGAACTACTCTCACCGACATGCTTTTGACTTGGTCTCACAGCTTTAGGTTTGGCGGTGGCTTTTTGACTGTAGACCTCAGCTGCACTAGTCTCTTGAGTTGGACGGAGCTCCCTAGCATTCTTAGAGGCCATCTCCATAGATAGGGCAATTTTGCATGCTATGTCAAACGTTAGGTTCGGCCTGTTCAGTAACTTGGACTGTGAGCGCTCACCCATCAGTCCAGACACAAACTTATCTCACAACGCCGATCCAAAAATGTGCTGAAGTTACAATGCAAAGATGGGTGCTTATGAGCTACAATGTACTCACTGATGGTTTCACTTACTTTTTGGTTTCTGGTACCAAACTTATAGCTCTCTGCTATTTCTAACGGTTTTGGGTTGAAATGGTCCTCGTGTTTCTCGACAATGTCTTCAAACGATGCATCCTTCACTTTCCCTGGCGTGAGTAGGTTTGTCAGAGTTCTGTAGACATCTGTCTCCATTAGAAAATTGCTTTCTTCTGTTCACGAATTACTTTATTTTGAGCTTGAACATTCTGATCTGCATCTTCAGTCTCAATAATGTTATTGGCCCTAAAAAACATCTTCATCCACTCAATGTAAGAACTGAATGGTTCGCGAGCTCGGTCATACATGCCGAGGCTTCCAATGAATCTCGTAGGCGCGGCCATGATTGTCCCAATCCCGTCAAACAGTGACTCAGCACGCTACCTGTGTACCTGTGAGAATCAACGCCGCTGTTGCTGCATGAAGGCAAAGCACAGACGATTCCACATGAACATTAACAGTAAAACATCACAAAAATTTAGTTGAGGTGTCACAAATTCACCTTAAACTTTTCCACTTGCAGGTTGAAAACTGTGTTCTTCCATGATCCCTAAAAATGGCTTTGGGATCCCATCCTCGTCACCAAAATGTAATATATGCGGGTAGAACAAATGAAGGACAGAGACACAATAAGTTGCTAGTCCATGTGCTTGCTTTACAAGGCCAGAGCGAACTGAGCATGTTCATACTAAACCATGTGACAAGCCATGTGATAATACATTACATCCTCCAGTGGCTAAAGTCATACCTAACACACAAAAAGATGACTATGGTTGCCAGAGGCCAATCATTGCTGTTGCAGAGCATCACTACCAGAGTTCTTCAGGAAAGTGCCCTTGGCCCAATCATCTTCAACTGGCTCATCAATGATCTTCCCTCTGTCATAAGAACAGGAATTGGGATGTTCACTGGCGATTCTATAATGTTCAGCTCCATTAACAACTCTTCCAATAATGCAGCCAATATCAGCCTACAGCAGTACCTGAACAAAATCCAGACTTGGGCTGAGAAATGGCAAGCAACATTCATGCCACATATTTTCTAGTTAATTACCATTTCCAACAAGAAAAGGAAACTATGTTTCCATAACCTTCAAGGGCATCAATATTGCTGAGTTTCCTACTGTCAAGATCCTGGGGTCACCATTAGCATTGTGGCTATAAGAGCAGGGCAGAGGCTGGGTACTCTGTGAAAGTGGCTCTCCTCTTGACCCCTTAGTGCATCTCCACAAGATACAAGGCTCAAGTTAGGAATGTGATGGAATACTTACTACTTGCCAGGATGGATGCAGATATAACAATACCAAAGAGTTCAACACGTCCAGGTTAAAGCATTTGCTTCCACTTGACTCAGTATCCACCCTTCCAACATCAGATCACTCTGCACTGTAGTATGTACCTCACAATGCACTGCAGGAACTAACCAAGTTTGTCTAAACAGCACCTCCCTGTCCCGCTAGTTCTACCACTGAAAAGGGCAAGAGCAGCAATATCATGAGAACAGCAACACCTTTAATTTCTCCTGCAAATAACACACCTGACTTGGACTGTTCCTTCAACGTCACTGGGTCAAAATCATGGAATTTCCTACCTGCCACCATCATGGGGGCCCCACAAAGATTGCAGTGGTTCGAGGAGAAGGCCCAGTAACATCTCAGAACAACTAGGGATGGGCAGCAAACGTGGCCATGGCAGTGTCACCTGCACCTTGAGAAGGAATATAGAAAAAAGGAAGGCAGTGACTGAAAACTATCACGTTTTATAAATTGTTACAAGTGTAAATGTTAAAGATGTTAGTGCTGTGCACAGTATACCCAGTGGCAGAGTTGGAAAACTATTAGAGAGTGAGAACGAGGAAGGGAAACCAGTTCTAAGAAGAGGCAGGGATGGAGGAAACAATGAAAAAACAGAATTCTTCTTAGTATTAACTTACAGTAAAAAATATTGTAAGAGCAAAAGTAGTTCCTGCAGTGCAATTGTGTCATTGCGTTCACTTCTGTTTCTGCAACATTGCTTCTAAACTGCTGCATTATGAGACGTGTTACCATCAAGACCTTTTCTTTCACCATTCCAGTCACTATTTTAGATTCCCAGTAATGGGGCCATCCACGTGACTCACCACAAGAGCAGTGACCCCATCTGACCAAGGTGGAAATGGGCAGGTTGATACTCTCAGCAATTATGGCATTGTGTTGGATTGTTTATGTGTATTTTGTTACTTATAAGAGAAGAAACAGATGGCATATGGGTTTTTACCTTATTACTAATGCACACATGGATCTCTCATGTTTCAGTTGTTGCTAGCTTCAGACCGGGGGCCGGTAAAATGATGTTTTCAAGCAGAGAGTGAGAAATATCTGTTTTATTTTTGCTACTTTGCAAAGCTGTGTTACATATTAATGTGGAGGAGGGGAAAGAATGCTCCTATGGACATGAGCTATAAGCCTGAAGGCTCCTTCACACTGCAACTGAACAGCTCTTAAAATGCTGTGTGAAAGCCTGCAGATTAGCCGTGCTTAGAAGCAGTGATTTGATACAATTTCAGATCGCCCAAATTGCTGTCCAGTGTCAGTGTAGGGCTCCGTTATCCTAGCAGACCTTTTCATGCAGTTTCCTTACATACTTGTCTTCAGCTCAGCTGCGACCCCTGATAGTCTCTGTATTGTTTTAGTGTTGGTTTTGTACAGTCAGACTCTCGACTGCGAAGAAACCATCCACCTAGAGGGTGCAGACACCATAGTTAGTGGTTTATTTAGATCTGATACTTCACAGTGTGATTCTAACTGCCTGTGCGAAGAAATTAGGCAAAGCTCAAGAGACACTGCTTTATTCATCTCTGTAATAGTTTTTTTGCCACTGGAGGCTTAAGAAGATCTGTACAGCTTGGTCCACCTTTCATTAGCATTGAACGCAATGCTGCTGGGTGAGTTAATGTGAGAGAATAACAAAAGACAATGCTACAACATGAAAGCAAGAAAGCAAGCGTTGTTTCTTTGACTGTGCTGCTTTCCATCACGCTTTCACCTAGCATAATACAATTGCAAAGTGTGGTAGACCTGAATGACGAAAAGGTAGCAGTCTGCTCATAGTGTGCCTTTTCTTGAAGGCTACACAGCCTGCTTTTCAGTGTCTGTATTAGAATGCAATGCTTCAGTGTTTTAGTTGAATGATTTTCTTCCTTGGTTTAATGGGTTTGCATAAAAGTCTGTACAACACGATTACATCGTTTGATGACAGTGTATTTCACTGAATGCAATAATGGCAAGTGCTTATCTGTTATTGTATTCTTTAGTTAGAAATCCTGATCAGATGGTGACTTCATAGCTCCATTCACTTTTTTTGGGAATCTATTGCACTGTAAATATTTTAATTCTCTTTTTATTGTCCTTAATGAACAGGCTTTGATTTGATTTTTCTTACTGTTTAAACATATTTATTCTCAGTGTTATCCACTCATTTTCTTTAAGATGTGTTAAAGCTGCAGGTAAATTACATTGATCTACAGCACGCAGCACAGTGTATTGTGAAATACTCAAGATTTATTAGGCGTACAATAAGGAAACAACAGTTACTGGATGCTTTTCATGTTTAATATTGATGCGAAACTTGCCACTTGTCTTGTTTTGTAACATATATAATGTAAATGCAGTAACAAATTATCCGTTAACTGTAGTTATTCTGCCCATAAATATATGTTACCCATATTTACATGAGTGTCATGAGTCAGAGTTAGTAAGGTAAGTCTTGGATAATTGAATTTATCACCCCACTTTGGACCCCAATACTTTTACTTTGGTAAAGAAACCTTTTTTTTATTGCATGTTGTCTGCGTGTAAATGTAATGGCTAGCAAGCTAAAGGATGATAGTGCTGGGAAATGGAACGTTAAATCCATGCAGCATATTGTATAGGATCCTCAACTTGGTTTGAGAGAGGCATTTTCTAATAATACTGTAATCAGGGCTCGGTGCTGCCTGTCGGCTGATTTCAACATGGATTTGTACTTCTCAACATGGATTTGTACTTCTCAACATGGATTTGTACTTCTCAACATCTTATATCAACAACATTGCATTTCAAATAGCAGCTGTTCACCAGATATTTTGAAAAGAGGGTTATGAAACACAGAGCTGGTAATTATTCTCTGGTATGCATTGTAAGATGTAATAATATAGCGATTCCCTTATAGTATATTTGCTAAATGGGTGAAAAAGGGCATTGTTCTAATTCCACGAAGTTCCACGGTAGTCTAAAGTACTGCGTGATTTCTCTAAAATTGAGCAGCGTCTTGTATGAAAGAAGAATGTCACCTGGGCTCGGATAAACAGACTCTTTTCTCTGTTCTTTTTGCGGCACTTGTCAATCATGAGAGGAGTTATGGTGTGAACTCGCGCCTACGGGGAGCTACTTTCAGGCTGGCCAAAACCATGTCATTTGGGACCTATAACGGAGGGCAATGCAATCAATTTATTCATGTCAAAGATTGTAGTAAACAAATCAAACCCGGCAGATTATTTTAAAATTAAATATCATCTTGAACAGTTATAAAAAGTACCATCTTTTCAAAGAAATGTATTTACTCAAGGAGATCACATAATACCCCAAGTGATCTTTAGCTCTTTAGGGATGTCAGCACCAAAATTAACCCTTGGCATATTACAACCATGCCAATCTTCAGATTGTTTTCCATTTGATTGGTAGCTGGCTTTTAACCATTAAAAGATTAAAAGGCAATTTTTGTCCTGAAAAATTATTTTTTCTCACCACAAAGTGGACGTTAGGATCAGAGAGAGAAAATAAAAGTAGGTTAAATATTTTGAACTTTAAAATAAAATTAACAGTAGAATAAAGTATATTATATAAATAAGTTAAAAATGAAGTGAAAGGGACCATGAAAGCAATACAGTAATAAAGTTTTACTACTGTTACATGTGTAATTATTTCAGAATCACACTGTGTGAACTGAAAACTTCCAAGCCTGGTCCGCCCAGTGAGTCAGGTGTTCCCCTGAGCGAACAGCAATCCCAGATTTAAGATAACCGTAGGTAGTGGGTGTTTAGGTTGTTCAAACAATACTGTAAAATGTTCTGTGTTTCCTCAGACCACTTGTGTGATAATGCATACAAACATTTAGTGTAAGATATTCATAGAAAATTACCTTTTCAGTTATGAACTGAAATTGAAGAAAGACCCTCTGTACAGGCTAATCAATTAATTTAGTATTCAGCAGGTTCATGTAAAACTTGTCTTTGGACAAAATCTGGTTTCAAAAATAGTGTCTATTGTGACCATGTTTATGTAAACAGCAGTTTCTGACCTGCAAGCTGAGCATGTGGCTTTTAATAAAGATTTTTACTGGTATGCTATTCCATTTCTATAAACTGTCAAGATAGCAGGTGCCCTGAGGATCATGAGATCTCCAACTTGTTCTTGTCACCACTTCTGTAGGGGATGAGTCACAGAGTTCAGAGGAAGCTCCTTACTGGTACTGAAGATAAAAATAAAACAAAAAGCCCACCCTGACTGAGTAGGACCATGTCCAGCCCAGCATTATGTACAGCATCGTTCAAAATTATCTTGAAATGATATATTGATGTGATCGTGCATTAGATAACTATAATTTATTTTTGGAATATTCTTTATTTGATTGTCAGTTCATTAATGTCTGACACTGAGGTGGAGACGAGCTCAGTCAGCACGGTGGCATAGTGGTTAGCACTGTTGCCTCACAGCGCCAGGGACCCGGGTTCGAATCCGGCCTCGGGTGACTGTGTGGAGTTTGCACATTCTCCCCGCGTTTGCGTGGGTTTTCTCCGGGTGCTCCGGTTTCCTCCCACAGTCCAAAGATGTGCGGGTTAGGTTGATTGGCTATGATAAATTGACCCTTAGTGTTAGGGGGATTAAATACGTGGGGTTATGGGGATAGGGTGGGATATGTGTTGGTGTAGGGGTTACGGGAATTGGGTGGGATATGTGTCGGTGCAGACTCGATGGGCCGAAATGGCCTCTATCTGCACTGTGGGGTTTCTGTGATTCTGTGATAGCAGTCAAATGTGTGACAGTTACACTCATTAACCAGACAAGCTTTTGGAACAGCCACTGACAATCTACTCCTTAATGTAACCATCATGAGCCAAAGGAGCCCTGTAGCTCAGACTAAAAGTCTGATTGAGTTAGTTTTGACCATATCCAAGTATTATTAAAATTACAAAATTTTGAACCATTGCTGGCACCCAGTCCAAAACATGGAAGGTGAAATGATTAATCTTTCTTTCTGTAAAAGCGCAGCCAGAATTTAAAAGCAACACTACATAGTGAGCAATTACTTAATTTCATTGAAAGGTACAAGGAGCAATGCACAATGGGAGTGATTTATGTTATATGTAATCAGCAACCTCTTCCCATTTTGGCAACACAGTTGTCTGAGTACTAAATTTATTATTATTGATTAAACATTTCATATTCCCTTTGGAGATCTCCACTGGATGTGCATAGTTACAAATACTGACATTTTCCAGATAGTCCCAAGATATATGTATAAATAATTACAGTTCATCATTCGTTTTCCCCTGGTATACAATGGATAGTGATCCAAAGCTGGCAAGTCCCATTGCAGAAATTTATAGATGCCTCTCCCTTTAAAGATACATTGCAACATTCTGTGATGAGTTTCATAATAATAGCTTTTGCTGAAACTCTTTAAAATTCTATCAAGTCCTGAATTATTTAAAATTGATGAAAAGTCTTCCCAATGATTATTACTGATACTTCTGGATCATCCATTCATTTGTGAACTTGCATTATGTGAATTCTGCCAGATTTTTAAAGGTGCAAAGTACTCAAAATCTTGCCACGAATCCTCCTCTCTCAAAGAAAAGCGCTCATAAAGTGGGGCAATTTTCAACACTGATGCACCATCTGAAGAGTCTGAAGCAATACCCCTATCAAATATGCAGATGCACCATGCGAAGGAATCCCACAGTCATCTCAAACGAGGCAGAACATAAATGTCATTGCCGCTCCATGCATAGGATCCCCTGCTATGATGCACTGTAAACAGAATAAAACGTACTCAACATAATTTCTTTGATCTTGCCACATGATCCAACAACAGTAAAGTTAAAGGATTTTCAATAAGAGCAGTAATCACCAGGTCAAAGAGCCACTCTGACATCTCGTCAAGTCTAATGGGTGAACATCCCAGTAGCATTGGTATTGGTGTGGGCATAATTGAATGAACCCATCTCCATGATTTGGAAGGGCTATGGCGGGGACAGACCGGCGGATGGAAGTTCCACCCCACAGCTCTGCCGGAAATAATATCACAGCTTTCTGTCGGTGAAAAGAGATGTAACATGGTGGAGGAATTTGGGAAGGGAATTCCAGAGAGTGGGGCTCTGATAGTAAAAGGTTCTACCACAATGGTACTCTGGCGGGAGAGAAGGACACCAGCGTCAACAAAGCAGAGGTGGCGAGCTTGGAAGTAGGGCTTGGAGCAGGTTGCAGTGGCAGGGTGGGTGAGGGTATAAAGGGATTTGTAAGCTCGGGTTTCGATTTTGAAATTAATGCTTTGGGGGTCAGGCCACCCAACCTTTGTCCTCCCTCACTGGCCAGCTGCTGCTTGCCACCAGAAATAGCCGAGCATCTGACCGGCGGCATTCAAATGAGGCCCGGCAGTTAAAATCTGCTGGGCTTCTGACTCACTCTTCCGTGCAGGATTGCCGACCATTCCCACCAGGAGTTAAAATCGGCCCTCATGGCTTTTTCAACCACCCTAATGTCTATTCTCATTCTCATTTTCGGTACTCCCATTTTAATTGTGGGGTTGACTAACTTCCCTATTTGTTGTCAATTTGTGTATAAATCCCTATTATGCAAAGTACTGGCTTTGTTTCACCTTTTTCTCTGAGCTTGTTACTATTATTTATGCTTTATATATCTAATCTTTACAGTTTCTAGATCTATTATAAAGGAGAATGAATATAAAAGATTGCATTCTTTAAAAGATGTTATCCACACACCAATGTCTCACCCTCCTTCTCTATGACCTTGGGTGAGATAGAGTCAGCTTCAGGTCTGAGGCAGCTATTCTGAAAGCAATCAGTGTTATATAGTTTGAAGGAGAGGAGCAGGACAAGTTGGTGAAAATGATTTATTGTTGTAAAGAATACATTTTAGAAAGGTTTGAAAAGGGAACTAACTCGATAGTGGCCAAAATAGAAGCTATTTTTATTATTGATAGAGTGGAGTACTGATAAATGTTTGAAAAAATTACTAAGAAATGCTATGCCAGGATCAGGATTATCCTCAGACCAGGATTTCTATAAATTGATGATAAAAATAGTTTGGTTTCATAGCTTGGTACACAACCTATTTATTCATTCATCTGTTCAGTCTAAAAGGGACAGATGGCACTTAACAGAAACATATTTTCACAAAAAAGCAATCACATTTCTACAATGTTCCACTAGTCCCAAGTAACACTTGGTAGTGGATTGACTATATTTATGGCCAACCATTTACATCATTTGAAAATAATTTGACTGATAAATTCTATACAATAGAAAGTTGAAATTGCATATTTAGATTTAGTATGTACTTCTCTGGAGTCAATTATATTATGTGTTTGTCTGGATTAGCAACAGTGCTAGAATTTGGCATCTATTAGTCAAAAAAAAACAGAAGCAAAATGAGAGTACGCGATGGGTGAATGCAATCTTCATTTAAAGAGAAACTACTCCATCCCCTTCCTGTCCCCCCCCATGTTGTTTATTGACTTTAGATTGTCACATATGATGTGAAGAATGGTGACTAGTACTACATCTACAGTGAATAATCTAATTTTTTCAGAGAGGTTTGCTTGCTTACCATCCAAAAGCCGGATGTTATTCCAAAGGATGGGTGTGGAAAAGATGGCGATTCATAATGGCAGAATGCTGCCTATGGGGGAGAAATTCAGTATCGCCCCGTTTGGGGCGCGAATATCGGCCGGGCGCAAAGTTTAGCGCCTGTCGCAAATTATCGCCTCCGACTTCAAACTTGGCTTCTATTGCCCCTGGAGGTGATTGGAGCGCTAAATTAGGCACTACACACTTGTCTTAAGGTGCAAAGGCCGAGGAGCGAGGCGCTACCTCAGAGCGCGGGCAAAGCTCAGGTGCGGTCAGTCAGCAATGGAACACAGACACACTGGCACTGGCCAGTTCTTAAAGGGGAGGGTCGATCTTGCTCTCCACCCACACCCTGCTCATTGCAGCCTTGAATCTTGGCCTGGAGAGACCTGTGCATCGAATCTGCTGCAAAGGACTATGGAGAGGGCCAGGGAGTGAGCTCAGCGCTTCAGTGACCAGGCCTTGGTGGCTCTGGTTGGCGCAGTGGAGCGCAGAAGAGCAATACTGTACCCAGAGCGTGGCAGGAGGCTATTGCCACGTGAGTACAGAAGAGTGTGGAGGGAGGTGGCTCATCATGTCTCCTCCAGGAGCATGGTGCCCAGGACCCGTACTCAATGTCGGAAAAAGTTCAACGACCTCACTCGGGTCATCAGGGTGAGTGGCTGCTTTTCAATACCTCTCCATCCCTCCATCTCAACCTCACTATACGGCCAAAGGGTGTAAAAACCCCAATGCCCAACACTCATCCAAGACCTATGGCCATCTCATAAAACACACATGCACATTCCACACCTTGCATACATTAAGGGCTGTTCAACTATGGGAGACACATCAGGCAAGCACATGGCTGCATACATTAAGGGCTATTCAACTATGGGAGGCGATCAAGCAAGCACGTGGCTGCATACATTAAGGGCTATTCAACTATGGGAGGCACATCAGGGAAGTACATGGCTGCATATTTACTCAGACACCGTCCTTTTTCTTGCAGGCCAAATTATCTCACAATAGGTGATAGCAGCAACGGATGGGTGGAGGGCTGCCTCAGCTGCAAACCCTCAGCGATCTGGAGGCGCACATCCACAGGATCGTTGCAAGCCAGGTGATAGGTTCCGTGGTGCTGGCGAGGTCGTCCCCATTCGGGACAGCAACAGTAAGATCATCAGCTTTCTCTCCTCTCTCATTCCACTTGTCCTTCACAACACCAGCCTTTCACACTTTCAATCCAACTTACTAAATCGCTCCAGTCCTTGCTCCCTTACTGCTCCCCTGTCCTGACGCTAAAGCTACTCTTGTACCTCCCTGCTTTCAGATGGTGAACCACCAGCTGAGGAGACGGGCCCTCAAGCAGCCAGTGGGAGCAATGCCGCAGGCGAGGAGGAAGAGGAAGCCAGAGCCTCAGCACCAGCGTCTCCCGAGGCAGCCCATGCCCACACTGGGACCACGTCTTCCCCGGAGGGGAGCAGGGGGGAAGGGTCTGATGAGGGTGAAGCCCCGGGACCCAGCGGGCTGCAGCAACGCCATGAGGGTAGGGAAGCTCGGGGGCCTTCTCCCTGGAAGGAGAGTAGGCCAGCGAGTCCTGCTGCACTGGACGCAGAGGAGGAGTGGCTCATCACTGAAATGAACACCCAGGCGGTGAACATGCACACTCAGTTCATGGGTGCAATGGGTAGGGTGCCCGATTGCATTGATGCACTGGCAAGGAGTGTGGAGCACTCCACTGCAGCACAGGCGGACGCAACGCAACTGCTTAGTGCTGCAATTCAGTCACTGACTGCTGTGATGCAATCTCAGACTGCTCTCATGCAGACTCAGATTGATGTAACGCATGCACTGACTGCTGCCATCCTCGCTGGTTCGGACACATTTCCCCGGGGCTCTCACGGCACCGCAGCCGGCCAGCAATCTGTGCTCTAGCAGATTGCTCAGGATGCTGAGGTGCTGCCCTGTGGGAGTGCCCATATGTCGGTCGAGCAGGGAGTTGCTGTCCTCTCTCAGGATGACAGCATTCCTGCTCCCACCACTGTCACTTCCCCATTGCACTTGCCACCGCCTGTAGCCCAGACTGCTTCCACCCATGCAGATTTGGAGCAGTAGCCGGGCCCTCCAGGCCCAGAGCTGGTCGAGAGCGTCCTTCAAGGGCATCTCAGGATCTGACATTCAGCAGCCTTCCAACCAGCCTTGCTGCAGCCACTGGGGCCCCATTATGGAAGAGCAGTAGGGTGGGAAGGGGGGAAGTGCACAAGGGATGGAGATCACCCTCGAAGGGAAAAAAGTAGGAGGTCTCAAAAAATGTTAGGAATGTCTTTATTAAAGGTCGAGATTCATCTGATAACATTTGTTTAGTGTTTTGGCCATTATCTCCAGGTTGTGAGAACCAGTTATGTTAATTTATGATATGTTGTGTTTTTTTCTATTACTTTGTCATGAATAAATGACACACACAGGGCTGGATTTTCATTCAGCAGTCGGGAAGGAGGCGGGACTACAACTTTTGGGTTTTAGTCCCGCCTCCATCGACGTCCGGCCAATCGATGCGATTTTCCCTTGATTGACCTTGTTTAGCCCGCCCAGCGGGCTCAGCAGGCCAATTAAGGGCCACCCGGCAACAGGTGACGTCACTGACTGAAATTTCATCTGTCAAGAGGTGTTGGCAGATGAAATATCGGTGTTTCACAGCTGTTTGAAGCTGTCAAACACTGACAGTCTGACTTCTAACCTGAGTCCTTCTACGCAGACTCAGTTAGAACTGTCACCAGCAATGAAAGCTGAAGGCTGTCACTTTTGACAGATTGCAGCCATTCAGCTTTCAGTGCCGGCTGAGTGATGGACTGCCGAAGCCCAGAGGAAGAAAGGCTGTTAAGGTAAGTACAGGTAATTTAAACTTCTTTACACACTTTAGACACACCAAACGCACTTACCTTTGCACTCATGCACCCATCACTCACCTGTACACCGACATCTCGACCCCTCCAAGTCCTTCAACCCGACGGCCCGCCTGCTCTAACCTGGCGTGGTTCGGAGCCATTGGGAATCCCACATGACACCCTTCAAAATAGGGATTAGGCTAATAACTGTCTGTTAACTACCTGTTAACAGGCAGTTAATTGGCACTAGTCCCTTCCCGCCTCAGGTCGGCGGGTCCCAGCGGGTACCTGCCTCCTCTGAAACACACGTGGAGGCGGGCTTTGGGCGGGATGGTGTCGGGACCCCCAAATTCAGGATTTTTGCCCCCCGCACGCCTAAAAGCCCGTCTCATGGCACACTGAAAATCTGGCACACAGAGTTTGTAAAATTAAAAAGGTGTTGTTTTCAAAATGTACATGTTTGGCCTTTGGAATTATTGCTGCCTTGACCAGCTATAGGAGTAGCGGGTTGCTTTCCATCATGTTGTTCTCCATGCCAGAAGCCATCTTCTGAGTAAGGGCCTAGATGCGGCTTGTTATCAGCCATTGACGGACAGCTCTTGCAGTTTCAACATTGTGGGCCTCCCTCCCGCCTTGGTGCTGCTGCTGATCATCCTCCTCCTCTTCCTCCTGCTCCTCCTCCGGTGGTGCACCAAGGCCTGGTGGCATTGGCTGGGTCCTGAGGATTGCAAGATTATGAAGAATGCAGCAAACAACTATGAAGAGGGAGACTCGCTCAGGAGAGTACTGCAGGGCTCCTCCTGAGTGGTCCAGACAGTGGAACCGTTGCTTGAGCATGTCGATCGTCTGCTCAATTATGTTCCTGGTGGAAATATGGCTCTTATTGTACCGCAGCTCGGCAGTGGTATTGGGGTTACAGAGCGGTGTCATCAGCCAGGTGCAGAGTGGATAACCCTTGTTCCCGAGGAGCCAGCCACTTGGGTGATGCAGTGCCTGGAAAAGGTCTGGCATACCAGTCTGGCGCAGGATGAAAGCATCGTGGCTGGATAGTGGGCATTGACAGCGAGTATCAGCTGTCTGTGGTCACAGACCAACTGCACATTTAAGGAATGGAACCCCTTGAGGTTTCAGAAAATCTCTGCATTCTCATGCGGTGCCCGCAATGCCACATGCGTGCAGTTAAGGGCGCCATGCGACATGGGGAAGCCCGCTATCCTCGCAAAGCCCAATGCGCGTTCATGCTGTTTGGCCCGGGTCATGGGGAAAGAGATGTACTGGCGTTTCCTTTTATAGAGGGCGTTTGTGACCTGCCAGATACAGCAATGGGCCACGAACTGGGAGATATTGGCGATGTCCCCAGTAGCTGCTTGAAAGGAGCCGGTGGCATAAAAATTCAGAGCCACTGTGACCTTCTCTGCCACCGACAGAGACGTCCTGGTCCTCAGTTGAGGCTGCAGATTTGGTTGCAGCAGGTGGCAGAGCTCAGTGACTACCTCCTTGCTGAAGCGCATGTAGGGGGTGGCGGGTGTGGCGCGTGCGCCCAGTCAGTTATGTCCCTGACTGTTTGTGAGCGGTTCAAATCACTCCCACGCCCCTGGGTTCTAGACACCGGACTTAAGTACAGGCAGCGATAAAGAAAACTCGAGTAGACAGGTGGTTTGGATGCAAGCAAAAACCAAGATTTTATTGAACAGGAAAATTAATACAGTCTTAAAAGAAGTTACCACTATAACATTACAGGCAAATACACTTATAGAGGGAATGGGGAACACACGGCACATCGAGGGAAAACAACTATCTTAACAATCCCCTTATCCTTATCCCACCCCCTAAACCTAACTAGATTAAGCTATGAGGGGTCAGAATCTATGCTCACCAATCAAAAACGGGGTTTGCTCAATTCAAAACAGCGGTGGGGTTCGGGGTTCACTCTTGGTGCTCTCTGGAGCCTGCCATCATCACGTGGTCTCCGGGTGCTGCAAGGGCGTTGTCCAGGTTCGAGTACCTCAAAGCCTCTGTTTGGGTACTTTACCTTGCAGGGATGATTCTTCGTCGACAGCTGCCAGTTTGAGTTATTGTGCAGATATTCGAAGGTCGGCCGAGGCTGAAGGCCCGATGATTCGAAACCTCCCCTCGTTTGGTCTTCTTCAGCCGGTCTGCCCCTCGGTGGTTTTCTCTTCTCCCCTCATCGTGTCCCGCCTCGCCTGGCCTGAATCTGTCCGTGTCTGCCCGACCCGGTGCCGGGGCAGTTCCAGGTGGAGTGGGAAAAGGGCACGGGCAGAGGCCAGGAGGTAAGCGCGGGATGGGGAAAGAGTGGCAGCCACGAGGGCGAGGGGCCTAAGGAGCAGCACCAGCACACGAACCAACAAACTCTACGGACCTCCTCCTCCGAACGAACTAGCTGCCCTAACTCAATGCTACCCGGGACCTTCAATTATACCTTCATCGAAAACCCTTATCTTCGCGCCAAATCAGGTTAGTTCTTTGTCTTAAACTTGGCGGGCTAATTTAAAATAATGGAAGCAATTCATACTAACGGATTTTAGATGGCCGGTAATCGCATCTACCGGCCCGATAATTGACTTGCATTGTCCTGAAAGTTCCTTGATGGGCTTGTCCAACCTCGATGGCTGTGTTAATCTGTTTCCAATAATGTATGCAGACTGTTTGATGGCCTTAACTATAGGCCTAAACTGCAATTAGATCTGTCTCCAATTCAGTCTAATGCATAATTCAGAGTCCTGTCTCGTTCCAAAACACAAAGTTTCTCTTCACAGAAAACCTGCAGCCTTAGTTTCGATTTCTCCCAAGCTGTCTGCACTGCAGAATCCATTTTGGAATCCCACAGGCTTTCTGCCACGAGGCACGGACACCATCTTGGGTACCCTTTTAATTTAAAAATGTCCATGCAGGATCCCTTTTTATTAATAATAACCTTCGGGGAGATGCAGAAATTTTGCAAATCTTACACGCAGCCTGCACAAACACTGCTCCTCAGACAAATGAATGTAGGAGAATTGTTCCCAAAATACCCTGGGAGGGTAAGGTCTCCTGTGCAGAGGCCTGTTGCCCCTCCTCCCTCTGGCCATGATTGCCACACTTTCTCTGCGTCTCTGATGCCTCCGAATCTGCAGGCGCAGGATGACGCCCCGAATCAATGCAGCCCCCATAGTCTCTTGACAATCGAAGCAACGAAGGTCAAATCCAAACAAACCTGCAAAGCGATGCTCAGTAGCCAAAACTACTTCACACAGCATTGACTCTTTGCAGAAGTCTCTCTTTCTCAGAATCTCTCTGTCTGTCAGAATGAGTGGTGGAAAAATGTCTCCCACAAAAAAAGGCAGGAAGAGAGCACCTTTAAATAGCACTCCCCCAGCCCCTTACCGACTGCAAAATGTTCCACTCTCCCTGTCGTTGCTTGCGGCAGGCAGAAAGGAAGGGGGCGCCACTCAATATTCGGTCCGGGGTGCCACCGGGGCGTTGCGCGCTCGACTGACGTCACGCTCTGCAGGCGCAGGAGATCGTGGCGGTAGAGTTTAGTGCCACTGCAAAAATGCTGGTCAATTTTGCGAGCGCTGCAAACATCGCCGCGCCCGGGCACTAGTTGCTTTGCGCCCCTCTTAGGGCTCTAACAGGAGGTGCAAAGCAACCGAATTTTTCCCCCTATATATTTTGCCTGCCGAATTTCCCACCATTTTTTCTGGCTAAAATGGCATATTTAAATGAAAGACCCTAAATCTCCCCATTGGTTCTTAAATTAATTCAGGGCTTTTGCTTATTTAGATGTCCATTTCATGTATTGGTCGCTCTTCATGAAGAAGAACTGCTGGACATCAATCCTAAATTTGACTTTCATTAGTTGATCAGCCATGATAATATTGAATGGCGGAGCAAGCTTGAGGGGCCGTACGGCCTACACCTGCTCTTATTTCTTATGTTCTTATGAATCTGTGCAATTTAATTTAAAGTAATTTTCTGGGATTTGCCTTTGCCATACCAGTTACTATATTAGATACCTCTATAAAATTACTTTTCAGATGCAATCTTTCAAGGTTGAAAAGCCTAGCCTTCTCCAATATTTTCTCATAAATAGATCTTTGACACTTAGGGGGGAATTTTAACTTTTTGACCCGCAGGTAACGGGAAACCCAGAAGTTTTAACATCACTGACAGGTTCCCCACCCGCAAGTCAGCCTGATTGACAGGCTTGGCTTCCAGTTGGGCGGGGAACACTGGAGAAGAGGCTACAGCACCAGGTAGGTCAGAACCCCGATCCCAAGTGGTGTCTGCTCCCTGACCCTGGGGTGCGGGGGGGGGGCGGCGGCGGTGGGCCCGATTCCCAACCCGGGAGGGTTGCAATCCTGAGCGGGGGTCCGATCCCTGGCCCCGGGAGGGATCTGATCCCTGACCTCAGAGTAGAGGGATCTGGGGGCACGGATACACAAATCACTAAAAGTAGCAACTCAGGCCTTAAAGGTCATAAAAAAAATGAACTGGGGTTCATTTCTAGATGGATAGAATTGAAACGCAGAAAAGTTATGTTAAACTTGTAGAGAACCTTAGTTAGATCACACTTTAAGTATTGTGAACAGCTCTGGTCTCCATATTATAAAAAGGATATAGAGGCACTGAAGAAGGTGCAAAAAAGATTTACTAGAATGATACCAGAACTGAGAGGTTAAACCTATCAGGAAAGATTGAACATTTAAGGCTCTTTTCTCTAGAAAAGAGAAGACTGAGGGGTGACCTGATAGAGGTCTTTAAGATTATGGAAGGGGTTTAAGATTATGGATAGGGTCGACATAGAGAAGATGTTTCCACTTGTCGGGGAGACCAGAACTAGGGGTCATAAATATAAGATAGTCACTAATAAATCCAATAGGGAATGCAGGAGAACCTTCTTTACCCAGAGAGTGGTTAGAATGTGGAACTCGCTACCACAAGGAGAAGTTAAGGCGAATAGCATAGATGCATTTAAGGGGAAGCTAAATAAACACATGAGGGAGAAAGGAATAGAAGGATATGTTGATGGTGTCAGATAAAGAAAGGTGGGAGGAGGCTCGTGTGGGGCATAAACTGACATGGACCTGCTGGGCCAAATGGGCTGTTTCTGTGATGTAAATACTATGTAATACTAAGTAATCTAATTTTTCTTTCTATGTGCAACACTTTGCATTAATCTATATTAAATTTAATCTGAGATTGTTTGCGCACTTACATATTTTGTCGAACTCATTCTATAATTTCTGAGCTGTCTTCTCTGATTCCACTGTCCCTCTAAGATTGGAATCTTCTGCAAGTTTGACTAATTTACATTGAGCTTCTGAATCCAAGTCGTTGATGTAAATTAGAAACAGCAATGTTCCCAACACAGATCCACAGGTGTTACCCAGCACCAGCACCCTCTGTTGCTTTTTCCCCTTAGCCAATTTCTTATTCATTCTGAAAATTTACCGAGATCCCCTACAGCTTTCAGCTTAATTTCATATGGAACTTTCGCCAATCCCTAAGTCTAAGTACAACTTCCACTTGGCATATCATTTCCTCAAAGCAGTCAAAGAAGTTGTTGAGATGGCAGCTTCCCTTTCTGAATCCATGTTGATTGATTTTAACTACGTTATTAGTGTAAAATCATCAAGGTTATTCCTGATAAGCAATTGTATTATTTTACATGGGATTGAAAGAAGACTAATGGACCTATAGTTGCCTGTGTTTGTTTTATCCCCCTTTTTGAATATGGGCACCATATTAGCCTATTTCCACTCTATTGATACATCTCTGGTGCCCAGTTACTCATTTTTAATGATTTTCTCCCTAGTCTCTCTCAGCAATCTGGGATAAATGTTATCTATCCTTAAGGATTTATTGGTTTTGAGTCCTTTTAGCCTGTCTAAGATTTCCATCTCACTTATCTAGAGGTCATTACCTTTTCCTAGATTATTGCTGTTTTGGGAGGGTTTGCTGCCCATGTCTTTCTCTGTGGATATTTGGAGTAAGAAATCATTCAGAATATTTACAATCCTGTGTTTATATTTTTTGTTCCTGGTTCTCACCTCTTCTCTGAAAGTCCTATTACCACTGAAATACTGAAAAACTTTCTCACAGTAACGTTTTCCCTCTGCAGCTATGATTTTTTTTGAGGTCTCTCTTTGCTCCTCTGATCACCTTTTAACGTGTTTCTCCATCTTCCTGTAATCATCCTGGTGAATCTCTTCCCCATTCTCCCCATGGGATTTACACAGGCCATTTGTCCTCTTTACCAAGGGATGGGATCAGTGGGCCAGCAGCTAACAGCTGCACTGAGAAACAGGACAACATACTAGAGGGGGACCTCACTCAGAAACAGGTTCACAGTGAACAGGGCAGCATGGGTGAATCAGTGGCCAATGGAGACAGTAATTACCTCTTAAAAACATGCATATAATATTTTTGATTAAAAAGATAAAACTAAATATTGAATAGATACAAATAAGTTTAAATACCTCAGAAGCAGGCAAACAGCAGAGAAAGAACAGACAAAAACCCAATTTTCAAGTTATAAAATTACAAAAGAGAGGTGAGGCAAGAAAAAAGAAAGAGAATTAAACTTCAAGAAAAAATTAAAAGCTATGATCAACTATGATGCTTGGCTTTTTAAGCTGCTACAGGGATTTCAATCCTGTACCAGTGCACTTGCTCCCAATCAGAAGCATCGACAATGCTGGGAGCTCATCGAGAATATTCAAATGAGGCTAACCCAGGAAACTCTGGTGGGTCCTGCGCTGTGTCAGTCAGGCAGGCGCAAGTTCTGCTCCATCGCAATTCAAGTATTGATCACCAGCAAAAGAAAAATCCAGGCTACAGAGTTTACTGCACTGTTCTCAGCTGTTATATTCCTTAAGTAAATACTGAAACCAAGGGCTGGATTTTAATTCAGGGGCGCGTTGGTGTCGTGAAATCCGCATTTCGTGTTATCCACATGAATATAAATCGATGTGGGAGATTGATGCTATTTTAACTTAATTGTCCAATTGCGTTCCAGCATGTGGGAACCCTTGGCAAATGAGTTTTTCCAGTCAGAAAGTCGCATCTTATGACATCATCATTGCTGCTGCATTTAAGGTCTGCAACAAGCCTTGCTTCTTCTGCAGGCTGCCAACCTTTTAGCATTTACTGTTAGAGGAACCTGGAGTCACAATGGCCAGCGACAGACCTAGGGCTGCTCCCAGGTTCGACGACATTGCCCTGCAGGCTCTGGTTGAGGGAGCTCGATCTCATAAGGAGGTGCTCTTCCCTTCATCAGGGAGGAAGAAGCCTCCCCAGCAGACCAAGGCTGTGTGGCTGCAAGTGGCAGAGGAGGTCAACTCCTTAACGGTTACCCACAGAACCTGGATACAGTGCAGGAAGAGATTTCAGACCTTGTGCATACTGGAAAAGTGAGTATGCATTTCCCATCACCCTCAATCTGATCCCCATTGCTTTTTCTCACCAGTACTCGGCTTTAGCAATCTCTTCCTCCACATCCCACTTGACACTGACATCCATGCACCCTTACCCATTCCCTTTCTCTCTATGCTCACATTCACCTAACTATTCGACTATGCAGCACTCACACTCCCTATCACTGTGATGCTATGAAAACAACTGACAACACACAGGGAGGGCCCTTGGTCTTGCCACCTCACTCCATCTTCGTCTCCTTCTAAGTATCTATGCAATGGAATCTCTATACTCGCTCCTTCATTCTCACTCAAACTCCACTTGTCTCCCTCATTGCAGGAAAAGAGAGCTCACAATAAAAGGGAAAGAGCCAGGACAGGAGGAGGGCCACCATCAGTAGCCCAGCTCACCCCCGGGACGAGGCGGTCCTGGAAATCGTCGGAGTGGAAAATGATGTGCAAGTGGGGGACGGACAGACGGGCGCGTCACAGCAAGTTGGTGACAGAATAGTTTTCCATCTCTCTCATTGACATTGCATGAGTCGCTGATAATGATTCTGAAGCTCTAACAGATGGACTTATGATCATCTGCAATATGCAATGTGCATGTAACCTTGACCTCACATCTCTAACTCTTTCCTTTACTCTCCCACAGGACCATCGAGAGCCCCTGTCCCCACTGTCCAGGAGGAAGAGCCTGAGCTTCCAGACTCCTCAGAAGAAGCTGCAACATCTGAGGGCGCAGCGTCAGGAGAATTCACGTCACCCAGCACCAGCGCAGACACTCACACCTCGGTGGGACCTTCGGGACATAGAGTAGTGTTGTCACCTGGTGTATCACAGCTCACAAGTGAGCATCAGCAGATTGTGGAGACAGGGACAGCAGTGGAGAGTCCTAGTCGGAGGGTGCAGGACTCTGCCAGCTCGGCTCAGCTGCATGTCGACCCTCTGCCTTTGTGCCCATCCATAAGATCAGCGGTGCTGGAACTCCAGGAACAGATGCAGGAGTTTCTGGCAGGTTTTGTCTCCAGGGTCTCTGCGAGTGTGGAGCGAATGGAGGAGTCCATAGCGAACATGAGCAGAGCCTTTGTGGAGTCATTAGCGCATGAACGCATCACCATGGAAAAGATGGCAACCTCCATGGAGGTGATAAGTCGCCAGAGTGCAGAAAACATGGGCATCTATTGAGCAGAGAAACCAGACCTTCATGGAAGTCCTTCTGAGTAGCACTGCCAGTGCAGATACGGGTCCCCATGGCCCTCCTGATGTGCAGCAAGGCGCTCTCAAGCCACTTGCAAGCGCTGAGGGGGACCTGACCCATGAAAGGGAAGTTGGTGGCAGACATCAAGGAAGTGGGGGCTCCTCTCCAAGCGCTCACACTTCCATGCCACTGCAGAGCCCTTGGTCAGAGCCCCACCAGAGTCCACACCCAGCTGAGATCGGCGTCTCAACCCCTGCACAGCTGCAGGAGCAGCAGACTATTGACAAGCCCTCACAGGTTCGCCACCCCAGAGGACGCCCGCCAAAGGTGTCGAGACAGGAGCAGCAGGAAAGTGAGCAAGGGGCCTTCACATCTGCTGAAGCCACAGGGGAAGCACCACATAGGAGAACGCGTAAGAGAAAGATACTGCACAAATAGTCACAAGGGTAGTCAATTGGGTGAATGATATACCTATCAATTCATCCAATGAAAAGGGACGAGTTAAGATAGTAACTATAGGTTTTTATTGGCTAAATGACAGAGCCCACCCTCGTGGGTGATCGGGTCCAACAAGGAGGAATACCAGCCAGTCGACCACCTTTAAGCAGGCGGAGCCATGGGCGGAGTCAGCTGTGGTCAGCCCAGGTATAACAGCGTGACAAGAGGTGACCTTGTGTAGTGATACAACAGTGTAAACAGTGATAACCATAGTGTAACGATAGTGAACGATAAAAGTGGTTTACCACATTCACCCCTTGTTTAGATTTGAGTCCGGCGGGGTGAAGTGTACTACCAGTACTATGTCAGTCTGTCCGGAGGCCTCGTAAGTCTTTCTGATCGGCGCAGCAGCGGTGGCGGTGATGCAGTATCCGATGTTAATGCTGGTGTCTGCGTGGTCGGCGAAGGCTCGTATGCTGGATTTGGGGGGGGGGGTGGGGGGTAACGGTGGTGTCTCAGAGGTGCCCGAGGGTGCAAGGTCTCGTAAGGAGACTGTGTCCTCCCGCCCGTCTGGGTATGCCACATAGGCGTACTGGGGGTTGGCGTGCAGGAGGTCCACCCTCTCGACCAGGGGGTCCGTTTTATGGGCCCTCACGTGCTTTCGCAGCAAGACGGGCCCCGGAGAAGTCAGCCGTGTTGGTAGCGAGGTTCCCGTAGTCGACCTCCTGGGGAAAACAAACATTCGTTCATGGGGGGTGGCGTTAATGGCCGTGCAAAGCAGTGACCGGATGGAATGCAGCGCTGCCGGGAGGACTTCCTGCCAGCGAGAGGTTGGCAGGCCCTTAGACTTTAAGGCTAAGAGAATGGCCTTCCAGACAGTCGCGTTCTCTCTTTCCACCTGGCCGTTCCCTCGGGGGTTGTAGCTGGTGGTCCTGCTTGCAGCAATGCCTCTCGCTAGTAGGAACTGGCGAAGTTCCTTGCTCATGAAGGATGAGCCCCGGTCGCTATGTATATAGTTCGGGAACCCGAACAAGGCGAAGAGGTCGTTCAGGCATTTGATGACCGTGGTACTGGTCATGTCTGGGCAGGGGAAGGCAAATGGGAAACGGGAGTACTCATCAATGATGTTGAGGAAGTACACATTACGGTCAGAGGACGGGAGGGGCCCCTTAAAATCGATGCTCAAGCGCTCGAAGGGGCGGGTGGCCTTGATCAGGCTTGCTCTGTCCGGCCTAAAGAAATGCGGTTTGCATTCGGCACAGGTTTGGCAGTTCCTGGTCATGGTCCTGACCTCCTCGATGGAGTATGGCGGGTTGCGGGCCTTAATGAAGTGGTAAAGTCTGGTGACCCCGGGATGGCAGAGGTCGTTGTGGAGGGTCTGCAGTCTATCAATTTGCGCGTTGGCGCATGTACTTCGTGATAGAGCATCTGGGGGTTCGTTCAGTTTACCAGGCCGGTACAAGATATCATAATCATAGGTGGAGAGCTCGATTCTCCACCTCAAGATCTTGTCGTTCTTGATTTTGCCCCTCAGCTTGTTATTAAACATAAAAGCGACCGAACGCTGGTCGGTGAGGAGGGTAAATCGTTTGCCTGCCAGGTAATGCCTCCAGCGTCGTACTGCCTCCACGATCGCCTGGGCCTCCTTCTCGACCGAAGAGTGTCGGATCTCAGGGCCCTGGAGGGTCCTTGAGAAGAAGGCCACAGGTCTCCCTGCCTGGTTAAGGGTTGCAGCTAGGGCGAAGTCGGATGCATCGCTCTCCACTTGGAAAGGGATAGACTCATCTACCGTGTGCATTGTGGCCTTAGCAATGTCTCCCTTTATGAGGGAGAAGGCTGCGCACGCTTCTGCCGTCAGGGGGAAGGAGGTGGACTTCATGAGGGGTCTGGCTTTGTCCGCATAATTCGACACCCATTGGGCATAGTAAGCGAAGAGCCCCAGGGTTCTCTTCAGTGCCTTTGGACAGTGGGGGAGGGGAAGCTCCATGAGGGGGCGCATTCTTTCGGGGTCGGGGCCAATGACTCCGTTCTCTACTACGCAGCCGAGGATGGCAAGACGCGAGGTGTTAAACACACATTTCTCCTTATTGTAAGTGAGGTTCAGCCGTTCGGCCGTACGGAGGAATTTCTCCAGATTAACATCGTGGTCCTGCCGGTCGCGGCCGCAGATGGTGACGTTATCTAGATAAGGGAACGTGGCCTGCAGCCCGTTCTGGTCAACCATCCGGTCCATCTCCCTTTGGAAGACCGAAACCCCGTTGGTGACGCCGAAGGGAACCCTAAGGAAGTGGTAGAGGCGGCCATTCGCCTCGAAGGCGGTATACTGGCGGTCCTCAGGGTGGATAGGGAGTTGGTGATAGGCCGACTTAAGGTCGATGGTGGAGAATACCCGGTACTGTGCAATCTGATTGACCATATCAGATATGCGGGGAAGGGGGTATGCGTCCAGCTGGGTGTACCGGTTTATGGTTTGGCTGTAGTCGATGACCAGGCGGTTTTTATTGCCGGTCTTAACGACTACGACCTGGGCACGCCAGGGGCTGTTGCTCCTCTCGATGATGCCCTCCTTCAGGAGACGCTGCACCTCAGAGCTAATAAAAGCTCTGTCCCCGGCGCTGTACCGCCTGCTCTTGGTGGCGACGGGTTTACAGTCGTGGGTGAGGTTAGCGAACAGGGAGGGGGGCGGGACCTTGAGGGTGGATAGGCCGCAGGTGGTACGCGGTGGGCGGTTTAAAGGCTGCTGGTCGTCGACTGTGAGTGGGGGGAGGGGTCCACCTTATGCCAAAGTGACACTTTGAAGGTGGGATTGGAAGTCCAGCCCTAGTAGGACGGCAGCGCAGAGCTGGGGCAGGACGAGGAGTTTAAAATTTTTATACTCCGTGCCCCTAACCGACAGGGTCACAAAACAGTATCCGCTGATGTCTGTAGAATGGGACCTCGACGCCATCGAGATCCGGTTGCGCATTGGCCAGACAGTGAGGGAGTAGTGGCTCACCATGTCTGGATGGATGAAACTCTCCGTGCTTCCGCTGTCGAACAGGCAAGTCGTGGCGTGGCCGTTTACTTTGATGTCCATCATGGACTTGGACAGGTGATGCGGGCGAGCTTGGTCCAGTGTGACGGAGGCTAGTGTATGGCTGAGCGAGCTGCTGTAGTCTGTGGGTGAGGCGGTGGTCGGGTCTGGAGACAAGGTGGCGGACGAGTGTGGTGGACAAAATGGCGGCGCCCACGACGTTGAATAAAATGGCGGAGAAGATGGCCGCCCCCACAACTCACATGAGGCCCTGCTGGCGTCGGTGGCCTTGATCAAAGATGGCCACCCCCACGACTCACACGAGGGGATACTGGCATCTGTGGCCTTGATGAAAGATGGCCGCCCCCACAACTCGCATGAGGCACTGCTGGCGTCTGTGGCTCTCCCCCTGCAGGCCTTCGCGAAGTGGCCTTTCTTGTGGCAATTGGAGCAGGTCGCGTTTCTTGCAGGGCAGCGCGTCCTCGGGTGTTTCGCCTGGCCACAGAAGAAGCAGCCGGCGGCCCGATCGCGGGGCTCCGATGTCGCAGCCGGTACCGGGGGTGGCGGTCCCGATCGGTTCTGGGACGCCGACGCTGAGGTAGGTCCCAGAGGCGGCGGTGCGAGGGGTATTGCGGCCGGGGTCGGGCCCGAGTCCCAGGGTCGCCCAGCACAGTACCTGGAATACGCCTCGAGGTCCCGATGGGCCACTTCCAGAGAGCGAGCGAGGGCTGCAGTTGTATTCAGGTCGAGGTCCTTTGATTCTAGCAGTCTTTGCCGTGAGTAGTCGGACCGAAGGCCTTTCACGAAGGCATCGCGGATATTCCCTTCAGTATTTTCTGCCGCCGTTACAGCTTTAAAGTCACAGTCCCTGCCGAGTGTTTGTAGCGCCCGTAAAAATTCATCTACAGACTCTCCTGGCTGCTGCGAGCGGGATCTTAGGAGATGTCTGGCATACATAGAATTTACCGGGCTCCGGTACTGCTCTTTCAGCAGACTGAGGGCGTCCTCGTATGTAATAAGGTCCTGGATGAATGCAAATACTTTAGGGCTCACTTGGGCGGTCAGAACTCTTAGTTTGGATCCCGGAGGCATGCTGGATTCTCCCAGGTAGGATTCGAAACAGCTCAGCCAGTGTTTGAAGTCGAGGGCTGAGTTCGCTGCCTGTGGGTTTAGATCTAAGTACGGCGGTCGGAGGGCTCGCAGCCAGGCCGGCTGCTGTGTGGCTGTTGTAGCTGGCCGTTTGGCTGGTCGTTTGGCTGCTCCGGTCCACTCATTTCAAAATTTAGCCAATAAAATTGATATACCTATCAATTCATCCAATGAAAAGGGACGAGTTAAGATAGTAACTATAGGTTTTTATTGGCTAAATGACAGAGCCCACCCTCGTGGGTGATCGGGTCCAACAAGGAGGAATACCAGCCAGTTGACCACCTTTATACCTGGGCAAGCAGGCGGAGCCATGGGCAGAGTCAGCTGTGGTCAGCCCAGGTATAACAGCGTGACAAGAGGTGACCTTGTGTAGTGATACAACAGTGTAAACAGTGATAACCATAGTGTAACGATATAAACAGAGATAACCATAGTGTAACGATAGTGAACGATAAAAGTGGTTTACCACAGTGAAACTTTATGTTTTATGTGAAAAAGCTATCAGATCAATAATGTTAATAAAAGATCTGATGGTTACTGCTGTAGTTGTGGCATGTGTCATTTCATGAATGGGACTTTCACATTGAGGGCTTAGGATTATTTGGAATTGTCATTATGGTGGTCAAATTGCTAGGAGTCAGCTGGTTCTTGGCCATTGTCGATGCTCAGGTAAGAAGATGCGAGGCAAAAGTCCTTCAGTGGCTAGGCTAAGCAAATCTGGCAAAGATGAGTGCATTCCTTGCTTCCCGGGCAACTATGGTCTCGCGTACTGCTACCGCTGGTTGATGGGCCTCTGCAAGATGTTTGTTTTCACTCTCCTCCTCCTCCTCCTCCTCCTCCTCCTCATCTGAGGAGGATAAGTGAGGAGCCACTTGGTCCTCAGGAATCTGCAAGCCACGACGCTGTGCCATGTTGTGAAGTGCACAGCAAACCATGATGATCCTGGAGACCCTGGCTGCTGAGTACTGCAGGGCTCCACCTGATCTATCCAGGCATCTGAATCGCATCTTCAGCAAACCGATGGTTTGCTCGAAAGTGGATCTGGTGGACATGTGGCTGGAGTTGTAGTGCTCCTCAGCTTCGTTGGCTGGCCTCCTCAATGGCGTCATTAACCACGTCCTCAGGGGATAGCCCTTGTCTCCAAGTAGCCATCCATTAAGTTGGTCTGGTGGACTGAAGAGCGGAGGCACACTAGACTGGTGCAGTATGAAGGCATCATGGCAACTGCGAGGGTACTTGGCACAAACATGCAAAATTTCCTTCTTGTGGTCACACACCAGCTGAATATTAAGGGAGTGGAAGCCCTTGCGGTTGACAAAAATACCTGGATTGCGATGGGGTGCCTTAAGGGCCACATGTGTGCAGTCAACGACGCTCTGCACCCTTGGAAAGCCTGCCAGATTAGCTAATCCAACCGCACGTGCCGTGACACTTGCTTGATCCTTGGTGAATTGGATGTGATTGTGCACGATGGCAAAGGGGGCATCAGTTACCTGCGTGATGCAAGTGTGTGCGGCCATCTGGGAGATGCCGCTGATGTCTGCTGCTGATCCCTGGAATGAGCCTGAGGCAGAAAAGTTGAGTGCGTTGGTGACTTTGACAGCCACTGGTAAGGGTTGTCCACCTGGTCCCCTGGGCTCCAGGTCTTGTTGCAGCATTGCGCAGATGTCACCCACTACCTCTCGCGAAAGTCGGAGCCGCCTTTGACACTGCTGCTCAGTCATGTTGATGTAGCTGACCCTGTGTCTGTAGACCCTGTTTGGGGGGTATCTCCTGCGCCGACGAGCTTCCATGCGCTGGCCCCTTCTGGCTTATGCAGCTTCAGGTGGGTGAGCAGCAGCTTGGCGCTCCTGTTGGTGCTGCTGCTGTTGTTCCTGGTTCTGCTGGTGCCGCAGCTGGTCTTCTTCCTCATCTAATGCCCAGAAGGGAAGGAAATAAATGGCTCCCATGCTTCTGGTATATGCCTCAGTTGAGGAAGCGCTGAGTGAAGGCGGCGAGAGCGGTTTCCCAGGAGGTCACACTGGAGATTGGTGTCAGGTTCCAAACTTCCACAGCTGTGGTTATGCCTTCTAAAAGTTCCCCCAGATCTGAGACAACTAAGTCCTGCCACCTGCAAATGATCGCTGATCAAACTCCTCTTTAATGTTTGAGCTGCAGCTGATAGTCAGCAATCCACTTGTGCTCCCGCCAGGTTTCACCGTCGTGTTTCAGAACAGGCATGTTTCATGTGGGAAAAGGGTTAAACTCATAAAGGCCTTTTTAAATTACATTATAGAGCCAATTTAGTGGTTGTTAAGGGCCTTAACGGCCTATCCCACCTCTTGGAGGCAGGACGGAGACGGGACCACTAGACACAAATTATTTAAAATTGCTTGGAGGCGGGGTGGATGCAGGCTTGGGCCCACCCACCAGTTTTTGCAATTTTAAACCCCCCCCCCCGCCCTACGCCTCCAATCCCGCCTCCACGGCCCAATGAAAATCCTGCCCCAAGTCCATGAAATTTTGCTCTGTATTATAGCTGGTTTGGTCCGTATTTGTATCACATTTGATAGTTAATTATATTTTTTGTAATCAGTATATATATAATTTTTGAATTGTGGCAATGTTACTTTTGTGCTCTGCGAAGTGCACTGATTTGCACTCCAGTAATGGATGAATTGGTGACTGGGGTCAGTTATTGTGGTATGTCGGTTATAGACAGGAAGGAATTGCTGTTCAGGGAACGAGCAGCATAGCAACCTGATAAACAGAAGCAGAGCGATAAATTAAGGTATGTAATGAAACAAGTGTAGAGTAAATCAAAGGAAATATAGCAAGTAAAAAAATAACGAGAGGGAGAGGAATGAGCTCTGAGTGGGAAAGCAAGGATAAATAGAAACAATCAGTGCTTTTATTTTCCTGGCGGTAGTTTTGTTTTGTAGGTAGCATTGTGGTCTGTGGAGGACTGTCACAAATGAGAGCCAATTCGGCCTCATGCTGGGGTTTAATTTCCTCTGATATCATACTCAAACTTCATTAAACTGGGCTACCAACTGCAGTAAATAGATCACAAAAAAGTTTTATATGAACAGTGTGCTACCAGAGGAAATTAAACCCTGCTGGGATAGTATCACACAACTGTTATCACACTGCTTTAAAAACAAGTCATTGATGAGTCTGTTAAATTCTGCAGTTATTTTATATGCAAGGCATTGCCAAAATACTCAGTTTGATAGGGTATTTAAAAATCTATGGGAGCTAAATTGATAGCCTCCGAAAACGGGTGCAGGGATCGCGATGCGCGACCAAGGACAGGTAGACTGGAACGCTTCCCAGTCACTGTGGGACTGGGGGGGGGGGCGCTATTTAAAAGGGGCCTCTTCCTGGCTTTTGTGTGGTAGCCATTTTTGCACCACTCGTTCTGAGAGAGAGAGAGAGATTTTGAGAGCGACAAAGAGAGAAAGAGAGACTTCTGCATTGAGTCAACACTGTCTGAGGTAGTTTTGGCTTCTGACCATAACTTTGCAGGTACTTTGGTTTTTGACCTTCAGTCAAATCAAAATGAACCTGCAAGGTGCTGCTCAGTACCCAAAACTCCTTCACTCAGCGTTGAATCTCTCCTGCCGCCTTTAAATAGCGCTCCCCCAGTCCCTTCCTGACTGCAAAACATTCCCCTCTACCTGTCGTTGCTATCGGCAGGCGGAAAGGCAGGGGGCGCCACTCAATATCCGGTCCGGGGTGCTACTGGGGCGTTGCACGCTCGACTGACGTCACGATCTGCGGGCGCAGGAGATCATGACGGTAGTGTTTAGTGCCATCGCAAAATGTCTGGTCAATTTCGCAAGCAGCGCAAACATCGCTGCGCCCGGGCATTAATTGCTTTGCACCAAAGCAACCGAATTTTTCCCCCTAGATATCCAATTTCAATCAAAAATTGTTATACGTGTTCTAAACACAAGGGGGGAAAAATTCAGTTGGTTGCGCCTCCCATTAGCGCCTTAAGAGGGCGCTAATGGGGCACATAGCAACTAGCGCCCCGGTGCGGCGATTTTTGCGCCGCTCGCGAAATTAACCAGACATTTTGCGGCGGCGCTAAACAATACTGGCCGATCTCCTGCGCACGCAGATCGTGACGTCATTCGAGAGTGCAACGCACTTGTGACACCCCGGAACGGAAATTGAGTGGCGCCCCCCTCCTTTCCGCCTGGCGCAACCAAGGACAGGTGGACTGAAACGCTTCCCAGTCACTGTGGGGCTGGGGGGTGGGGCGCTATTTAAAAGGGGCCTCTTCCTGGCTTTTGTGTGGTAGCCATTTTTGCACCGCTCATTCTGAGAGAGAGAGAGAGAGAGACAAAGAGAGAAAGAGAGACTTCTGCATTGAGTCAACACTGTCTGAGGTAGTTTTGGCTTCTGACCATAACTTTGCAGGTACTTTGGTTTTTGACCTTCATAACTTTGATTGCCTAGATACTATGGGGGCTGCAATGGATGAGAGCATCGTCCATCTCCATCACATTCGGAGGGCACAGAGATGCAGAGAGAGCATTGCATTCATGGCCAGATGGAGGAGGGCCAACAGGCCTCTGTAGAGGAGACCTTACCCTCCCAGGGTATTTTGCCAACAGTTCTCCTACATTAATATGTCTGAGGAGCAGTGTTTGCGAAGGCTGCGCTTCAGCAAGGAGGTGGTCACTGAGCTCTGCCATCTGCTTCAGCCAGATCTGCAGCCTCAACTGAGGAGCAGGATGCCTCTGTCGGTGGCAGTGAAGATAACAGTGGCTTTCAACTTTTATGCCACCAGCACATTTCAATCAGCTACTGGGGACATCGCCAATATCTCCCAGTTCGTGGTGCATTGCTGCATCCATCAGGTCACAAATGCCCTCTTTAAAAGGAGACGAGAGCACATCTCTTTCTCCATGACCCCGGACAAGCAGCAAGAACGTGCAATGGGCTTTGCGATGATAGCGGGCTTCCCCATGGTGCAGGGCGCCATTGACTGCATGCATGTGGCTTTGCGTGCGCCGCATGAGAATGCCGAGGATTTCCGCAACCGAAAGGGCTTCCATTCCTTAAATGTTCAGTTGGTCTGTGACCACAGACAGCTGATACTCGCTGTCAATGCCCACTTTCCTGGCAGCAGCCACGATGCCTTCATCCTGCGCCAGACTTCTGTGGCAGACCTTTTCCAGGCACCGCATCACCCAGGTGGTTGGCTTCTCGGGGACAAGGGATATCCTCTGTGCATCTGGCTGATGACACCGCTCCGTACGCCCAACACCCATGCTGAGCTGCAATGCAATGAGAGCCATCAAGCTACCAGGAACATCGTTGAGCACACAATCAGCATGCTCAAGCAACGGTTCCGCTGTCTGGACCATTCTGGAGGAGCCTGTTATGTTTATTAATAACTAAACATTCTTATTATGAACAGCTAGCTTCTAGCTAGTCATTTATTCAGTACACGTTCTCTAGGTACAGCATCTGTAGAGATTCAGCATGTGTACTTCTGTGTGCAGGCAGCCATCTTGACTACTGCCTTGTGGGTAGCCTAGTGCATCATGGGTAGTGTAGTCTTAAACACATACAACTAAATATACAACTCTATACAGCTCTATGGCTCCATCTAGTGTACCACTCTAGAATGACATGTTATTGATCATTACATCCCCCTTTCTTTGAGGTTAACAAAATCAATATCAATCAACTTTCAAGAAAAACGATAAAGATGATATCAGTAACACTTTTGTTAGTGCTCTATAAACATTAAGGCCTAGAAATTCAGTTGTTTGCGCCAGCCGCTAGCGCCTTAGGAGGAGGAGAAGTGGGGTGCTAAGCGGCTAGCGCCCGGGCGCAGTGCGATCTGCACCTCTCGCGAACTTCAGTTAAGATTTAGCGGCGGCGCAAAACCTTTGCGCGCGCTCAGCTGCGCGCGCAGATCCTGACGTCATTTCATGGTGCAACGCCTTTTGTGCACCCCAAACCGGAAATTCAGTGGCGCCGGCCTATTGTGCACCTGGCGCCCCTAGCGACTGGTAGAGGGGAACGGTTCCCAGTTGCTGCGGGGCGCGGGGGGCGCTAATTAAAGGGTACTCCTCCTGCAGTATAAATGGCAGCCATTTTGCACCACTCCTTCTTTGTGAGAGACGGATCTTTGGAGAGAGACGGCAGGTAGCGAGAGCGGCGGACCTGCGGGAGACTCGGCAGCGGCGGCGGGGTACTTAAAGCGGCAGCGAGGCCAGGAGAGGCCTCAGAGCAGCGGCGGCAGGTAGCGAGAGCGGCGGACCTGCAGGAGACTCGGCGGCGGCGGCGGGGTACTTAAAGTGGCAGCGAGGCCAGGAGAGGCCTCAGAGCAGCGGCGGCAGGTAGCGAGAGCGGCGGACCTGCAGGAGACTCGGTGGCGGCGGCGGGGTACTTAAAGCGGCAGCGAGGCCAGGAGAGGCCTCAGAGCAGCGGCGGCAGGTAGCGAGAGCGGCGGACCTGCAGGAGACTCGGCGGCGGCGGCGGGGTACTTAAAGTGGCAGCGAGGCCAGGAGAGGCATACCAAACTCCAGTCTGCGAGCTCAGAGGGTAGCAGAGAGGTAAAAAGTATTCACGGTGTGATGTCACCAGGGAGCAGGTAAGTGATTGGTTGGTGAGTATTTCTCTCTTTTCAATACAAGCTTGAATTCTGTGGTGTTAAATTTCTAGGGTCTCTGTGTTGTAGTGGGGACAGTTGGTAAATAAAGCGCCCTAGCGTATACCTGTGTGGTAAACCACGTTCACTATCGTATCACTGTTAGTAGTTAGCACTGTTCACCACTGTTCGTTATAACTGTATCACTGACCACTATTGTATCACGGTACGAGGTCGCCTCTTGCCACACTGCTATACCTGGGATGACCACTGCCGACTCCGCCTTGGCTCCACCCACCAGGCCAGGTATAAAGGTGAGCGACTGGCTGGTATTCCTCCTGCTTGGATCGGATCACCCACGAGAGTGGGCTCTGTTATTTAGTCAATAAAAACCTTTAGTCACCTTCGTAACTCTTCGCCTTTTATTGGAGGAATTGATAGGTATATCAATTTTATTGACTAAATTTAATGATGTCCGACAACGAGTCACAACCGGCGGAGGAGCCACCAGCGCAGCTCCCAGGAGCACAGCCACACCAGCCAGCTTGGCTGCGAGCCCTCAGACCGCCGTACCTGGACCTGAACCCACGAGCAGCAAACTCAGCCGCAGACTTTAAACACTGGCTGGTCTGCTTCGAATCATACCTGAGAGAATCCAGCGTCCCTCAGGCATCCAAACTAAGTGTCCTGCAGGCACAACGGAGCCCGAGAGTATACACTCTCATCGAGGACATGACTACCTACGAGACCGCCATCAACCTGCTGAAACAGAAGTACCGGACCCCGGTAAACTACATGTACGCTAGGCACCTCCTAAGATCACGGCCGCAACAGCCAGGAGAATCAGTAGCCGAATTCTCACAGGCGCTATATGCACTCGCCAGGAACTGTGAGTTTAAATCGGTGTCGGCAGCCGAAAATACTGAAGATAATATCCGCGACGCATTCCTGAAAGGCCTACGGTCCGAGTACTCACGGCAAAGACTGCTGGAAGCTAAAGACCTCAGCATGGAAAAAGCTGAAGCCCTCGCTATCTCCCTGGAAGTGGCCCACCAAGATCAGGAAGCATTCACCAGGTACTGCTCGCGACCCTGGGACTCGGGCCCGACCCCTACCACAGCACCCTTCCCAGCGCCGCCCCCGGGACCTACCTCTGCGTCGGCGTCCCGGACCCGACCGGCCCCGCCACCCCCGGCACCGGCCCCGACATCGGGCATCCGCGATCGGGCCGCCGGCTGTTTTTTTTGTGGCCAGGAGAAGCACCCGAGGTCGCGCTGCCCAGCCAAGAACTCCATATGTAAAACCTGCCTGAAGAAAGGCCACTTCTCCAAGGCCTGCAGGAGCGGATCCTCAGAGGCCAGCAGTGCCGCATGCGAACTATGGGGGCGGCCATCTTCGTTTAGGGCAACTGAGGCCAGCATCCCCACACATGAGTCATGGGGGCGGCCATCTTTGTTTAGGGCACCTGAGGCCAGCATCCCCACACATGAGTCATGGGGGCGGCCATCTTTGTTTAGGGCAACTGAGGCCAGCATCCCCACACATGAGTCATGGGGGCGGCCATCTTTGATTAAGGCAACCGACCCCAATAGTGCCTCATGGGGCCCTACCTCGTGGGAGACGCCATTTTACTCACCACGCCCGACCGCCTCGCCCGCAGATGACAACGACTCGCTCAGCTACACACTAGCTTCCGTCACCCTGGACCAAGCCCGCCCGCACCATCTGTCCAAGTCAATGATGGACATCAAAGTGAACGGCCACGCCACGACCTGCCTGTTCGACAGCGGAAGCACGGAGAGCTTCATCCACCCAGACACGGTGAGCCACTACTCCCTCTCTGTCCTACCAACGCGCAGCCGAATCTCGATGGCATCGAGGTCCCACGCCACGGACATCAGCGGCTACTGTGTCGTGACCCTGTCGGTTAAGGGCACGGAGTATAAAAACTTTAAACTCCTCGTCCTCCCCCATCTCTGCGCTGCCGTCCTACTAGGGCTGGACTTCCAATCCCACCTCCAAAGCGTAACCCTAGCATACGGTGGACCCCTCCCCCCACTCACAGTCAACAACCAGCAAACGTTAAACCGCCCACCGCGTAACACCTGCAGCCTCTCCACCCTCAAGGTCCCGCCACCCTCTCTGTTTGCTAACCTTACCCCTGACTGCAAACCCGTCGCTACCAAAAGCAGGCGGTATAGCGCCGGGGACAGAGCCTTCATTAGCTCTGAGGTGCGGCGCCTCCTGAAAGAGGGCATTATCGAGGGGAGCAGCAGCCCCTGGCGTGCCCAGGTCGTAGTCGTAAAGACCGGCGATAAAAACCGCCTGGTCATCGACTACAGCCAGACCATAAACAGATATACCCAGCTGGACGCATACCCCCTCCCCCGCATATCTGACATGGTCAATCAGATTGCACAGTATAAAGTATTCTCGACCATCGACCTGAAGTCGGCCTACCACCAACTCCCTATCCACCCTGAGGACCGCCAGTATACCGCCTTCGAGGCGAATGGGCGCCTATACCACTTCCTTAGGGTCCCCTTCGGTGTCACTAATGGGGTCTCGGTCTTCCAAAGGGAGATGGACCAGATGGTTGACCAGAACGAACTGCAGGCTACATTCCCCTACCTAGATAACGTCACTATCTGCGGCCGCGACCGGCAGGAACATGACGCGAATCTGGAGAAATTCCTCCGTACGGCCCAACGGCTGAACCTCACCTACAATAAGGAGAAATGCGTGTTTAACACCACGCGCCTTGCCATCCTCGGCTGCGTAGTGGAGAACGGAATCATCGGCCCCGACCCAGAAAGAATGCGCCCCCTCATGGAGCTACCCCTCCCCCACTGCCCTAAAGCACTTAGGAGAACCCTGGGGCTTTTCGCCTACTATGCCCAATGGGTACCCAATTACGCGGACAAAGCCAGACCCCTCCTGAAAGCCACTTCCTTCCCCCTCACGGAGGAGGCGTGCGCGGCCTTCTCCCTCATTAAGGGAGACATAGCCAAGGCCACGATGCACGCAGTGGACGAGTCCATCCCCTTTCAGGTGGAGAGCGACGCATCCGACTTCGCCTTAGCCGCCACCCTAAACCAGGAGGGGAGGCCAGTGGCCTTCTTCTCAAGGACCCTACAGGGCCCCGAGATCCGACATTCGTCGGTCGAGAAAGAGGCCCAGGCGATCGTGGAGGCAGTACGGCGCTGGAGGCACTACCTGGCAGGCAAACGATTTACCCTCCTCACCGACCAGCGTTCGGTGGCTTTCATGTTTAATAACAAGCTGAAGGGCAAAATCAAGAATGACAAGATTTTGAGATGGAGAATCGAGCTCTCCACCTACGATTATGAGATCTTGTACCGGCCAGGCAAGCTGAACGAATCCCCTGATGCCCTTTCACGAATGACATGCGCCAGCGCGCATATCGATAGGCTTCAGACCCTCCACGACCAGCTCTGCCACCCCGGAGTCACCAGACTCTACCATTTCATTAAGGCCCGCAACCTGACCTACTCCATCGAGGAGGTCAGGACCATGACCAGGAACTGCCAGACCTGTGCGGAGTGCAAACCGCACTTCTATAGGCCGGACCGAGCAAGCCTGATCAAGGCCACCCGCCCCTTCGAGCGCCTGAGCATCGACTTTAAGGGGCCCCTCCCGTCCTCTGACCGTAATGTGTACTTCCTCAACATCGTTGATGAGTACTCCCGTTTCCCCTTTGCCTTCCCCTGCCCCGACATGACCAGTAGCACGGTCATTAAGTGCCTGAATGCCCTCTTCGCCTTGTTCGGGTTCCCGAACTATATACACAGCGACCGGGGCTCCTCCTTCATGAGCGAGGAACTCCGGCAATTCCTCCTAGAGAGAGGTATTGCAGCAAGCAGGACCACCAGCTACAACCCCAGAGGTAACGGTCAGGTGGAAAGAGAGAACGCGACGGTATGGAAGGCCGTCCTCTTAGCCTTAAAGTCTAAGGGCCTCCCAACCTCCCGCTGGCAAGAAGTCCTCCCGACAGCGCTGCACTCCATCCGGTCATTACTTTGCACGGCCACTAACACCACCCCCCATGAACGAATGTTCGTTTTCCCCAGGAAGTCGACTACGGGAACCACTCTACCAACCTGGCTGACCGCCCCGGGGCCGGTCTGGCTGCGGAAACACGTGAGGACCCATAAAACGGACCCCCTGGTCGAGAGGGTGAACCTCCTGCACGCCAACCCCCAGTACGCCTACGTGGCGTACCCAGACGGGCGGGAGGACACTGTCTCCCTACGAGACCTCGCACCCTCAGCCGATCCGGAAACACCGCCACCACCCCCCCCAACCTCAGTCCAGGTAGACGGCATGCCGGAACCCCACGAGCCCTCGCCGACCACGCAAACACCAGCATCAACACCGGATAAGGCACCAGCACCGGATAAGGCAACACCACCGCTGCGGCGATCGGAGAGGCTTACGAAGCCTCCGGACAGACTGACCTACCAGAATTGGTAGTACACTTCACCCCGCCGGACTTAATTCTAAACAAGGGGTGAATGTGGTAAACCACGTTCACTATCGTATCACTGTTAGTAGTTAGCACTGTTCACCACTGTTCGTTATAACTGTATCACTGACCACTATTGTATCACGGTACGAGGTCGCCTCTTGCCACACTGCTATACCTGGGATGACCACTGCCGACTCCGCCTTGGCTCCACCCACCAGGCCAGGTATAAAGGTGAGCGACTGGCTGGTATTCCTCCTGCTTGGATCGGATCACCCACGAGAGTGGGCTCTGTTATTTAGTCAATAAAAACCTTTAGTCACCTTCGTAACTCTTCGCCTTTTATTGGAGGAATTGATAGGTATATCAACCTGTAACTGGGGTATTGAATAAATTTTTAAATTAATTAAAGGAGTAAGTCATGGCAGGAGAGCTCAGCCCCGTGTTCTGCTCCTCTTGCTCCATGTGGGAAGTCAGGGATGCTGCCAGTGTCCCTGGCGACCATGTGTGCGGGAAATGCATCCAGCTGCAGCTACTTGTAGACCGCATTGCGGCGCTCGAGCTGCGGGTGGATGAGTTTTGGAGCATGCGCGATGCTGAGAGGGTCGTGGATAGCACGTTTAGCGAGTTGTTCACGCCGCAGGGTAGGGCTGCACAGGCAGAAAGAACTTGGGTGACCATCAGGCGGAGCAACAGAGGCAGGCAGGAAGTGCAGGGGCCCCCTGCGGACATCCCCCTTTCAAACAGGTATACCAAGTTGGATACTGTTGAGGGGGATGACTCACCAGGGGAAGGCAGCAGCAGCCAGCTTCCTGGCACCAGGGACGCTTCTGCTGCTCAGAAAGGGAGGAAAAAGAGTGGGAGAGCAATAGTGGTAGGGGATTCTATCGTAAGGGGAACAGATAGGCGTTTCTGTGGCCGCAAACGTGACTCCAGGATGGTTTGTTGCCTCCCTGGGGCCAGGGTCATGGATGTCACTGAGCGGCTACAGGGTACTCTTAAGGGGGAGGGGAAGCAGGCAGAGGTCGTGGTCCACATTGGGACCAACGACATAGGTAGGAAGGGGGATGAGGTCCTGCATCAAGAATTTAGGGAGCTAGGTAGCAGATTAAAAAACAGGACCTCAAAGGTTGTAATCTCTGGATTACTCCCAGTGCCACGTGCTAGTGAGTATAGGAATAGGAGGATAGAACAGATGAATGCGTGGCTAAAGAGTTGGTGCAGGAGGGAGGGTTTTAGTTTCCTGGATCACTGGGCCTGCTTCTGGGAAAGGTGGGACTTGTACAAGTCGGACGGGTTGCACCTGAACCAGAGCGGGACAAATATCCTTGCGGGGAGGTTTGCTAGCACTGTTGGGGGGGGTTTAAACTAACTTGGCAGGGGGATGGGATACAGAGGGGAGCTGAAATAGGGGGTGATGTGCTGCCAATTATAGAGAAAAAACAAGTCAGCTTGGTAGACAGGGCAAATATACAAGGGCAAGGCTGGATGGCATCTATTTTAATGCAAGGAGTCTTGCAAATAAGGTGGATGAACTGAAGGTGTTGATAAACACATGGGAGTATGATATTGTTGCTATCACGGAGACATGGTTGAGGGAGGGGCAAGACTGGCAGCTCAATATTCCGGGGTACAGAATCTTCAGGCGAGACAGAGGGGGAGGTATAAGAGGAGGGGGTGTCGCAATATTAATTAAGGAGTCAATTACTGCAGTAAGGAGGGATTACATATTAGCAGGTTCCTCTAATGAGGCCATATGGGTGGAGTTTAAAAACAAAAAGGGGGCAAGCACTTTGCTGGGAGTGTACTATAGGCCTCCAAACAGTCAGGGGGAGATAGAGGAACAGATACGTAGGCAAATCTCAGAGAAATGTGCAAATAATAGGGTAATAATAATGGGGGATTTCAACTTCCCCAATATTAACTGGGATAGTCAGAGTGTGAAAGGCACAGAGGGTGTAGAATTCTTAAAGTGCATCCAGGAGAGCTTTTTGAGCCAGCATGTAGAAGGCCCTACAAGAGACGGGGCGGTACTGGGCCTAATTCTAGGGAATGTGGCCGGCCAAGTGGGAGAAATGCTAATAGGTGAGCACTTTGGTGACAGTGACCATAATATGGTGAGATTTAAGGTGGTCATAGAAAAGGACAGGGATGGACCGGAAATAAAGGTTCTAAATTGGGGGAAGGCCGATTTTAATAGGATAAGGCAGGATCTGGCCAAAATGGACTGGGATCAGCTACTTGTAGGAAAATCCGCATCGGAGCAATGGGAGGCTTTCAGAAGGGAGATTGAGATCATACAATGGCAACATGTTCCCGTAAAGGTCAAGGGTGGTTCCAAAAACCACAGGGAACCTTGGATGTCAGGGGATATACGAGAATGGATCAGAAAAAAAAGGAGGGCTTTTGGCAGATACAAAAGGCTAAAGACGGAGGAAGCCCTAGAGGAGTATAAAAAGTGCAGGGGGATACTTAAAAAAGAAATTAGGAGATCAAGGAGGGGCCATGAAATAACACTGGCGAGCAAAATAAAGGAAAATCCTAAGATGTTTTATAAGTATATTAAGGGTAAGAGGATAACTAGGGAAAAAATAGGGCCCATTAGGGACAAAAGTGGCAATCTGTGTGTGGAGCCGGAAGATGTAGGAGGGGTTCTAAATGAATTTTTTGCATCTGTTTTCACTATGGAGAGGGATGATGTAGACATAGAAATAGGGCGGGGGGACTGTGATATGCTCGAACATATTAACATCGAGAGGGAGGAGGTATTGGCGGTTTTAGCTGGCCTAAAAATGGATAAATCCCCAGGCCCGGACGAAATGTATCCCAGGCTGCTGTGTGAGGCAAAGGAAGAGATTGCGGGGGCTCTAACACATATATTCAGAACCTCTCTGGCCACAGGGGATGTGCCAGAGGACTGGAGAACCGCTAATGTAGTACCATTATTCAAGAAGGGGAGTAGGGAAAAACCGGGGAACTACAGGCCAGTGAGCCTAACATCAGTGGTAGGAAAATTATTGGAAAAAATTCTGAGGGACAAAATTAGTCTCCACTTGGAGAGGCAAGGATTAATCAGGGATAGTCAACATGGCTTTGTCAAGGGAAGATCATGTCTGACTAATTTGATTGAATTTTTTGAGGGGGTGACTAGGTGTGTGGATGAGGGTAATGCAGTGGATGTGGTATACATGGATTTCAGTAAGGCCTTCGATAAATTCCCACACAGGAGACTGGTCAAGAAGGTAAGAGCCCATGGAATCCAGGGTGCCTTGGCACATTGGATACAAAACTGGCTTAGTGGCAGAAGGCAGAGGGCAATGGTCGAAGGTTGTTTTTGTGACTGGAAGCCTGTGGCCAGTGGGGTACCACAGGGATCGGTGCTGGGTCCCTTGCTGTTTGTGGTCTACATTAATGACATGGATATGAATGTAAAAGGTATGATCAGTAAGTTCGCGGATGATACAAAAATTGGTAGGGTGGTAAATAGCGAGGAGGGTAGTCTCAGTCTGCAGGACGATATAGATGGGTTGGTCAGATGGGCGGAACAGTGGCAAATGGAATTTAACCCGGAAAAGTGCGAGGTGATGCACTTTGGGGGGACTAACAAGGCAAGGGAATACACAATGAATGGTAAGACCCTAGGCAAGACGGAGGGTCAGAGGGATCTGGGTGTGCAAGTACACAGATCCCTGAAGGCGGCGGAACAGGTGGATAAGGTGGTAAAAAAGGCATATGGGATACTTGCCTTCATTAGCCGAGGCATAGAATATAAGAGCAAGGAGGTTATGATGGAGCTGTATAAAACACTGGTTAGGCCACAGCTGGAATACTGTGTGCAGTTCTGGTCGCCACACTACAGGAAGGATGTGATAGCTTTAGAGAGGGTGCAGAGGAGATTCACCAGGATGTTACCAGGGCTGGAGCGCTTCAGCTATGAAGAGAGACTGGGCAGATTGGGTTTGTTTTCCTTGGAGCAGAGGAGGCTGAGGGGGGACATGATTGAGGTGTACAAAGTTATGAGGGGCATAGATAGGATGGATACTAAGGAGCTTTTTCCCTTAGTAGAAGGGTCAATAACTAGGGGGCATAGATTCAAGGTAAAGGGCGGGAGGTTTAGAGGGGATTTGAGAAAGAACTTTTTCACCCAGAGGGTGGTTGGAGTCTGGAACTCACTGCCTGAAAGGGTTGTGGAGGCTGGAACCCTCACAACATTCAAGAAGCATTTGGATGAGCACTTGAAATGCCATAGCATACAAGGCTACGGACCAAATGCTGGAATATGGGATTAGATTAGACAGGGCTTGATGGCCGGCGCGGACACGATGGGACGAAGGGCCTCTATCCGTGCTGTATAACTCTATGACTCTATGACTCTATGAGAGACAAAGGTAGAGAGCTTTCTGGTTTGGCTCAACACTCGCACAGGTACTTGTGGCTTCAGGCCACAGCTTTGCACTTGTCTTTAACTTCAGAGTCATAGCATTGATTGGAAACATATAATGGGGGCTGCAATGGGTGGAAACGTTGGGCTTCTCCATTGCATTCAAAGGGCTCAGAGACGCCGTGAGAGAGTGCCAGTCATGGCCAGACGGAGAAGGGGCAACAGGCGTCGGCAAAGGAGGCCTTACCCACCCAGGGTATACCGCCAGCAGTTCTCATATCTGAACATGTCTGAGGAGCAGTGTGTTCAGAGGCTGCGATTCAGAAGGGAGGTGGTCACTGATATCTGCCACCTGCTTCGCGGAGATCTGCAGCCACAGCTGAGGAGCAGGACGTCTCTGTCGGTGGCAGTGAAGGTGACGGTGGCTCTCAACTTCTATGCCACCGGCTCCTTCCAATCCGCTACTGGGGACATTTCCAACATCTCCCAGTTTGCGATACATTGCTGCATCCGCCAGGTGACCAATGCCCTTTTCAGAAGGAGACGTCAGTTCATCTCCTTCCCCATGGCCGTTGACAAGCAGCAACAGCGTGCAATGGGCTTTGCAGCATAAGTGGGCTTCCCCATGGTGCAGGGCGCCATTGACTGCAGGCATGTGGCTTTGCGGGCACCTCTAGAGAATGCCGAGGATTACCGCAACCGGAAGGGCTACCATTCGCTCAACGTGCAGTTGGTGTGTGACCACAGGCAGCTCATCCTAGCTGTCAATGCCCGCTTTCCAGGCAGCAGCCACGATGCCTTCATCCTGCGCCAGACTTCTGTGGCAGACATGTTCGAGGCCCAGCCTCACCCACGAGGATGGCTTCTCGGGGACAAAGGCTATCCTTTGTGCACCTGGCTGATGACCCCGCTCCGTGCACCCAGCACCCCTGCTGAAGAGGGATACAATGAGAGCCATCAAGCAACCAGGAACATCATTGAGCATACAATCGGCGTGCTGAAGCAATGGTTCCTCTGTCTGGATCGTTCCGGGGGAGCCCTACAGTACTCGCCTGAGCGAGTCTCCCATTTCGTTGTCGTGTGCTGCATGCTGCACAACCTGGCTATCCGCAGGACTCAGCCACTGCCAGCAGACATTGGAGGACCACCAGTGGAGAAGGAGGAGGAGGAGGAGGAGGAGGAGGAGGAGGACCAGCACAGGAGGGAGGCAGAAAGTGCAAGGGCCGCCCGTCGGCGGCTAATTGCAAGTTGGTTCTAGGCCCCCTCTCAGGGAATGGCTTGTGCCAATGGCAGAAGATGAATGTAGCCGCTCCACAAGCCCTCAGCCGAGCAGGGCAACCAGGACTTCCAAAAGAAAGCATGGACAGTGCGATTTAAGAAATTTTTTTGCTATGATACCTCTGTGCCCTTCCCACATGACAAACTAATGGAGCGAAACCCCCCCCCAAAAACACAAATACACCAGTCTCGGCCTTTACAAGTAAAACAAATATACCAGTCTCGGCCTTTAAATATGAAACAAATACACCAGTCTCGGCCTTTAAATATAAAACAAATACACCAGTCTCGGCCTTTAAATATGAAACAAATACACCAGTCTCGGCCTTTAAATATGAAACAAATACACCAGTCTCGGCTTTTATAAGTAAAACAAAACATTTGGCCACACCTTCTACTTTTTCCCCTGCGAGGGTGATCCATTTCGCTTCCGTGACTGGCCCCTACCCGCCCTGCAGCTCCTCCTCAATGGGACCCCAGTGGCTGCAGAAAGGCTGGGGGAAGGCTGCTAAGGGTCAGATGGTGAGACGGCAGATGCCCTTGGGGGTCGGCCTGGACCAGCTCTGGGCCTGGAGGGGCCGGCTGCTGACTGCTCCAACTCTGCTTGGGCGGCAGCAGTCTGTCCAACAGCTGGTGGCAGCTGCAATGGAGGAGTGACAGTGTTGGCTGCAGGAATGCTGCCAACCTGACAGATCACAGGCACTCCCTGGTCAGCTGATACATTGGCACGCGCACGGGCCAGCACTGCAGCATGCGCAGCAATCTGCTGAGGCACAGACTGCTGGGCTGCTGCGGCACAGCGAGTGCCCCGGCGATGCCTGGCCGATCCAACGAGTGTGGCAGCAGTCAGTGCCCGTGTGGCCCTGGTCTGTGTCTGCATGACAGCAGCCAGTGAATGCACGGCACGACTGAGCACTTGGCTGGAAGCCGCCTGTGAAGCAGCGAAGTCCTGCTGACTCCTAGCCTGTGCTGCCGCGATGTCCTGCAGACTCCTGGCCTGTGCTGCACTGAATTGTTGCAGACTCCTGGCCTGTGCTGCACTGAATTGTTGCAGACTCCTGGCCTGTGCTGCCGCGACATCCTGCAGACTCCTGCCCTGTGCTGCCCCGAATTCCTGCACACTCCTTGCCAGTGACTCTATGGAGTCAGGCATCCTTGCCACTGCAGCCATGAGCTCAGTGTGCCTGCGCTCAGCCTGGGCGCCCATTTCCGCTAGGAGCCGCAACTCCTCTGCGCTCACTGTAGCAGGACTGGAGGCCGCACTCACCCTCCGGGGAGAAGGCCGCCGAGCTTCCCCACCCCTCCCGCGTTGCTGCAGCCCGCTGGGCCCCGGAGCTTCACTATCCTCCGACCCTTCCCCCCTGATCCCCTCCAGGGAAGACGTGTCACCATCATGGCCATGGGCTGCCTCGGCTGAGGGTGTCCCTGATGGGCTGGCTTCCTCTTCCTCCTCCTCTATGTCTGACTCGGACACAGTACCAGCTTGAGGGGCCGCCTCCTCACCTGGCGAGTCACCATCTGAAAGCAGGGAGGCACAAGAGTTGCTTTAGAGTGAGGACAGGGCGGCAGCGAGGGAGGCATGAGTGCTGCTGTGCACTGCATTGGTTCGATAGTGGCAAAGGATGCTGGTGTGAGGCGCAAGTGGAAAGGGAGAGGTCAAAAAGGTGATGACCTTACCATTGGTGCCCAGAACAGGGCCAGCATCTCCAGTGGCGACGGGGCCACTCAGCCGGCCTGCCATGATCCGCTCCACTCGCTGCTCGAGGTCGCTCAGCTGTTTCAGGTCAGGACGGCCTCCCCCGGTCTGTCGCTGCTGTCTTCTGTTATGTGCCAGCTTGGCCTGCAAGAGAAAGGACCACCTCTAAGTACAGTGTCAAGCCCTGATCTTGCCCGCACTGCCTCCCATGTTCGATTAGCCCTGACAGTGTCAAGACCTGATCTTGCCCACACTGCCTCACATGTTCGATTAGCCCTGACAGTGTCAAGCCCTGATCTTGCCCGCACTGCCTCCCATGGTGGAATAGCCCTGACAGTGTCTAAAGTCCTGATCTTGCCCGCACTACCTCCCATTGTCGAATAGCCCTGACAGTGTCTAAAGTCCTGATTGCGCAAGTGCTTGTCATGACAGTCCCATAGCTGCTGGATGAGGGCTGGCCATTAGGGCTTTCAGACCTGTTTGGCCATAAAGTGAGGTGCACATGCAGGGATGAGGAGGATACTGGAAAGGGTACTCACCCTGACAACCCGAGTGAGGTCGTTGAATTTTTTCCGGCACTGGGTTGGTGTCCTGCCAACCACGCTGTTGGGCGTGACCCGGTTTGCCACATCCCTCCATGCTTTCCGATATTCGGCGGGCAGCGGCCTCCTGCCACCCTCAGGGAAGAGGATATGGCGCCTGCGGTCCACTGCACCAACCAGCAGCCTCAGGTCACCCTCGCCGAAGCGCTGCGCTCTCTCCCTGGCCTTCTCCATTCTCCTGGGCGTGGAGCTGTTCCAGAAGCAGTGTTCAGGCCTTGCCTTAGGGCTGCAGTGTGCAGGGCGTGGCAGGCAAGCAATTCCACCCTCCCCCTTTAAGTGCTGACCAGCGCCTGATTGTCTGCCCTCAATGAGCAACTCGCCACACCTGCGCTGCGCCTGCGCTGCGCCTGCCTTTGGTGTTTGCGCCCCGGATCGCCGGCTTAGCGCCTAATGATAGTCGTGCATCGCCTGCTTTAGCGCAGCAGCAACCTCTTGGGGTGATGCAACTGAATATCGGCGAAGGTGGCGCTAAGTTGCGCCGGGCGCAAAAGTTAGCGAACGCCATGCTGTAGTGCCCCAAACGTGGCTATACTGAATTTCTAGGCCAAACATTTTCACAACAGTCAATACATTTTCAAAGCTTTACTTTATACTCAAAGATTAAGTCTATCAGGCTTTTTTACTTCACGTGTGGATCTTCTCAGCACGGGTAAGTCTGATGTGTTTTCATGAGATTGTTCTGGTGGTGAATGACAAGATTCAGTTGCGGCATTGTCATCAATTTGCTGTTGGATAGTTTCTTGTGTTTTTAGGAGGGAACGGCGGTTCCTCCTGAGAATCTGTCCTTCCTCAGTTCTAACAATGTATGACCTTGGTCGTACTTCCTCAAGAACTGTAGCTTTCCTGTTCCATGCATCTGGATCCTCAATCCTGACAACATCATCCCTTGTCAATGGTTTTAGGGTTTTGGATGACTTGTCATAGTATGATTTCTGTTTCAGCTTTAACAGTTGAAGTCTCTGTCTCAGTTCCTTACTCTGCTTTTCTTTTGCACAGCAGGGTAGCGTGGTGCGCAACTTGCGACCCATTAGTAGTTCAGCAGGTGAAGAACCACAGTCTAAAGGTGAGGCTCGGTAGCTCAGCAGGGCGAGATGAGGATCAGACTTGCTTTCTGTCGCTTTCTTCAGTAGCTGCTTGAGAACTTGAACACCTTTCTCTGCCTTACCATTTGACTGAGCATACAAAGGACTGGATGTGATGTGCTGAAAGTCATAATGTGCTGCAAACTGTTGCCACTCCTTACAGTTGAAGCACGGACCATTGTTGCTAATGGCAATCCTGGGAATTCCATGTCTGGCGAAGATGGATTTCACATGCATTATGACACTGCTTGCTGTGGTGCTTGAGAGCAGCGCCATCTCAGGATAGTTAGAATAGTAGTCAATCACTATTAGATATTCTTTACCATTTAATTGAAAAAGGTCCATACCAACCTTTTGCCATGGTGCTGTTGGTATGTCAGCTACTATCATTGGTTCCTTTGCTTGTTTGTTTTGGTGTTTCTGACATGTCTCACATTTGCCTATCATGTTCTCAATGTCCTTATTTATACCAGGCCAATAAACAGTGGCCTAGAAATTAAGTTGCCTTAGCGCCGCTTTTGAGGCGCTAGAGGGACTAGCGCCAGAGTTATGGCCAGTTCAAAAATTCCCTGGGGCCCTAAAGCGGCGTTGCACCGGTAGCGCTGCGCCGGCACCGATGACGTCATCGGTGTGCGCAGCGTCCCGGTTGCCATGCCGACGGGCCCCAACGCCGAAATTCAGTTGCGGCCGCCTCGCCCGTGGCAGCCGCAACTAAGACTCTGGCAACAGAGTCCTACATGTCTTTGCGCCGGCGCATTAAAGGCCCCGCGGCGGCCGGCCGCTTTCCTGCCGGCCGCCTGGCCGCAGCTCCCTCCCCGGACTTCCCCCCCCCGCCCCCCGGAACAGAAGCAAGCCCGGCACTTGTCCGAGGTGCCGGGCTCATTTTTAAAAAGATTTTCGCGGGCCGCGGCCGGGTGCAGGCAGCTCCTCCTTAAGGGAAGGAGGAGGCCTGCACTTCCCGAGCCTGCCGCACCGCATCGGGTGCCGCAGCGCCGGAATTGCGGCGCGAAACGGCAGTTAGCGCCGATTTACCGCCGCAAAGACCCTTCAGTAGCGCCGGCAGCCGTTTGGGCGCGGCCCTGCTGAATTTTTGGCGCGCTGGGGGACTTAGCGCCGGCACTAACTTCCGGCGCTAAAGCCCTGGCTAAGCCAAAACCCAATTTCTAGGCCAGTGTCTCTTGCTCTCCTTTTGCATTTTTCAATTCCGAGGTGTCCCTCATGAATCCTTTTGAGCATGTCTTGACGTAGAGCCTGTGGAATGACTATTCTGTTCTGTTTTAGTAATAGTCCACTTACGACACTCAACTCTGACCTTATGTGATAGTATTTTGGACAGGAACCTTTTGGCCAACCATGATGAATGATCTCTATTACTGTTTGTAACACTGTGGCCTAGAAATTCACTAGCCTTAGCGCCGCTTTTGAGGCGCTAGAGGGACTAGCGCCGGAGTTATGGCCAGTTGAAAAATTCCCTGGGGCCCTAAAGCGGCGTTGCACCGGTAGCGCTGCGCCGGCACCGATGACGTCATCGGTGTGCGCAGCGTCCCGGTTGCCATGCCGACGGGCCCCAGCGCCGAAATTCAGTTGCGGCCGCCTCGCCCGTGGCAGCCGCAACTAAGACTCTGGCAACAGAGTCCAACATGTGTTTGCGCCGGCGCATTAAAGGCCCCGCGGCGGCCGGCCGCTTTCCCGCCGGCCGCCTGCCCGCAGCTCCCTCCCCGGACTTCTCCCCCCCCACCCCCCGGAACAGATGCAAGCCCGGCACTTGTCTGAGGTGCCGGGCTCATTTTTGAAGAGATTTGCGCGGGCCGCGGCCGGGTGCAGGCAGCTCCTCCTTAAGGGAAGGAGGAGGCCTGCACTTCCCGAGCCTGCCGCACCGCAGCGGGGGCCGCAGTGCCGGAATAGCGCCGCAATGCGGCGCGTTGCGCCAGTTTTCAGGCGCTAAAACCCTTCAGTAGCGCCGGCAGCCGTTTGGGCGCGGCGCTACTGAATTTTTGGCGCGCGCAAAGGGACTTAGCGCCGGCGCTAACTTCCGGCGCTAAAGCCCTGGCGCAGCGCAAACTCAATTTCTAGGCCTGTATCTTTTACTGTTTCTTCTGCTATTTGCTTTGACTTTATGTCTGACACGGGCAGCGCAGCAGTGACCATACTCACATGACCATCCAGGTCTTCCTCAGTAGAGCTCACATGACTCATTGTGGGTGCTCGGGATTGTGCATCTGCTAACACTATGGCCTAGAAATTCAGTTGCGTTTGCGCCCACTTATTGGCTATAAATTTGTTTGCGCCTAAAGTTTTTTACCGCCCGAAATTCAGATGGACCCTAACATCGGCGTTAGCTGGTAGCGCTGCGCCGGCACCGATGACGTCATCGGTGTGCGCAGTGCCCCGGTTGCAATGCTATTCCGGCCCGATGGCCAAATTCAGTTGCGGCCGCCTCGCCCGTTGCAGCCGCAAACAGCGTTTGTGAAACGGGGTCTTGCAGCTCCGAAAGGCCGGCGCATAAAGGTGGAGCGGCGGCCGGCCGCTTTCCCGGCGGCCGCCTGCCCGCACCTCCCTCCCCGGACTCCTGCACCACCCCCCCACGGCACTGATGTCTGTGTCCCGCGAGCCCGGCACTTCTCCGTGGTGCCGGGCTCATTTGCCGGGGGAATCCACCGGTGATCTGACGGCTGCAGGCAGCTCCTCCTTAAGAGAAGGAGGAGGCCTGCAGTACCCCAGCCTGCCGCACTGCATCGGGTGCCGCAGCGGGAGCTGAATGCCTGAAAGTGACATTTAACGCCCCTAGCGAGGCGGCCAAACCCTGCAATAGTGCCCGCCGCCGTCTTGGCCCGTCGCAACTGAATTTTAGGCGGGCGCTACGGGAATCCTGGTGAGCGCTAAATTTCAGGCGCAAAAGACCTGGCGGGGCCATACCGAATTTCTAGGCCTATGTGTTTGCCTGGTGTGTAGATCAATTCAAAGTCATATCTTTGCAGCTTTATCATGAGTCGTTGAATCCTTGGAGACATCTCATTCAGATTTTTTTTAATGGTGGCAACCAATGGGCAGTGGTCTGTCTCAACAGTGAAGGTGGGAAGTCCATATATGTAGCCATGGAACTTTTCTAGTCCAACTACCAAGCCTAGACATTCCTTTTCAATCTGGGCGTATCGACACTCAGAGTCAGTCATAGACCTGGAGGCATAGGCAACAGGCTTCCAATCTTCACCCTCTGCTTGTAGCAAGACCGCGCCTAGGCCATCTTTTGATGCATCCGTTGACACTTTGATTCTCTTTGTTGGGTCAAAGAAGGTGAGTACAGGTGTGGTTGTCAGCACTGTTTTAAGGTTCATCCACTCTTGTTCATGTCTTTCTGTCCATGTGAACTCATTTGTTTTATGTAGCAGGTCTCGCAGACAGGCTGTCTTGGCTGACAAGTTAGGAATGAACTTTCCAATGAAGTTTATCATCCCCATGATGCGTAGCACTCCTTTTTTGTCAGTGGGTCGGGGCATTTTGAGTATGGCGTTTACTTTTTCCATATCTGGCTCTATTCCTTTACCAGATAGATTATCTCCTAGGAAAGTGACTTCCTGGACGCCAAACTGACACTTGGCTTTGTTGAGCTTCAGTCCATTCCGGCGTATGCTCTGTAGCACTTTAGTCAGTCTCTCATTGTGTTCTTTCAGTCTGGAGCCCCAGATGATGATGTCATCAACATAGACCCGAATTCTTTCCAGACCTTCAATTATGTGTTCCATCGCTTTATGAAAGATTTCAGATGCAGATATTATCCCGAAAGGCATTCTGAGGAAACAATACCTGCCAAATGGTGTGTTGAAGGTACAGTATTTGGTGCTCTCTTCATCCAGTTTTAGTTGCCAAAATCCTTGTGAGACATCGAGCTTTGTAAAGTATCTGGCACCTGACATTTCACTGGTGATTTCTTCTCGCTTGGGAATCTGGTAGTGTTCACGTTTTATGTTTGCATTTAAGTCCTTTGGATCCATGCATATTCTTAGATCATTGTTCTTTTTCTTTACACATACCATGGAGTTAACCCAGTCTGTTGGCTCTTCGACTTTCCTGATGACTCCTAGTGTGGTCATTCTGTCCAGTTCTTTCTTGAGCCTGTCATGCAGGGGTGCTGGAACTCTTCGTGGAGCATGTACCACTGGCTGAGCATCCTCCTTTAGCTGGATCTTGTAAGTGAATGGTAGAACTCCAAATCCTTTGAACACATCCTGGAAATTACTCACTACAGAATCCACTGAGTCATCTGGTCTGCTTATGGCACAGTTTATACGGCAGACTCTCTTGACCAGTTCTAGTCCTCACAAGCTTTGTGACCCAGTAGTGAATCAAGTCCTTCAGCCACAACAGAAAACATGAGATGATGCACTTTGTCTTTGACTGTCACTTTAAGTCTGCATACACCTAAGCTATCTATTTTCTGTCCATTATAGTCCTTCAGTAGTACTGACTTTTTCTGTATTTTGAGCTTTTCTTTCATGTTTTTAATGTCACTCATACTGATTAAGTCTGCTTTTGCCCCAGTGTCCAGTTTCAATGTAACTAATGCTCCATTTATCTGCAGTGGGATCATCCATTTTTCCTCTTTTACTGCATTAATTTTATGTTCAGCATTGTCCATATCTGAGGGCTGCACATTTTCTGTATCCTTTTCTATATTGTCACATGACACCATTTGTACAAAAAATGTCTCACTTAAATCAGTGTCCTCAATCACATTGACTTGGACTTGTTGCCCTTTCTTTGTTTTTACTTTTGAAAAGCATTGTTTGGGAAAGTGATTCTTTCCATGACATTTTGTGCACATTTTTCCAAACGCTGGGCATTGTCTTAACTGGTGTTTGTAACCACAGCGTTTACAATTAAAAATTCCTTCCTCCGATTGCTTTTCATTTCTGTTCTGCCCATGTTTCTTCCCTTTGTAGGACACAGCACCGACAGCAGCACTTACTACAATCGCATCATTATTGATTTCACTGAAAGTCTTCGCATGCTTTTGTGCTAGCTCGCTGGCTTGGCATATTGTCACAGCATTTTCCAATGTTAGTTCGGTTTCTCTCAACAGACGTTCCCTGACCTTTTTATCCTGAATACCAAACACAATCTGGTCACGAATCATGGATGCTTTCAGCTCAGAGAAATTACATGTCTGTGCTTTCAGTTTCAGATCGGTCACAAAGCTATCAAAAGCCTCATTTTGCCGCTGTGTCCTTGAACGGAACATAAATCTTTCATAGGTTTCATTCTTTTTGGAGAACAATGTGTATCAAATTTCTTTAGCACATCATCTAATTTGTTTCTGTTCTCCTCTGGATTAAATACAAATGTATTAAATACATCTATCACCTGTGGGCCTGCAACCATGAGCAGCAATGCTATTTTCCTTGCGTCTGGCTTCATACCGAACCCGATGGCAGCAATGTAGAGTTCGAATTGTTGTTTGAAAGTCCGCCAATTGTAGTCGACATTTCCCGTGAGATTCAAAAACTCTGGTGGCTTCAAATTCTCCATGTCACGTTTCACAATTTTGAGCAGATCTTCACCATTCCTGGTACCAAGTTATGTTCATTAATAACTAGACATTCTTATTATGAACAGCTAGCTTCTAGCTAGTCATTTATTCAGTACACGTTCTCTAGGTACAGCATCTGTAGAGATTCAGCATGAGTGCTTCTGTGTGCAGGCAGCCATCTTGACTACTGCCTTGTGGGTAGCCTAGTGCATCATGGGTAGTGTAGTCTTAAACACATACAACTAAATATACAGCTCTATACAGCTCTACGGCTCCATCTAGTGTACCGCTCCAGAATGACATGTTATTGATCATTACAGAGCCCTTCAGTACTCGCCTGAGTGAGTCTCCCACTTCGTTGCTGTGTGCTGCATGCTACATAACCTTGCAATCCTCAGCACCCAGCCAATGCCACCAGGCATTGGAGCACCACCAGAGGAGGAGGAGGAAGAGGAGGAGGAAGATGAGGAGGATGATCATCAGCATCACCAAGGCGGGAGGGAGGCACACAATGTACAAAGTGGAAGGGCCGTCCATCAAAGGCTCATAGCAAGTCGCTTCTAGGCCCCTTCTGAGGAAATGGCTTCTGCCATTCAAACAACCTGAATGAAACCAACCCGCAACCCCTAAGCCGGTCAAGGCAACAATGATTGCAAAGACCAACCATGTACATTTTGAATACAAAAACTTATTTATTTTACAAACTCTGTGTGTCTCATTTCCGCATGACAAACTAATAGAAAGAAACACACAAAAAAAGTCATTAACATAACTGGCTCTCAGAACCTGGAAACAATGTCCAAAACAGTTAAAAAAATTTGACCATGAAACTCGGCCTTGAATAAAACAATGAACAACATTTTGTCACACCTCCTACTTTTTGCCCTTCGAAGGTGATCTCCTTCCTTTGTGCAATTCCCCCCTTCCCACCCTACTGCTCCTCCGTAATGGGACCCCAGTGGCTGCAGCAAGGCTGGTGGAAGGCTGCTGATTGTCACAACCTGAGACTGCTGATTGTCACAACCTGAGACTGCAGATGCCCTTGCAGGACAGCCTCGGCCAGCTCTGGGCCTGGAGGGCCCGGCTGCAGACTGCACCAACTCTGCATGGGCGGCAGCAGTCTGTCCTACAACCGGTGGTAAGTGCAGTGGAGAAGTGGCAGTGGTGGCAGCAGGAATGCTGTCATCTTGAGAGAGGACAGCAACTCCCTGATCAACCGACACACTGGCACTCCCACGGGGCAGCACTTCAGCATCCGGAGCAATCTGCTGGAGCACAGATTGCTGGCCTGCTGCGGCGCGATGAGAGCCCCGAGGAAATGTATCTGAACCAGCGAGGATGGCAGCATTCAGTGCTCGCGTGGCCTCAATCTGAGTCTGCATGAGAGCAGCCAGTGACTGCATTGCAGCACTAAGCATTTGCGTGGCAGCCGCCTGTGCTGCAGCAAAGTGCTCCACACTCCTTGCCAGTGATTCAATGCATTCGGGCACCCTTGCCACTGCAGCCATGAGCTCAGTGGGCCTGTGCTCCACCTGGGCGCTCATTTCAGCGAGGACCCACTCCTCCTCTGCGTCCAGTGCAGTAGGACTCGCTGGCATACTCTCCCTCTGGGGAGAAGGCCCCCGAGCTTCCCTACCCCCATCGCGTTGCTGCAGCCAGCTGGGTCCTGGAGCTTCACCCTCATCAGACCATTCCCCCCTGCTCCCCTCCAGGGAAGGCGTGTTCCCAGTGTGGGCATGGGCTTCCTCGGGAGAGGGTGGCGCTGATGCTCTGGCTTCCTCTTCCTCCTTGCCTTCAGCTTCACTCCAACTGGCAGCTTGAGGGCCCATCTCCTCACCTGGTGAATCACCATCTGAATGCAGGGACGTACAAGAGTGGCTTTAGCGTGAGGACAGGATGGCAGCAAGGGAGGAATGAGTGCAGCGATTTAGTAATTTGGATTGAAAGTGTCGAAGGCTGGTGTTGTGAGGAACAAGTGGAAGGAGAGAGGACAAAAAGGTGATGACCTTACCATTGCTGTCCAGAACGGGGTCGGCGTCTCCAGTGGTGACGGGACCGATCACCCGGCTTGCCACAATCCTCTGGACGCGCACCTCAAGATCATAGAGGGGTTGCAGCTGAGGCCGCCCTCCACCCGTCTGTTGCTGCTGTCTCCTATTATGAGGTAGCTTGGCCTGCAAGGAAAAGGACGGCGTCTGAGTAAATATACAGCCATGGTCTTGCCTGAAATGCCTCCCATAGTTGAATAGCCCTTACTGTATGCAGCCATGGTCTTGCCTGATGTGCCTCCCATAGTTGAATAGCCCTTACTGTATGCAAAGTGTGGAATGCGCGTGTGTGTTTGATGAAAGGGCCATAGGTGTTGGATGAGTGTTGGGCATTGAAGCTTTTAAGACCCTCTGGCCATAAAGTGAGGTTGAGCTGGAGGGATGGAGAGGTTTTGCAAAAAAGGCACTCACCCTGACGACCCTAGTGAGGTTGTTAAACTTTTTCCTACTTTGGATATGGGTCCTAGGCACCATGCTGCTTGAGGAGACTCTCTGAGCCACCTCCCTCCACACTCTTCTGTACTCACGTGGCAAAGGCCTCCTGCCACTCACTGGGTACAGTATAGATCTTCTGCGCTCCACCGCGCCAACCAGAGCCTCCAAGGCCCACTCGCTGATGCGCCGTGCTCGCTCCCTGGCCCTCTCCATAGTCCTTGGCTGCAAGATTTAGCCACAGGTCTGCCCAGGCCGAGATTCAAGGCCCCAATGAGCAGAGTGTGGCTGCAGAGCAAGATTGACCCTCCCCTTTAAGAACTGACTGGCACCAGTGTGTCTGTGTTCAATCGCTAACTGACAGCACCTGCGTTGCGCCCGCCCTCTGAGGTAGCGCCTCGCTCCTCGGCCTTAGAGCCTTAAGAGAGGTGTGTAGCGCCTGACTTAGCACTCCAATCACCTCCAGGGGCGATAAAAGCTAAGCTTGCAGTCGAAGGCGATAATTAGCGCTGTAAGATTTGCAAAATTTCTACATCTTCCCGAAGGTTATTAATAAGAAAAGGGACCCTGCATGGACATTTTTAATGAAAAAAAAGGTACCCAAGATGGCATCCGTGCCTCGTGGCAGAAAGCCTGTGGGATTTTAAAATGGACTCTGCAACGCAGACAGCTTGTGGATTGAAACCCAAGCCGCAGTTTTCTGTGAAGAGAGACTTTGTATTTTGAAACCAGACAGGACTCTGAATTATGTATTAGACCGAATTGGAGACAAATCTAAATTCAGTTAGGCCCATAGTTAAGGCCAACAAGCAGTCTACATATATAATCGCAAACAGATTAAGAGAGCCATCGAGGCTGGACAGGCCCATCAAGGAACATTCATGACAATACAAGTCAATTATCGGGCCGGTAGATGCGATTACCGGCCATCTAAAAACAGTTAGTATGGATTGCTACCATTATTTAAAATAGCCCGCCAAGATTAAGACAAAGAACTAACCTGATTTGGTGCGCAGAAAAGGGTTTTTCGAGAAGAGTATGATTGAAGGCCCCGGGTAGCAATCTCTCTCTTCTCTTCTCTCTCTGCTCTTCGGCCCCTCGCCCTTGTGGCTGTCGCTCTTTCCCCGTCCCGCGCTTACCCCCTGGCCTTTGCCCATGCCTTTTGCCACTCCATCTGGAAATCGCCCCGGTTACTGCATCGGGCGGACACGGACAATTCAGTCCAGGCGAGGCGGGACGCGACGAGGGGAGGAGGGAACACCACCGGAGGGAAGGCCACCTGAGGAAGACCGACTGAGGAGATGAACTGAGGAGACGAACTGAGGGTAGGCTTTGAATCATCGGGCCTTCAGCCTCAGCCAACCTGCGACTATCTTCATGCAAACTCAAACTGTCGGCTGAAGAAGAAGAATCATCCCTGCAAGGTAAAGTACCCAAACAGAGACTTTAACTTTGGGGTACTTGAACCTGGACAACGCCCTTGCAGCGCCCGGAGACCATGTGATGACGGCAGGCTCCAGAGAGCACCAAGAACGAACCCCGAACCCCACCGCTGTTTTGAGTCCAACAAACCCTTTTGATTGGTGAGCATAAATTCTGGCCCCTCATAGCTTAATCTAGTTAGGTATAGGGGGTGGAATAAGGATAAGGGGATTGTTAAGATAGTTGTTTCCCTCGATGTGCCGTGTGTTCCCCATTCCCTGTATAAGCATAGTTATTTGTATTTGCCTGTAATGTTATATACTGGTAATTTCTCTTAAGACTGTATTAATTTTCCTGTTTAATAAAATCCTGAGTTCTGCTTACATTCGAACCACCTGTCTACTCGAGTCTTTTTTGTATCGCTACCTGTACCTAAGTCCGGTGTCGAGAATCTCAGGGGCGTGGGAACGATTCAAACCGCTCACAGGCAGCCAGAGGCATAACCAACTGATCACCACACGCCACCCCCTACAGCGCCAGGCGCTAAATTTTGTGCATGGCCGATAGCGGCGCCCCAAACAGGGCTATACCGAATTTCTCCTGCAAGGTCTTGGCTTGGGAGTTATGTGTAAATTATATATATGTATAATGGGGGTGAAATTCACCTCCTTCGCACCCTCCATTAGTGCCTCCGGATGGGGCACTAACGGGGCGCAAAGGGCTTATCGCCCGGGCGGTGGCACTAATAGCGCCTGCCGAAAAAATTCGGCAGGGCGCCACCGAGGTGCTAGCCAATAGTGCCGTGCCCCTGCCGGTAGCACCCCTGGCCGTGGCGCCACTGCCGATGACCCCTTAGTGCCCCGCCATAGCCCCTTAGCGCCCTGCGGCAGAAATTCAGCTTCGCCCCTTCAAGGCTGCCACGGGTGATGTTAGCGACAGCCTTGCGGGTCACAAACCGGGCTGCACACCGCTGTTGGGGCAGTAATTAAAGGGACGGTCCGGCTGGGCCCTGTGCTGACATTTTTGATTTTGGCCGACCTCCAGGTCGGCCCCTCTTGGCGGCCCTTGGCGTGGTCCGTGGCCGCCATCGTGCCATGCGGCACCACATCTCTGATGGGCTAGTGGAGGCCATCAAACGGCCTGCAGAGTGTGCAGTGGCCCTCCCCTTTAACGGAAGGGGAGGGCACTGAAACACATCAGCGCTACGTGGAGCAGCCGTGTAGCGCTTTGGCGCTACCGTGTTTTGTGCCCCAGACACCGCCCCGAGAGGAAGTGGAGTGCCCGAGATAGCACTCCACTTCCTCGCCGGGGCGGTAAGCCCAATTTAGCGGCCAGGGTGGTACTCCCGCCCCAAACGCTAAATGTCTGGCGCTAATTTGGTTACCACCCCCAAACGGGGCATAACCGAATTTCACCCCCAATTAGTGCTGTTCTGCTCCACATCAAATTGGAGTGAGTGCTGTCAAGGAAGAGCTACAATATTGGCACCCCATCCACCACCTTAAACATTCACTCCCTCCATCAGTACGCATCAGATAAGATAGGAGTCTTTGCTCAATATGGATTTAATTGTAACTAGAACTTCATTAACATTATAGCCAAAAGTAAATTGTCTGGAGTGCATGGGCTACTGAATTGACTACATTTGAGGTTGCCAATTTTGCTGCTACAATAAAGCATTTTTCACAGGTGTTTGTGTCTGTCCTTTTTTTTACTTTTGTGTACTAAACACAACTTGGACCACCACAAATTATGGTAGCGGAAATGATGCTAGTGGTGTTGAATATAATGCATAACAACAGCACTGCACTCCAAAAGCAATTCATTCTATGAAGTGCTTTGATAAGCTGCTATGAATGCAAGTATTAAAAGAGGAAAATAGTATGCTGGTTTTCACACTGATATCTCAACGTCTCATTTACAGAAGAGCACATTGACTACATAGTTACACATATTTGTACAGTAATTTTAGTTGCCTCAGGTCCAGGGCAGATTGTGGATAGCGGGAACACGAGCCTCCAAAATCCACATAATGCAGGCGTCACTGGCATGACCAGCATTTATTGCCCATCCCTAATTGCCCTTGAGAAGATGGTGGTGAGCTGCCATCTTGAGCCGCTGCAGTCCATGTGGCGAAGGTACTCCCGCAGCGCTGTTACGGAAGGAGTTCTAGGATTCTGACCCAGCGACGATGAAGGAACAGTGGTATATTTCCAAGTCAGGATGGTGTGTGACTTCGAGGGGAACTTGGAGGTGATGGTGTTCCCATGTGCCTGCTGCCCTTGTCCTCCTAAGTGGTAGAGGTTGCGGGTTTGGGAGATGCTAGCAAAGAAGTCTTGGTGAGTTGCTGCAGTGCATCTTGTAGCTGGTACACACTGCAGCCACGGTGCACCCATGATGGAGGGAGTGAATGTTTAAGGTGGTGGATGGAGTGCCAATCAAGTGGGCTGCTTTGTCCTGGATGGTGTTGAGCTTCTTGACTGCTGTTGGAATGTACTCATCCAGGCAATTGGAGAGTATTCCATCACACTCCTGACTTGTGTCTTGTAGAAGGTGGACAAGATTTGGGGAGTCAGGAGGTGAGACACTCGCCGCAGTATACCCAGCCTCTGACCTGCTCTTGTAGCCACAGTATCTATGTGGCTGATCCAGTTAAGTTTCTGATCAATGGTAACCCCCCCCCAGGATGTTGATGGTGGGGGATTCAGAGATGGTAATTCCGTTGAATGTCAAGGGGCGATGGTTAGACTCTCTCTTGTTGGAGGTGGTCATTGCCTCGCACTTGTGTAGTGTGAATTTTACTTGCCAATTATCAGCCCAAGCCTGAATGTCGTCCAGGTCTTGCTGCATGTGGGCATGGACTGCTTCATTATCTGAGGAGTTGTGAACGGCACTGGACACTGTGCAATCATCAGTGAACATCCCCACTTCTGACCTTCTGATGGAGGGAAGGTCATTGATGAAGCAGTTGGGCCTAGGACCCTGCCCTGAGGAACTCCTGCAGTGATGTCCTGGGGCTGAGATGATTGGCCTCCGACAACCACAATCATCTTCCTTTGTGTTAGGTATGACTCCAACCAGTGGAGAGTTGTCCCGCTGATTTCCATTGACTTCAATTTTACTAGGGCTCCTTGATGCCACACTCAGTCAGAGTTTGGCTTCATTTCAAGGGCAGTCACTCTCGCCTCACCTCTGGAATTCAGCTCTTTTGTCCATGTTTGGACCAAGGCTGAAATGAGGTCTGGAGCCGAGTGGGCCTGGCGGGACTCAAACTGAGCATCGGTGAGCAGGATATTGATGAGTAAGTGCTGCTTGATAGCACTGTCGATGACACCTTCCATCACTTTGCTGATGATTGAGAGTAGTGGTGGTAATTGGCCGGATCGGATTTGTCCTGCTTTTTGTGGATAGGACATACCTGGACAATTTTCCACACTGTTCAGAGAACTTTATCGGAATTGGAAACAAATGACCAAGTGACCAGCATTTCAAAATGAAGAGTGTGGTCTCCTCTGCAATGGGGAATCTAAACATCGATTAGTTGACTGCTTAGCCATTCTGGGATGGAATTTCTCTGGGTCGTATCAGGAAGTTACACCCGATATTACACCCAGCCATCCGCCAATTTTACCGCTGTCTATTTACACCCATATTTCCTGCCAATCTCATTGACATACGCCGGAAGATAAAGATGGTTGTAAACCAATGGAAATCTGCGTAAACAATTGAGACCCAAGGAAAACGCCGAACTCACACTATATTTTCCTTAATTAAATATGAATATTAAAGTTTCAAGCTATCTAACTATCATACCTTCATATTAGGCACAGTGGCCTGGAATTTCCTCTGTGGGTGCAACCCAGAAGTTAGACCCGAATATGCGCCCGTTCTGCTGATGACAAGTTGTGATCAAATATCCCGCCAATGTCATTAAAGTATGCCTGAGCGTAAAAATAGGTGGAAATCAGTGTAAACAATCAAAGCCCAAGGAAAGCACTGAATTTACATCATATATTCTTTCTTTAAGTATGAAAATTAAAGTTTAAACTCATTATAACCATCATTCATGCATGTTAGGCACTGCATGTTTAAGAAGCTGCAATCATAAGAACATAAGAATTAGGAGCAGGAATAGGCCATACGACCCTTCGAGCCTGCTCCACCATTCAATAAGATTATGGCTGATCATCGACCTCAATTCCACTTTCCCACTCGATCCCTATATCCCTTGACTCCCTTAGTATCCAAAAATCTATCGATCTCTGTCTTGAATATACTCAACGTCTGAGCCTCCACAGCCCTCTGGTGTAGAAAATTCCAAAGACTCACAACCTTCTGTGTGAAGTAATTTTTCCTCATCTCATTCTAAATGCCTGACCCAAATCAAAAATAGAAAAAAATTGGGGAAGCTTTTCAATTTTAATTTGATTGATGCCATAAAATGCACTAATAGAATAGAGTGCAGGTGTCTGAGAATCAATTAAAAAAATCAAAATGAAATCCACATAATGTTGCACCCAGAATTCTGGGCTTAATTTTAGACCCATTTTGAACCAGTCTAATTGCAGAAAATTTGTGTGTACGGCTCTTTAGCCTGGGGTTGGAGCCATTATGAGCCATGATGCGTTCAGTCACAGGAATCATTAGAATGATGTGAAAGAGCGAGGAAGTCCGGGCGTAGCGTAATTACGGGCATATTACACTTGCCACTCAAGTTTCCGCGATCTTTTGCACTGCGTAGGTTCTTAATGCCCCAATTACATGTGTCTCTTGTGGGAATTAAACAAGCAGGGTTGGGGTTATTGTCTCTGGCCAGTCAGAAGCCTCTGAGCTGCTCCAGGGACCCCCGTGTGGTTTCGAAGCGCTCCCCTATTCCTGGTTCTGACCGCCGGACTTATTCGGTAGCGATGTAGGCAGAAACACGTGACTCGTGGTTCGGGTGCAAAACAGACCAGTATTTATTGAAACAATAGAAAGAAACAACTTAAAAATAATCGATACAACACAGCACTTTTGCTTAACACAGTTCACTTATCATTTACTGCAGCACTCTTTTGCTTAGTGGCTTTACTTGAATATGTAGTGTATGTAACCGTCTACCTTTAAGAGACTATGTATGTAACCGTTCACCTTTAAGAGAACTATTTTAGGTGTGGCACTACTTGTTTGGCTTCTGTATACGGTAATACCGACGGTGACCACACCGGTATATAAGTGCTGTGGCATGACTTATTGGGCAGATTCGCCCTGACCTTCGAATAGTAAAGTCCTGTTGTATGTTACTCCTGAAGTCTGTGTCGTAATTAACTGCACAACCCACAGACTTTACAGTGGCGACGAATCCGATCGTACCCTGCGGCAACAATAATTTCAAAGCAACGAAAGAGCGTCGAAAAGAGGCAACCGCCCTTGTCATTCGGCTGGGAGAAAACTCAAGGCTGCAGCAATAGAAAGGAGGAAGACTTTAGCGACAAAAACTTCCATCAGCAACAGGCACTGACTGTCCCTTCTGCCACAGTGACTGTGAGTAAGGGAAAGTGAAAAGAATAGCCGGAGGATAAGGGCTGGGCACTCGACCACGGTCGAGGGGGAAAAGGAGCCGGACAAAAAGTCGGGTCCAACGGCGTCGTGAGAGACCGCGACCGGTGGGAAAAGCCGGGCGGTGACCGAAGCCACGAAGCGCTGCGACTGGGAGCATAGGCGCGGGAAGAGAGAAACTCAGCCGCAGCCGGGGAGAGAAGCACCGGACTGCGAGAGGGCTGGGAGGCGCGATTGGGGTCCGAGCGAGCGGGAGAGGCAGAGCCGACCAAGAGAGACTGCGCGAGAGCCAGTCCAGCGGCTGAACTGTCCTCCGTCAACGGGGTGTAACCAGCGCCGGTAGAGCCGAGCGAGCGGGAGAGAGGCAGAGCCGAGCAAGGGGAACTGTGCGAGAGCCAGTCCAGCGGCTGAACTGTCCTCTGTCAACGTGGTGTACCCAGCACCGGTAGAGCCGAGCGAGCGGGAGAGAGACAGAGCCGAGCAAGGGGAACTGTGTGAGAGCCAGCCCAGCGGCTGAACCTGTTCGCCGTCAATGGGGTACCCAGAGCCGGTCGCCCTGCCATAAAATTTAAAAAAAAGGGAAAGCCTTGAAGCTGACGCGCAGGCTGTGAACCTGAAAGCCAGCGGCCGTCGCCCGTGGGGAAAGTGTACCCCTCCCGCCAGGGAAGAAACGCGGGAAGCCGCCATTAAGCGGGGAAGAAGACAGAAGCGGGAAACCGCCATTGAAGTGGGTGGGGAGAGAAGATAAGAGCGGGAAACTGCCATTTTCGCAGGAAAACCGCGATCTTAGAAAAAAAAAGAAATAATAATTTAAAGAAATACTTGTGTTGTTCCCAAAGAGAGGAAGATGCCTAAGCGTGGTAACATCAACGATTTTAATTCCGAAGTAGAAGACTGGGCCACGTATGTGGAACGCATTGAGATCTATTGTGAGGCCAATAAAATAGAAGAAGATGACAAAGCTATAACCTTGCTGAACTCGATGGGCGCAAAGACATACGGGCTCTTGAAGCATCTACTAGCACCAGCTAAACCGGCGGATCAGACTTTCGATGGTATTGTGGCTGTCCTGAAGGACCACTTGAACCCTACACTGTTGATGTTGGCTGAACGATTCAAATTCTATGCGAGAACGCAACGGAAAGACGAAAGCAACGCGGAATACTTGGTTGAACTGCGGAGGCTAGCGAAAGACTGTCAGTTTAGGGACAACCTGGAAGAGGCACTGAGAGACAAATTCGTGTGCGGAATGTTGAAGGAAGAAACACAAAAACGACTGCTTGAAGAGAACGATCTTCCACTTGATAAGGCTGTCCTTATCGCAGCATCAAGCGAAGCCACAGTGAAAGGAACTGCGGAAATGCAGCTAAAGGCAGCGGCACTCAGGGTACAACAAATTACTTCGGGTACAACGAAATGCTATCGTTGTGGAAAGACAACACACGACCAGAACCAATGCTGGTTTAAAAACCAAGAATGTAGGAAATGTGGCAAGCTTGGTCACATAGCTAAGGTATGCCGGTCAGGGAAGAAGACCAACAATAATGAGTCACCACAAAAGTGGTACAGAAAGGTACATGAGGTGACTAGGAAGAGTCCGGAGGAACAGAAGTCGGACTCACACTCCAACTGCAAAGGACTGGATAGTTTGAGAGTTCACAATGTGAGTAATGAAGCTGACCGACAAACTATCTGGATCACACTACAGATTGCAAAAGTCCAAGTGAAAATGGAAGTGGACACCGGATCGGCGCTGACGGTCATGAATAAGCATGACTATAAAAAGTTATTCAAGCATATTCCACTACGGGATACGGAACTAGTACTACAGACATACACGGGGCACAAAGTATTCCCCATCGGAAAGATAGAAGTCAAGGTGAGATACAAGGATAAAGATTACCAAAGGATGGACCTGTATGTGTTGCCTGAGGGAGGTCCACCACTTCTGGGACGGGAGTGGATCCGGAAAATAAAGATAGACTGGCATTCACTAAACACCATGACGGTGGATTCCGGAAAGGAAGATGTCAAACCTGAACGGTTGTCCAGAATATTGGACGAAGCTAAAGAGGTATTCCAGCAAGGACTGGGAACACTGCGAGGAATTAAAGCAAAGGTTAAGATTGCAGAACATGCAAGCCCAAAATTTTTCAAAGCCAGATCGGTACCTTATGCGATACGACCAGCTGTGGAGGCAGAGCTGGAAGAACTTGAACGATCAGGGGTACTGTCAAAAGTGGACTGGAGTGAGTGGGCCACGCCCATTGTTCCCGTCATGAAGTCTTCACCAAGTAATAAGCCAGGGGGACCGGGGAAGGTCCGCATCTGCGGAGACTTCAAGATCACAGTGAATCCGGTGCTTCACACGGTACAATACCCGCTTCCGCGGATTGAAGATATCTTTGCTTCGTTGGCTGGAGGGAAACACTTCACCAAGATAGACCTGGCTCAGGCATACTTACAAATGGAAGTCGAGGAAGAGTCACGCCAGTACCTCACCATCAACACACACAGAGGATTGTATCGTTATAATAGACTGGTTTTTGGGGTAGCTTCGGCTCCAGCAATTTGGCAGAGGGCCATGGAGCAGGTATTACAAGGAATTCCAAGCACGCAGTGCTACTTAGACGATATCCTAATTACGGGAGAAGACGAGGAAGAACACCTCACAAATTTGAAACTGGTGATCACCAGGTTGAAGGAATATGGCCTTCGAGTTAATCGCAAGAAGTGTGAGTTTTTCCAAAAACGGATCTCGTACTGCGGTCATGTCATTGACCGAGAGGGGCTGCACAAGTCACCTGACAAGATAGAAGCTGTTGTGAAGGCCCCCGCTCCAGAAAACGTATCACAGTTAAGATCATTCTTGGGGTTGATTAATTATTATCACAAGTTTCTGCCAAATCTATCCACGGTGCTGCATCCGCTGAATGCTCTGTTGCGGAAAGAAATACCATGGAAGTGGAGTGAGGAATGTAAAAAGGCTTTTCGCAGAAGCAAGGAGTTGATTACCTCTGAAGAAGTGTTGGCTCATTTCAACCCAACGTTACCCCTTCGTCTAGCTTGTGATGCTTCCCCTTATGGAATTGGAGCAGTACTTTCACACAAGTTACCAAATGGCTCGGAAAGGCCAGTGGCATTCGCGTCCCGATCATTGACCTCCGCGGAGCGAAATTATGCTCAAATAGATAGGGAGGCCCTCAGCCTTGTGTGGGGCGTGAAGAAATTCAATCATTACCTGCAAGGTAAGAAGTTCACATTACTGACAGACCACCAGCCGTTGGTGTCCATATTCAACCCAAACAAGGCCGTTTCCACCATGACAGCACAAAGGTTACAAAGGTGGTCCGTGTTACTTGGGGCACACCAATATGACATCGAATACAAATGGTCCAAACAGCATGGAAATGCTGATGGGTTATCGCGCTTGCCATTGCCGAAAGTAGAAGAAGCGACTACATTGGACCCGCTAGAGATGTTCCACTCATCCATAGTGGAGTGTCTACCAATAACAAATTCGATGATCGAAAACGAAACAAGAAATGACCCGACTCTTTCACGAGTCTATGATTTAACGGTGGAGGTATGGCCAGCACAGGGCGAACCAACACTGCAAGCATTTTCACAGAGGAAAGAACAGCTGTCAATGTGTAGAGGAACCCTGATGTGTGGATCTAGAGTGGTGATTCCACCCAAACTTCAAAAGAAGGTGTTAAAGGAGCTGCACGAGGGACATCTGGGTGGAGTGAAGATGAAGAACCTAGCAAGAGCGTTTGTATGGTGGCCAGGCATCGATGTAGACATCGAAGAAATCACTAAGAACTGCCTAGGATGTCAGAAGGTTCAGAACGCGCCACCACAGGCTCCGCTGCATCCATGGGAGTGGCCCTCATCTCCTTGGCAAAGGGTACACATCGACTTTGCTGGTCCATTTATGGACTCAATGTTCCTAATAGCGGTGGATGCACACTCCAAGTGGCCGGAGGTAATAAAGATGACCACCACCACCACGGAAAAAACCATCACAGTGTTAAGGACTATGTTTTGCTCGGAATGGCCTGCCGGAACAGATCTGTTCTGATAATGGACCGCAATTTGTGTCCAAAGAATTCAAGAAATTCTTAAAGAGCAATGGGGTTAAGCACTACACGTCAGCCCCATACCATCCCGCCTCCAATGGATTGGCTGAAAGGTTTGTCCAGACCTTCAAGAAGGCCATCAAGGCCATGGGTAATGAAGACATTAATTTACAACATAAGGTGGATAGCTTCTTGTTGGCGTACAGGAATGCAACACATGCGGTCACAAATCAAACTCCCGCCATGATGTTTTTTAATAGACGACTAAGATGCCGGCTGGATTTGCTCAAGCCAAACGTCAGAAGGGACGTAGAGAACCGGCAATTCCAGGGCATGAATGAAAGGGCCACTAGATCTTTTCAGATAGGTCAACAAGTTTTGGCCCGGGACTACCGTACCGAGAAATGGCAGCCTGGAACTATTGGAAAAAGGCTAGGGCCGTTGATGTATACGGTGGATCTTGGGGACAGTATAATAAGGCGCCATGTTGACCAGATCATAGGGTCAGCCACAACTGGCCAACCTACTTCACCACCTTACCCGGTTACTGTTGAAACCGAGATACCCAGAACACCTACCTCCGATCTGGTAATACTGGAATCAGAGGAACCTGACACTGTCTTTCAAGCCGAATCGACTTTGTCAGAAGCACCTACTACCCCGCCAGGAATGACGACACCACTGAGGCGTTATCCGGACAGAGTCCGGAAACCTCCAGAGAGACTGAATCTGTGAACTGTCTTGCATAAAGTTGTATATATGTTATAATGTATGTTTAATGGGAAATACGTATGTTGTAAGCTAAAAAGGGAGGATTGTAGTGTATGTAACCGTCTACCTTTAAGAGGCTATGTATGTAACCGTTCACCTTTAAGAGAACTATTTTAGGTGTGGCACTACTTGTTTGGCTTCTGTATACGGTAATACCGACGGTGACCACACCGGTATATAAGTGCTGTGGCATGACTTATTGGGCAGATTCGCCCTGACCTTCGAATAGTAAAGTCCTGTTGTATGTTACTCCTGAAGTCTGTGTTGTAATTAACTGCACAACCCACAGACTTTACAGAATACAGCACCTTTAACTAGTGCAACACACCTTTAATACAGTACACTTTGCTCACTACAGCACCTCTGCTTTGTGGCGTTTACTTAAATACAGCACTTTAATACAGCTGCTTAGTGTCCACTGAAGCACCTTTCTGCTTAGCGCAACACTGTTACTCAAATACAGCACTTTACTTCTTACAGATCACTTAATGTTCACTAAAGCACTTCCCTGCTTAGTGCAACACTTTTATTCAAATACAGCACTTTAATACAGAACTCAGTGTTCACTACAGCACTTCTCTGCTAGTGCAACACTGTTACTTGAATACAGCACTTTACTTCTTACAAATCACTTAACGTTCACCACAGCACTTCCCTGCTTAGTGCAACACTTTTATTTAAATACAGCACTTATAATACAGAACTCAGTGTTCACTACAGCACTTCTCAGCTAGTGTAACACTGTTACGTAAATAGGGGAGCAGAGAACGGACACTGTAGTGTATGTGCTTTAAGTCAGAACTACTTTTTACAGCTCCTGTATACTGTAGTACCGGCAGTAACCACACCGGTATATAAGCTGTGCGCATGCCTCTGTACTCCAGTCCAGAGATTGCCCTCCTCCAGGAAAGACCTGTTGTTTGTTTATGTACATCATCCGTGTAATTATTTATCCACTGAACCACGGATCTAACAGTGGCGACGAGTGTTGATGCAAATCTACCTGCAACATTAAACAAAAAAACAAAAAAATAAATAAATAGTCGAGTCCAGGAACACGGGCGTCGACCGCGAGCAACCGCCCAGCAGTCAGGCAGAGATCCAACTTCACTGGGGAGGCTGTGGAGAGCCGGGCTTGGTTCCCCAGCCACAATGTGCAGTAAGAGACCAACGACAGGTCCAGAGCAGACCCTTCCCGAGCAGCGGTGGCTGGAGCCGACCGACGGCAGAGAGAGAGAGCCGGGCAGCGTCGATGGGGTAAGAAAAAGGGTGAAGAGAGCAGGGCGCAGCCGGGGGTTGACCACCGAGCGGCGTCGAGGAAAAATACTGCAAAAACCGGAGAGAGAGAGAGGGTAAGAAACAGCCGGGTTCTAGACTGAGCGGCGTCGACAAATATCAAGAGAAGAACGCGCAGAGCACAGCCAGGGATCACGGGCTGATCAGGGTCCGCGGGGCGAAGCAAGGGGAGACGCCATTGAGCCGCGGAGAAGCAGGGAGAGCGCGGGAGATGCCATTGAACTGCGGAGAAGCAGGGAGAGCGCGGGAGGCGCCATTTTGCGAAGCCGCAGCGGAGAAGACGGGCAAGCGCGGGAAGGAAGGAAAGCGCGGGAGATGCCATTTTGTGCCAGCGGAGAAGAAGGGGAAGCGTGGGAGGCGCCATTGGTGATAGTTAACGCACAACCAAGGATGCCGAAGAGTGGCAGTATCTCTACGTTCGACAATGAAGTCGAAGATTGGGCGACATATGTGGAACATATTGAGGTGTACTGCAGGGCGAATGAAGTGCGTGGGTTTTCTCCGGGTGCTCCGGTTTCCTCCCACAGTCCAAAGATGTGCGGGTTAGGTTGATTGGCTATGATAAATTGACCCTTAGTGTTAGGGGGATTAAATACGTGGGGTTACAGGGATAGGGTGGGATATGTGTTGGTGTAGGGGTTACGGGGATCGGGTGGGATATGTGTCGGTGCAGGCTCGATGGGCCAAAATGGCCTTTATCTGCACTGTGGGGTTTCTGTGATTCTGTGAAGTGCCAGATGCTAATAAAGCACTGGTTCTGTTAAATTCCATGGGTGCAAAAACTTATGGGTTACTGCGAAATCTAATAACCCCAGAGAAGCCGGTAAACAAGAATTTTGAAAGCATAGTAGAAATCCTACAGGACCACTTAAACCCCGCACCGCTGCTGATAGCAGAACGATTTAAGTTCCATAAAAGGAACCAACACAAAGACGAAAGCAATGCTGAGTACCTAACGGAACTGTGCAAGCTATCGAAATACTGCCAGTTTGGAGCGGGACTAGCAGACACGTTAAGGGACAAGTTTGTGTGTGGGCTACAAAGTGAAGGAACCCAGAAGCGGCTTCTATCAGAAAAGGACCTTACGCTGGACAAAGCTTTCAGTATGGCAGTATCATATGAAGCAGCCGCAAGGGGCGCTGCAGAGATACAACGGAGACCACAAGAATATGGCACCAACGAAATGACCTATGGAACAGGGAAGTGCTATCGCTGCGGCAGAACAACACATGACCAGAAAGATTGTTGGTTCAAGGACCAAGTGCGCAGACAGTGTGGGAAAGCAGGACACATAGCAAGAGTCTGCAGGTCTGTGAAGAAAACCAACAGTAAGAAATCTCCACAGGAGAAGTACAAAAAGGTACACCAGGTGATGGACAGTGGTTCAGACGAACAGAAAAGTGACACAGACTCCGGAAGCAAGGAGCTGGGTTGTCTGAAACTACATAATGTAACCGAAATGGAGAATCACCAGACTATCTGGGTTACACTCAAGATAGGCGGAGTCCAAGTGGAAATGGAATTGGATACAGGGTCAGCTCTAACAGTCATAAATCAAAGAGACTACAAGCGGCTATTTTCACACATACCCTTGAAAGCTACAGAGATTGTCTTGAAGACATATACAGGGCAAAAAGTCTACCCCAAAGGAAAAATAAGGGTGAAAGTGACATATAAAGGTCAGGAAATACCTAAAATGGATATATATGTATTGCCAAATGGAGGACCACCACTGCTAGGACGTGAATGGATCCGGTAGATACATTTAGATTGGCATTCCATACAGGCACTGAAGGTGGCGGCCAAAAAGGATGACGACGTCACACCTGGACGACTGTCAAAAATGCTAACTGACGCAAAAGATGTGTTCCAGGAGGGACTAGGAACACTAAAAGGAATAACAGCAACAATTAAAATAGAGGATAATGCAAGCCCAAAGTTTCTGAAGGCCAGACCAGTGCCTCATGCGATCAGACCAGCGGTTGATGCAGAGCTGGAAGGGTTGGAACGTTCAGGAGTACTGTCCAAAGTGGACTGGAGCGAGTGGGCTACACCCATCGTTCCTGTAATGAAGAGGTCGTTGAGTAATACGCCTGGGGAACCAAAGAAGGTCCGCATCTGTGGGGATTTTAAGGTGACAGTGAACCCAGTCCTTCACACGGTGCAATATCCACTTCCAAGAATTGAGGATATTTTCGCCTCGCTATCTGGTGGTAAACGCTTCACAAAAATTGATCTAGCCCAGGCGTACTTGCAAATGGAGGTAGAAGAAGCTTCGAAACATTACCTTACGATCAACACCCATAAAGGTCTCTATCAATACAACCGGCTGGTGTTTGGAGTAGCCTCGGCTCCGGCTATCTCGCAAAGGGCGATGGATCAGGTCCTGCAAGGGATTCCAGGGACCCAGTGTTATTTGGACGACATCTTGGTCACGGGCGAAAATGACGGTGATCACCTCGCTAACTTGGAGAAGGTGCTTGCCAGATTAAAGGAATATGGGCTACGAGCTAATCGCCACAAGTGCTAGTTTTTCCAGAAACAGATCTCGTATTGCGGCCACGTCATCGATGAAGAGGGGTTACATAAGTCCCCTGACAGGATAGAGGCAGTAGTCAAGGCTCCAGCACCGGAAAATGTGTCACAACTGAGGTCGTTCCTCGGGCTGGTAAACTATTACCACAAGTTCTTACCAAATTTGTCTACGGCATTACACCCGCTTCACACCCTACGACAAACAGGGGTACCATGGAAGTGGGATGACGAATGCAGACGAGCTTTCCAGAAGTGTAAAGAATTGGCCACATCAAAAGAGGTGTTGGCCCATTTCAACCCAGCACTACCAATTCGTTTGGCATGTGATGCATCACCCTACGGCATTGGAGTGGTGCTGTCGAACAAATTCCCGGACGGTTTGGAGAGGGCAGTAGCCTTTGCGTCTCGGTCACTAACCTCAGCCGAGCGCAACTATGCCCAGATTGACATGGAGGCCCTCAGCCTAGTATGGGGAGTAAAAAAATTCAACCACTATCTGCATGGACAGAAGTTCACCTTGCTGACTGACCACCAACCACTTGTCTCCATCTTTAATCCTAAGAAGGGCATGCCAGTAATGACTGCACAGCGGTTACAAAGATGGTCCCGGTTTCTAGGGGCGAATCAATATGAAATAGAATATAAAGGCACGAGACAGCATGGGAACGCTGATGGGCTATCGCGCCTGCCACTGCCTACTGTGGAGGAAGCACCAGCAGTGGACCCTATCGAGATATTTTATTCGTCGATAATTGAACGATTGCTAGTAACAAACGCGGATATAGAGAAGGAGACCCGGAATGATCCGACGCTGTCACGGGTATATGAATTGACGGTGAGGGGATGGCCAACACATGGCAACTCACTGTTGCCAGCATTCTCATCCAGAAGAGAACAGTTGTCAGTATGCCAGGGGACAGTGATGTGTGGATCCAGGGTGGTGATTCCACCCAAGTTAAGGGAGAGAGTGCTAAATGAGCTACATGAAGGTCATCTGGGGGGAGTGAAAATGAAAAGCCTAGCTCGGGCTTATGTGTGGTGGCCGGGAATCGATCATAAAATCGAAGACCTTACTAAGAGCTGCTTAGGATGCCAGAAGATCCAAAATGCACCACCACATGCCCCTCTACACCCATGGGAGTGGCCCTCCTCTCCATGGCAACGGGTGCACATTGATTTCGCTGGTCCATTCATGGACTCAATGTTCTTAATAGCAGTGGATGCTCATTCAAAGTGGCCTGAGGTGATAAAGATGTCTTCAACCACTACAGAGAAAACAATTGCAGTCCTACGGACCATATTTGCCAGAAACGGGTTGCCAGAGCATATCTGCTCTGATAATGGACCACAGTTTGTGTCCGATGAGTTCCAAAAATTCATGAAAAGGAATGGGATAAGGCATTACACATCTGCCCCGTATCATCCAGCCACCAATGGATTGGCTGAGAGGTTCGTACAAACCTTTAAGAAGGCGATAAAGGCCATGTGCGATGAGGAAATTCCACTACAGCATAAGATGGACAATTTCTTATTAGCCTACCGAAACGCGACGCATGCAGTTACCAACCAGACCCCGGCCATGATGTTCTTTAACCGAAGGTTGAGATCTCGTCTGGACTTGCTCAGACCAAATGTGCGAAGAAATGTTGAGGACAAACAATTCCAGCACATCAACGAGAAGCCGACAAGGAGCTTCAATGTAGGGCAACCAGTCTTGGCCCGGGACGATCGAACAGAGAAGTGGCAGCCCGGAACAATATGTACAAGGCAGGGGCCATTAATGTACACAGTGGATGTCAGGGTGTACATTGTGAGATGCCACGTCGATCAGATCTTAGCATCACAGGAATGCGTCAACCCCATGTCTCGAGTACCTGGGGATGAACCCGACATACCGGTAGTATCTACTTCAGACCCAGTAGCAGTGGAACCCGATGAACCACCCGATGAAAGCGGGTCAGAATCACCTCTGCACCAAGAACAAGAACCTCCAGAAAGGCGCTATCCCGAAAGGTCAGGAAGCCGCCCCAAAGACTGAATCTATAAATGGACTTTTGTTATTGAATGTACATGTAAAAATGTAATTGTTATTTGAATATTAAGGGGGTATTATTAATCTAAAAAGGGAGGAATTGTAGTGTATGTGCTTTAAGTCAGAACTACTTTTTACAGCTCCTGTATACTGTAGTACCGGCAGTAACCACACCAGTATATAAGCTGTGCGCATGCCTCTGTACTCCAGTCTAGAGATTGCCCTCCTCCAGTAAAGACCTGTTATTTGTTTATGTACAGCATCCGTGTAATTATTTATCCACTGAACCACGGATCTAACAGACACAGCGAGGGAAAATCGACTAAAATCACAGTTCTAACAAAATTCCCCTTAATTCCCACCCCTATACCTATTCTAAGTTGCCTTGTAATGGGCCAGAAAATTATATGCTCACCAATGAACGCCTGCCCCGTGCCCTTGCGGTTTTAGATTCTTCACCACCCTGAAGATGGAGACACCCCAGTATTTTAAAATAATTGCTGGTGTTCCACTCCCTTGGGCGGGCTCCTGAGTTGTAGAGGGCATGGAGGCGAGGCTGCAGAGAGAGAGAGAGAGATGGCTTCTTGAGAAGCTATCTTATACCCCATTTGGGGCCGAAACCTTCCCGCCCAAATCCAGGTGCATCTAGGCTGAACAAAAGGGATCCAAACTGTCCCCATTGTCTGTGATGGGTTTGGATGAATTACCCATTTATCACGATGGGTTTGTGAATGCATTCCCATTCATCATACTGAGTTTGAATGGAGCTGTCTTCGTTTGAAAAAAAGCATGTCTTTCTATAATTGCTGAGTAAACAGCTTTGGAAGTTAGTGTAAACAAAAGTCATTGTCCTGTGGTCAAACTGAAACCACAGTCTCAAGTGGTTAATCCATTGTGTAAACATAGTAGCAGTTTCTGTCGATTGTCTCAGCAGGGAGGGGAACTCCCTGAACTGCCTTTGATTGGCAGTTTAGTCAGCCATCTTTGATCTTCCCTTTTCATATGTCCACAGTCTGTGTCCTGACATGAGGTCGGGCAGCCATCTTTGATTACCCCTTTTTCACAGACACACACAAGCTGCCTTTTCAATGTCTTTTGTCTTTTGCCACGAGGTCTGACAGCCATTTTGATCCCTGGATTATAAAGGTATATTACCCAGGTATTCTTTAATCAAAAAAATCAATCTTCGGAACTGTAGGAAATTTTGAAATTATTGTGAAATCCTTACACTCTTGCTGCAAATACTCAGGAAATTCTAACACTCTGTATGCAAGTGCAATTGTGAGCTCCCTGCCTCTTGCCCATCCCACTGCCACTTTGACCCCTCCATCTGTGGCCTATAACACTGTTCCAATGTAGCTCAACACAACATTGAGGAACAGCGCCTTGGCCTGGAAATGATCCCGGAGAAGCGCACGCTACATGCAACTAATGAGGCCGGTGGTAGGACCACAGTAAATTAGTCTGATGTCCTCATCAGGATAGTATTGGTGAGCTGCAGGTGCCAGTCACAGCCTCTGAGGTAGCTTGCTGGTTGCTGGGCCAGTAAAATCAGCTGGTTAGGATGTGGACTGAGGGCCTCAAGTGAGTCTGGGATGGTGGGAGATGGGGAGGCAATCGAGAGGCAGGCGAGCAGCGGCCGGCACTGACCTGCAGTTTTAATGTGGCCTGACATCCGCGACATTCAGGGTGTATCAATTTACAGCTTGGGTCCTAAACCAGGCATTAGGCCCCTTATTAAGATATTTAATTGTCCTAATGCCTGTTTTAGGCAGTCACCAGGGACATCTCTACAGTGTTCTAACTAACATGGCGTCAGATGTGTTTCCGACACTATTTGGGTGCAGGATGATGGTTCCCTAAATTGGACATCTTTGCATCCATTTTCTGCCTGGAAAATGGGAGCAACATGGCCCAATTTCAGCTCTCTTATCTTTCTATTGGACACTTTTCAGCCCTCTGACCTTAAAGTTGACTTTAGTAACTTAAAACGTTAACTTTAGTTCCCACTTTCTTTATGGCGGGACCAACTGGTGATGTGGTTTGGAGAGGGCAGTGGTTGGGGGGGAAAGAAAGATAAGTTGGTACTTGGGCTAGAGACTCTCCATTGGCATAACATGCTGGCAGGGGCATCAGCCTGCTTTTTTCTTCTCTTTGACCTGCTGGATTGTGTTTCGCTTCAGGCATTACAGGCAGGATTTTCATTGAGCCGTGGAGGCAGGATTGGAGGCGTGTGGGGGGTTAAAATTGCAAAAACTGGTGTGCAGGACCGCCCCCCCCCGCCACCACCTCGTTCCCGACTCCGAGCAATTTTAACTCAGGCGTGTCTGATGGTCCCGACTCCGTCCCGCATCCATCAGGCGGGACTGGTCGTTAAGGCCCTTAACAAGCACTAAATGGCCTCTATAATCCGATTTTAAAAGGCCCTTGTGATTTTAACCCTTTTCCCATGTGAAACACGCCTGGTGGGAAACAGGCATGTGAAACCTGGCGGGAGCACTATTGGATTGCTGACTATCAACTGCAGGTCAACCATTAAAGAGGAGATTTGATCAGCCATCATTTGCAAGTGGCAGGACTTAGTGGTCTCAGGTCTGGGGCAACTTTTAGAAGGCTTAACCACACCTGGGGAAGGTTGGAGCCTCACACCCATCTCCAGTGTGACCTCCTGGGAAACCCCTCTCGCCACCTTCACTCAGCGCTTCCTCAACGGAGGCATATACCAGAAGCATAAGAGCCATTTATTTCCTTCCCTTCTGGGCATTAGAGGAGCTCGAGCACCTGCCGCGGCACCAGCAGAACCAGGAATAACAGCAGCACCAGCAACAGCAGCAGCAGGAGTGCCAGGCTGCTGCTCACCCACCCGAGGCTGCACAGGCCAGAAGGGGCCAGCGCCTGGAAGCCCGTTGGCACAGGAGATACCCCCGCAAACAGGGTCTACAGATGCAGGGTCAGCTATCTCAACATGTCTGAGCAGCAGTGCCAAAGGCGGCTCCAACTTTCGCGAGAGGTAGTGACTGACATCTGTGCAATGCTACAGAAAGACCTGCTGCCCAGAGGACCAGGTGGACAAGCATTACCAGTGGCCGTCAAAATCACCATCGCACTCAACTTTTTTGCCTCGGGCTCATTCCAGGGATCAGCAGCAGACATCAGCGGCATCGCCCAGACGGCCGCACACACTTGCATCGCGCAGGTAACCGATGCCCTCTTTGCCCTCGCACACAATCACATCCATTTCACCAAGGATCGAGCAAGTGTCTTGGTGCGAGAGGTTGGATTAGCTCGCCTGGCAGGCTTTCCAAGGGTGCAGGGCATCGTTCACTGCACACATGTGGCCCTTAAGGCACCCCATCGCAATCCAGGTATTTTTGTCAACTGCAAGGGCTTCCACTCCCTTAACGTTCAGCTGGTGTGTGACCACAAGAAGGAAATTTTGCATGTTTGTGCCAAGTACCCTGGCAGTTGCCATGACTCCTTCATACTGCGCCAGTCTAGTGTGCCTCCGCTATTAAGTCTGCCAGACCAACTTAACGGATGGCTACTTAGAGACAAGGGCTATCCCCTGAGGACGTGGCTTATGATGCCATTGAGGAGACCATCCAACGAAGCTGAGGAGAGCGACAACTCCAGCCACATGTCCACCAGAGCCATAATAGAGCAAACCATCGGTTTGCTGAAGATGCGCTTCAGATGCCTGGATAGATCAGGTGGAGCCCTGCAGTACTCAGCAGCCAGGGTCTCCAGAATCGTCGTGGTTTGCTGTGCACTTCACAACATGGCACAGCGTCGTGGCTTGCAGATTCCTGAGGACCAATTGGCTCCTCACATATCCTCCTCAGATGAGGGGGAGGAGGAGGGCAAAAACGAACATCCTGCAGAGGCCCATCAACCAGCGGCAGCATTGCTGCCCGGGATGCAAGGAATACAGTCATCCTGGCCCGATTTGCTTAGCCTAGTCAAACACTTTTGCCTCACAGCTTCTTACCAGAGCATTGACAATGGCCAAGAACCAGAGGATTCCTAGCACTCTGACCACCATACTGATAGTTGCAAGTATGCCTAAGCCCTCAATGTGGAAGTCCCACTAGCGAAATGACAGACGATACAACTGCAACATTTGCCATCAGAAATTTTATGTACATTAACGAAGTGATGGCATTTTTGCAGTAAACACAAAATTGCACCCAAGTGACTACCTTTGTGACTATTTGTGCAGAATTTTCCTCTTACGCGTGCTCCTACGTGGTGCCTCCCCTGTGGCTTCAGCAGATGTGGAGACCCCTTGCTCACTTTGCTGCTGCTCCTGTCTCGACACCATTGGCGGCTGTCCTCTGGGGTGGTGAGCCTGTGAGGGCTCGTCAACAGTCTGCTGCTCCTGCGGCTGTGCAGGGGGTGACTTGGGTTTTGACTCCGGTGGGGCTCTGACCGAGGGTTCTGCAGTGGCATGGAAGTATGAGCGCTTGGAGAGGAGCCCCCACTTCCTTGAGGTCTGCCACCAACCTGCCTCTCATGGGTCAGGTCCCCCTCAGCGCCTGCAAGTGGTTGGAGAGCACCTTGCTGCACATCAGGGGGGCCATGGGGACCCGTATCTGCAATGGCAGTCCTACTCCAGAAGGACTTCCACGAAGGTCTGGTTTTTCTGTTCAATAGATGCCCATCGCTCCTCAAGAGATGTCATTCTATTCTGAACAATGACCATGTTTTCCATACCCTGTCGACTAAGCTCCTCCATGGCCGTAACCATCCTCTACTCTACCGTAGCCATCCTCTCCTCTACAGTAGCCATCCTTTCCACGGAGGTTGCCATCCTTTCCATGGTGATGCGTTCATGCGCCAATGACTCCGCAAAGGCTCTGGTCATGGTCGCTATGGACTCCTCCATTCGCTCCACACTCGCAGCGACCCTAGAGACAAAACCTGCCAGAGACTCCTGCAGCTGTTCCTGGAGTTCCAGCGCTGCTGATCTCATGGATGGACCCAGAGGCAGAGGGTCGGCATGTTGCTGTGCCGAGCTGGCAGAGTCCTGCACTCTCTGACTAGGACTCTCCACTGCTGTCCCTGTCTCCACAATCTGCTGATGCTCACTTGTGAGCTGTGATACACCAGGTGACAACACTACTCTATGTCCTGAAGGTTCCACCGAGGTGTAAGTGCCTGCGCTGGTGCTGGGTGCGCAGATTTCTGGTGACGCTGCGCCCTCAGAGGTTGCAGCTTCCTCTGAGGAGTCTGTAGGCTCAGCCTCTTCTTCCTGGCTAGGGGGGACGGGTGCTTGTGATGGTCCTGTGGGGGAGTAAAGGAAAGAGTCAGAGATGTGATGCCAAGGCTACATGCACATTGCTTTTTGCAGATGCTCATAAGTCCATCTGTTAGAGCTTCACAATCTTTATCAACGATTCATGTAATGTCAAAGAGAGAGATGGGAAACTTTTCTGTCACCAGCTTGCTGTGTTGCACCTGTCTGTCCGTCCGCCACATGCGCATCATCCTCCAGTCCCACTATTTTGAGTGCCACCTCCTCCTGGGGGGGTCAGGTGGACTATTGAGGCTGTCTCTCCTCCTGTCCTTGCTCGCTCTCTTTTGTTGTGAGCTCTCTTTTCCTGCAATGAGGGAGACAAGTGGAGGTTGATTGAGAAAGAAGGAATGAGTGTAGAGTTTGCATAGCATACATACTTAGAAGGAGACAAAGATGGAGTGAGGTGGCAAGACCAAGGGTCCTCCCTGTGTGCTGTCAGTTGTTTTCATAGCATCAGAGTGATAGGGAGTGTGAGGGCTGCATAGTCGAATAGTTATGTGAATGTGGGCATAGAGAGAGAGGGAATGGGTAAAGGTGCATGGGTGTCAGTGTCAAGTGGGATGTGGAGGAAGAGATTGCTAAAGCTGAGTGCTGATGAGGAAAGGAAATGGGGGGTCAGATTGAGGGTGATGGGAAATTCATACTCACGTTTCCAGTGTGCTGAAGGTCATGGAATCTTTTCCGGCACTGAATCCAGGTTCGCCGTGTAACTCCCAAGGAGTTGACCTCCTCAGCCACCTGCATCCACACTGCCTTAGTCTGCTTGGGAGGCCTCTTCCTCCCTGAGGAAGGGAAGAGCACCTCCCTGTTGGTCCTAGCCCCATCCACCAATGCCTGCAGGGCCACCCCGTCGAAACGAGGAGCTGATCTGGGCATCCCGCTTGTCATCTTTCCTGCAGGTCCCTCTGACACCAAATGGAGAAAGCTTGGAAGCCTGCAGAAGAAGCAAGGCTTGCTGTGGACTTTAAATGCAGCAGCAATGATGTCATCATCGGAGGGGACTTTCAGTCATGAAAAACCCATTTGCCAAGGGTTCCCACACGTTGGAAATCAATTGACCACTTAAGTTAAAATTGCATCAATCTCCCACATCCATTTAGATTCATGTGGGAAACACGAAATTCGCATAACACGACACCATCCCGCACCTGAGTTAAAATCCTGCCCTATGAATCCCCCATCCTCCGCCTGACATATTCCCTGGCCGTGAACTTAATTCTGGAGGCGGGACGGGGGCGGGTCAGCTGGTTTCCGGGTTGCGATCCAGCCCCCAGCTGCCTCCCGCCCGGGCTTACTGGCCAATTAACAGGAAGCGGATCTGATGAGGCCATTTGATGATGCGTCATCTGCCGGTTTCTTTAAAGGAACCATGCACAATTTTATTTTGACTGTTGATTTTTCAGCATTGAGGTGCTGCAAACACTGACAATTACTGGACAAAGGTGAACACTTGCACCCAGGCTCGCCAATGACTCCCTCTATATTTATGGAGGGAGTCACAGTACACAGGGAGGTTCTCTTCCCTTCCAAGGGCGGATGAGATCTCCCCAGGACACCAACTTATCTTGAACCTCCACCCAACCCTCTCTATCTACTTTATCACTTCTCCATCTCACTAGCAACCCCTCACACTCACCCTCATCCTACTGCAAGCAAAGCAACTAACAACACACAAGGGGTTTAGCCAATGTCTATGTGAAGTTTCTGGTAATGTGTTGTTATACAGTAATATCTTTTTCCAAAAGTGCCCCTTATTGGACAGATCTGAGTGCACATTCAGAAGTGTCTTACTGAGTTCCAGTGATTGTTCAGTCATAACTCCTGCACCCCCACCCCCTGCTACAGTGATGTGTGTGCAAGAAATGGCTTGGACATTGAAGGGATGCTTCACGGTGCTGGTGTGGGATGGTGTCAAACTGGCACATCATTTGGCAGCCAGGGTTTACAGCATCAAGTGAAGAAAATCTGGCCATGATGATGCCTCCTGGCCAGCAATTTTTGTCCGGGCCTGATGCCCTGTGTCCAGTACAGCATCAGGCGGGTGAGGAGGAGGTTGGCGCTCCTGGTGCTGGTGTTGGTGCTGGTGCTGCTGTTGTTGCTGGTTGTGGTGCTGCCGTGGTTGCTCTTCCTCCGAATCCGACGACCAGGATGAGAGGATGTAAATAGTTCCCATCCCGTTGCTATAGATTTCAGTTGAGGCAAGGAGCTTGCAAGTGCACACTCAAAGTAGCCTGAAATTATTCCAATCAGGTAACACTGCAGATGGGTGTCAGCTTGAACAGTTACACGGTCAGTAGATTTGCAAAATCTTATCCCAAACCTCCAACAACAAAGTTGTTGCATTTGAATGTCAGCCATGTAACAGGAGCGTTTTCAGAGAGCTGCAACAATGATTACAATTCATGTCCCCCAGCAACTCGTCTCCTTGCAGCAGACCTGTTTCTGACAAGACGGGAAACAGGAGCCAAAAGCACGAAAATGGGAAACCACTATAAAAATAGGATTAGCAAGGCAGTTAACAGGCTGTTAACAGTCTCTCACTCGCCCCCAGTCTCTCACTCGCCCCCAGTCTCTCACTCGCCCCCAGTCTCTCACTCGCCCCCAGTCTCTCACTCGCTCCCCAGTCTCTCACTCGCTCCCCAGTCTCTCACTCGCTCCCCAGTCTCTCACTCGCCCCCAGTCTCTCACTCGCCCCCAGTCTCTCACTCGCCCCCAGCCTCTCACTCGCCCCCAGTCTCTCACTCGCCCCCAGTCTCTCTCACTCGCCCCCAGTCTCTCTCACTCGCTCCCCAGTCTCTCACTCGCTCCCCAGTCTCTCACTCGCTCCCCAGTCTCTCACTCGCCCCCAGTCTCTCACTCGCCCCCAGTCTCTCACTCGCCCCCAGTCTCTCACTCGCCCCCAGTCTCTCTCACTCGCCCCCAGTCTCTCTCACTCGCCCCCAGTCTCTCTCACTTGCCCCCAGTCTCTCTCACTCACCCCCAGTCTCTCTCACTCGCCCCCAGTCTCTCTCACTCGCGCCCAGTCTCTCTCACTCACCCCCAGTCTCTCTCAACAGCCCCCAGTCTCTCTCACTCGCCCCCAGTCTCTCTCACTCACCCCCAGTCTCTCTCACTCGCTCCCAGTCTCTCTCACTCGCCCCCAGTCTGTCCCTCGCCCCCAGCCTCTGTCCCTCGCCCCCAGTCTCTCCCTCGCCCCCAGTCTCTCCCTCGCCCCCAGTCTCTGTCCCTCGCCCCCAGTCTCTGTCCCTCACCCCCAGTCTCTCCCTCGCCCCCAGTCTCTCCCTCGCCCCCAGTCTCTCCCTCGCCCCCAGTCTCTCCCTCGCCCCCAGTCTCTCACTCGCCCCCAGTCTCTCACTCGCCCCCAGTCTCTCACTCGCCCCCAGTCTCTCAATTCAATTCAATTCAATTCAAATCGCTTTATTGGCATGATAAGGTACATCTTATGTTGCCAAAGCATCGAAAAACATTCATGGTTGAACACATAAACGCAGATCTATTCATACAGTGTATAAACAGATATATCCCTGAGTGTATAAATATACATTCGTATAATTTGTATACACTCTTTTCTTAGGTTTACTGGTTGTCCCTCTGTTTATGGCAAGCTGTAACATAGTGTGCCGCTAAGGTTACACTGTTTCTCTGTTCCCCTAGTAGGTATGGGAGTTTTTGGTCGTCATTCAAATTTCTGAATTCAGGGCATATTTGTGTGAATTTTTGGTAGAAATTCTCCCTGATGCCCTGATATTTTCCACAAGCTGTGAGGAAGTGCATCTCTGTCTCCACCACTCCCTGACTGCAGTGAGAGCATATCCTGTCCTCTCTTGGCAGCCGGGTCTGTCTGTGTCTGCCTTTTTCGATGGCCAGGCTATGTTCACTAAGTCTGTACCTTGTCAAGGTTTTTCTCAGTTTGCTATCCTTTACCATGGTCAGGTATTCAGCCATGTTGTATTGTCTGTTTAGGGCCAAGTAGCAATTGAGTTTGTTTTGGGTTTTTGTTGTTTCTGCCCAATATGACAGGTATTTTTCCTTTTGCTTTGTGACAATTGTGTTGGGTCGAATTCTCTGTGCTATGATGTCACTGTCCTGGGGCTGGTTATTGTTAGTAGTGTTAGTGGTTGCTTCACTGAGTCCCAGGACTAGTTGACTGAGGGTATTCTTCTTTATGGTCCTCTCTTGACATTTCAGGGCTTCGTAATGATAGCAGTGGGGGTTGCTCATTTTTAGGTGTTTCCAAAATTTCGTGGCTCTTTTTTGGATAGTAATTATTAATGGATATTGGCCTAGTTCTGCCCTGCATGCATTGTTTACGGTTTTCCTTTGAGTCCGGAGGATACTTTTACAGAATTCTGCATGTAGTATCTCAATTGGGTGTTCGTCCCATTTTGCAAATTCTTGTTGTGTTAACGGTCCCCACACCTCACTGCCATAGAGTGCAATTGGTTCAATTACTGATTGAAACATTTTGAGCCAAATGCTAATTGGGATTTCAATTTGGATTGATCTTTTAATGGCATAGAAATCCCTTCTACCTTTCTCTTTCACTTCATTCACAGCCAGATGAAAATTTCCCGTAGAGCTGATTTTTAAGCCCAAGTATGTGTAGTTAGTGGTTTGTTCAATTTTAGTTGTTCCAAGTGTGAAATTTATTCTGGGTCCCTGATGTCTGTCACTCACCCCCAGTCTCTCACTCACCCCCAGTCTCTCAATCACCCCCAGTCTCTCACTCACCCCCAGTCTCTCACTCACTCCCCAGTCTCTCACTCACCCCCAGTCTCTCACTCACCCCCAGTCTCTCACTCACCCCCAGTCTCTCACTCACCCCCCATTCTCTCACTCATCCCCACTCTCTCAATCACCCCCAGTCTCTCACTCACCCCCAGTCTCTCACTCACTCCCCAGTCTCTCACTCACCCCCAGTCTCTCACTCACTCCCCAGTCTCTCACTCACCCCCAGTCTCTCACTCACTCCCAGTCTCTCACTCACCCCCAGTCTCTCACTCACCCCAAGTCTCTCACTCACCCCCAGTCTCTCACTCACTCCCCAGTCTCTCACTCACCCCCAGTCTCTCACTCACTCCCAGTCTCTCACTCACCCCCAGTCTCTCACTCACCCCCAGTCTCTCACTCACTCCCCAGTCTCTCACTCACCCCCAGTCTCTCACTCACCCCCAGTCTCTCACTCACTCCCAGTCTCTCACTCACCCCCAGTCTCTCAATCACCCCCAGTCTCTCACTCACCCCCAGTCTCTCACTCACTCCCCAGTCTCTCACTCACCCCCAGTCTCTCACTCACCCCCAGTCTCTCACTCACCCCCAGTCTCTCACTCACCCCCAGTCTCTCACTCACCCCCAGTCTCTCACTCACTCCCAGTCTCTCACTCACCCCCAGTCTCTCACTCACCCCCAGTCTCTCACTCACCCCCAGTCTCTCACTCACCCCCAGTCTCTCACTCACCCCCCAGTCTCTCACTCACCCCCACTCTCTCAATCACCCCCAGTCTCTCACTCACCCCCAGTCTCTCACTCACGCCCCAGTCTCTCACTCACCCCCAGTCTCTCACTCACTCCCCAGTCTCTCACTCACCCCCAGTCTCTCACTCACTCCCAGTCTCTCACTCACCCCCAGTCTCTCACTCACCCCAAGTCTCTCACTCACCCCCAGTCTCTCACTCACCCCCAGTCTCTCACTCACCCCCAGTCTCTCACTCACTCCCCAGTCTCTCACTCACCCCCAGTCTCTCACTCACCCCCAGTCTCTCACTCACCCCCAGTCTCTCACTCACCCCCAGTCTCTCACTCACTCCCCAGTCTCTCACTCACCCCCAGTCTCTCACTCACCCCCAGTCTCTCACTCACTCCCAGGCTCTCACTCACTCCCCAGCCTCTCACTCACCCCCAGTCTCTCACTCACCCCCCAGTCTCTCACTCACCCCCAGTCTCTCACTCACCCCCAGTCTCTCACTCACCCCCAGTCTCTCTCTCACTCCCAGTCTCTCACTCACTCCCCAGTCTCTCACTCACCCCCAGTCTCTCACTCACCCCCCAGTCTCTCACTCACCCCCAGTCTCTCACTCACCCCCAGTCCCTCATTCACCCCCATTCTCTCACTCACTCCCAGTCTCTCACTCACCCCCAGTCTCTCACTCACCCCAAGTCTCTCACTCACCCCCAGTCTCTCACTCACCCCCAGTCTCTCACTCACCCCCAGTCTCTCACTCACTCCCCAGTCTCTCACTCACCCCCAGTCTGCCACTCACCCCCAGTCTCTCACTCACTCCCAGTCTCTCACTCACCCCCAGTCTCTCACTCACCCCCAGTCTCTCACTCACTCCCCAGTCTCTCACTCACCCCCAGTCTCTCACTCACCCCCAGTCTCTCACTCACTCCCAGTCTCTCACTCACTCCCCAGTCTCTCACTCACCCCCAGTCTCTCACTCACCCCCCAGTCTCTCACTCACCCCCAGTCTCTCACTCACCCCCAGTCTCTCACTCACCCCCAGTCCCTCATTCACCCCCAGTCTCTCACTCACTCCCAGTCTCTCACTCACCCCCAGTCTCTCACTCACCCCAAGTCTCTCACTCACCCCCAGTCTCTCACTCACCCCCAGTCTCTCACTCACCCCCAGTCTCTCACTCACTCCCCAGTCTCTCACTCACCCCCAGTCTCTCACTCACCCCCAGTCTCTCACTCACTCCCAGTCTCTCACTCACCCCCAGTCTCTCACTCACCCCCAGTCTCTCACTCACCCCCAGTCTCTCACTCACTCCCCAGTCTCTCACTCACCCCCAGTCTCTCACTCACCCCCAGTCTCTCACTCACTCCCAGTCTCTCACTCACTCCCCAGTCTCTCACTCACCCCCAGTCTCTCACTCACCCCCAGTCTCTCAATCACCCCAGTCTCTCACTCACCCCCAGTCTCTCACTCACTCCCCAGTCTCTCACTCACCCCCAGTCTCTCACTCACCCCCCAGTCTCTCACTCACCCCCAGTCTCTCACTCACTCCCAGTCTCTCACTCACCCCCAGTCTCTCACTCACCCCCAGTCTCTCACTCCCCCCCAGTCTCTCACTCACCCCCAGTCTCTCACTCACCCCCAGTCTCTCACTCACTCCCCAGTCTCTCACTGACTCCCAGTCTCTCACTCACCCCCAGTCTCTCACTCATACCCAGTCTCTCACTCACCCCCAGTCTCTCACTCACCCCCAGTCTCTCACTCACCCCCAGTCTCTCACTCACCCCCAGTCTCTCACTCACTCCCAGTCTCTCACTCACCCCCAGTCTCTCACTCACCCCCAGTCTCTCACTCACCCCCAGTCTCTCACTCACCCCCAGTCTCTCACTCACCCCCCAGTCTCTCACTCACCCCCACTCTCTCAATCACCCCCAGTCTCTCACTCACCCCCAGTCTCTCACTCACTCCCCAGTCTCTCACTCACCCCCAGTCACTCACTCACTCCCCAGTCTCTCACTCACCCCCAGTCTCTCACTCACTCCCAGTCTCTCACTCACCCCCAGTCTCTCACTCACCCCAAGTCTCTCACTCACCCCCAGTCTCTCACTCACCCCCAGTCTCTCACTCACCCCCAGTCTCTCACTCACTCCCCAGTCTCTCACTCACCCCCAGTCTCTCACTCACCCCCAGTCTCTCACTCACCCCCTGTCTCTCACTCACCCCCAGTCTCTCACTCACTCCCCAGTCTCTCACTCACCCCCAGTCTCTCACTCACCCCCAGTCTCTCACTCACTCCCAGGCTCTCACTCACTCCCCAGTCTCTCACTCACCCCCAGTCTCTCACTCACCCCCCAGTCTCTCACTCACCCCCAGTCTCTCACTCACCCCCAGTCTCTCACTCACCCCCAGTCTCTCTCTCACTCCCAGTCTCTCACTCACTCCCCAGTCTCTCACTCACCCCCAGTCTCTCACTCACCCCCCAGTCTCTCACTCACCCCCAGTCTCTCACTCACCCCCAGTCCCTCATTCACCCCCAGTCTCTCACTCACTCCCAGTCTCTCACTCACCCCCAGTCTCTCACTCACCCCAAGTCTCTCACTCACCCCCAGTCTCTCACTCACCCCCAGTCTCTCACTCACCCCCAGTCTCTCACTCACTCCCCAGTCTCTCACTCACCCCCAGTCTCTCACTCACCCCCAGTCTCTCACTCACTCCCAGTCTCTCACTCACCCCCAGTCTCTCACTCACCCCCAGTCTCTCACTCACTCCCCAGTCTCTCACTCACCCCCAGTCTCTCACTCACCCCCAGTCTCTCACTCACTCCCAGTCTCTCACTCACTCCCCAGTCTCTCACTCACCCCCAGTCTCTCACTCACCCCCCAGTCTCTCACTCACCCCCAGTCTCTCACTCACCCCCAGTCTCTCACTCACCCCCAGTCTCTCTCTCACTCCCAGTCTCTCACTCACTCCCCAGTCTCTCACTCACCCCCAGTCTCTCACTCACCCCCCAGTCTCTCACTCACCCCCAGTCTCTCACTCACCCCCAGTCCCTCATTCACCCCCAGTCCCTCACTCACCCCAGTCTCTCACTCCCCCCAGTCTCTCACTCGCCCCCAGTCTCTCACTCACCCCCAGTCCCTCACTCACCCCCAGTCTCTCACTCACCCCCAGTCTCTCACTCACTCCCAGTCTCTCACTCACCCCCAGTCTCTCACTCACCCCCAGTCTCTCACTCCCCCCCAGTCTCTCACTCACCCCCAGTCTCTCACTCACCCCCAGTCTCTCACTCACCCCCAGTCTCTCACTCACTCCCCAGTCTCTCACTCACTCCCAGTCTCTCACTCACCCCCAGTCTCTCACTCATACCCAGTCTCTCACTCACCCCCAGTCTCTCACTCACCCCCAGTCTCTCACTCACCCCCAGTCTCTCACTCACCCCCAGTCTCTCACTCACCCCCAGTCTCTCACTCACTCCCAGTCTCTCACTCACCCCCAGTCTCTCACTCACCCCCAGTCTCTCACTCACCCCCAGTCTCTCACTCACCCCCAGTCTCTCACTCACCCCCAGTCTCTCACTCACTCACAGTCTCTCACTCACCCCCAGTCTTTCACTCACCCCAGTCTCTCACTCACCCCCAGTCTCTCACTCACTCCCAGTCACTCACTGACCCCCAGTCTCTCACTCGCCCCCAGTCTCTCACTCACTCACAGTCTCTCACTCACCCCCAGTCTCTCACTCACCCCCAGTCTCTCACTCACTCCCCAGTCACTCACTCACCCCCAGTCTCTCACTCACCCCCAGTCTCTCACTCACCCCCAGTCTCTCACACACTCGCAGTCTCTCACTCACCCCCAGTCTCTCACTCACTCTCTGTCTCTCACTCACTCCAAGTCTCTCACTCACCCCCCAGTCTCTCACTCACCCCCAGTCTCCCTCTCACCCCCAGTCTCTCAATCACTCCCAGTCTTACACTCACTCCCAGTCTTACACTTACTCCCAGTCTCTCACTCACCCCCAGTCTCTCACTCACTCCCAGTCTTTCACTCACCCACAGTCTCTCACTCACTCCCAGTCTCTCACTCACTCCCAGTCTCTCACTCACCCCCAGTCTCTCACTCACTCCCGGTCTCTCACTCACCCCCAGTCTCTCACTCACCCCCAGTCTCTCACTCACTCCCAGTCTCTCACTCACCCGCAGTCTCTCACTCACCCCCAGTCTCTCACTCACCCCCAGTCTCTCACTCACCCCCAGTCTCTCACTCAACCCCAGTCACTCACTCACTCCCAGTCTCTCACTCACCCCCAGTCTCTCACTCACTCCCAGTCTCTCACTCACCCCCAGTCTCTCACTCACCCCCAGTCTCTCACTCACTCCCAGTCTCTCACTCACCCCCAGTCTCTCACTCACCCCAAGTCTCTCACTCACCCCCAGTCTCTCACTCACCCCCAGTCTCTCACTCACCCCCAGTCTCTCACTCACTCCCCAGTCTCTCACTCAACCCCAGTCTCTCACTCACCCCCAGTCTCTCACTCACTCCCAGTCTCTCACTCACCCCCAGTCTCTCACTCACCCCCAGTCTCTCACTCACCCCCAGTCTCTCACTCACTCCCCAGTCTCTCACTCACCCCCAGTCTCTCACTCACCCCCAGTCTCTCACTCACTCCCAGTCTCTCACTCAGTCCCCAGTCTCTCACTCACCCCCAGTCTCTCACTCACCCCCAGTCTCTCAATCACCCCCAGTCTCTCACTCACCCCCAGTCTCTCACTCACTCCCCAGTCTCTCACTCACCCCCAGTCTCTCACTCACCCCCCAGTCTCTCACTCACCCCCAGTCTCTCACTCACTCCCAGTCTCTCACTCACCCCCAGTCTCTCACTCACCCCCAGTCTCTCACTCCCCCCCAGTCTCTCACTCACCCCCAGTCTCTCACTCACCCCCAGTCTCTCACTCACCCCCAGTCTCTCACTCACTCCCCAGTCTCTCACTGACTCCCAGTCTCTCACTCACCCCCAGTCTCTCACTCATACCCAGTCTCTCACTCACCCCCAGTCTCTCACTCACCCCCAGTCTCTCACTCACCCCCAGTCTCTCACTCACCCCCAGTCTCTCACTCACCCCCAGTCTCTCACTCACTCCCAGTCTCTCACTCACCCCCAGTCTCTCACTCACCCCCAGTCTCTCACTCACCCCCAGTCTCTCACTCACCCCCAGTCTCTCACTCACCCCCAGTCTCTCACTCACCCCCACTCTCTCAATCACCCCCAGTCTCTCACTCACCCCCAGTCTCTCACTCACTCCCCAGTCTCTCACTCACCCCCAGTCTCTCACTCACTCCCCAGTCTCTCACTCACCCCCAGTCTCTCACTCACTCCCAGTCTCTCACTCACCCCCAGTCTCTCACTCACCCCAAGTCTCTCACTCACCCGCAGTCTCTCACTCACCCCCAGTCTCTCACTCACCCCCAGTCTCTCACTCACTCCCCAGTCTCTCAGTCACCCCCAGTCTCTCACTCACCCCCAGTCTCTCACTCACCCCCAGTCTCTCACTCACCCCCAGTATCTCACTCACTCCCCAGTCTCTCACTCACCCCCAGTCTCTCACTCACCCCCAGTCTCTCTCTCACTCCCAGTCTCTCACTCACTCCCCAGTCTCTCACTCACCCCCAGTCTCTCACTCACCCCCCAGTCTCTCACTCACCCCCAGTCTCTCACTCACCCCCAGTCCCTCATTCACCCCCAGTCTCTCACTCACTCCCAGTCTCTCACTCACCCCCAGTCTCTCACTCACCCCCAGTCTCTCACTCACTCCCAGTCTCTCACTCACTCCCAGTCTCTCACTCACCCCCAGTCTCTCACTCACCCCCAGTCTCTCACTCACTCCCCAGTCTCTCACTCACCCCCAGTCTCTCACTCACCCCCAGTCTCTCACTCACTCCCAGTCTCTCACTCACTCCCCAGTCTCTCACTCACCCCCAGTCTCTCACTCACCCCCCAGTCTCTCACTCACCCCCAGTCTCTCACTCTCCCCCAGTCTCTCACTCACCCCCAGTCTCTCTCTCACTCCCAGTCTCTCACTCACTCCCCAGTCTCTCACTCACCCCCAGTCTCTCACTCACCCCCCAGCCTCTCACTCACCCCCAGTCTCTCACTCACCCCCAGTCCCTCATTCACCCCCAGTCCCTCACTCACCCCAGTCTCTCACTCCCCCCAGTCTCTCACTCGCCCCCAGTCTCTCACTCACCCCCAGTCCCTCACTCACCCCCAGTCTCTCACTCACCCCCAGTCTCTCACTCACTCCCAGTCTCTCACTCACCCCCAGTCTCTCACTCACCCCCAGTCTCTCACTCCCCCCCAGTCTCTCACTCACCCCCAGTCTCTCACTCACCCCCAGTCTCTCACTCACCCCCAGTCTCTCACTCACTCCCCAGTCTCTCACTCACTCCCAGTCTCTCACTCACCCCCAGTCTCTCACTCATACCCAGTCTCTCACTCACCCCCAGTCTCTCACTCACCCCCAGTCTCTCACTCACCCCCAGTCTCTCACTCACCCCCAGTCTCTCACTCACCCCCAGTCTCTCACTCACTCCCAGTCTCTCACTCACCCCCAGTCTCTCACTCACCCCCAGTCTCTCACTCACCCCCAGTCTCTCACTCACCCCCAGTCTCTCACTCGCCCCCAGTCTCTCACTCACTCACAGTCTCTCACTCACCCCCAGTCTTTCACTCACCCCCAGTCTCTCACTCACCCCCAGTCTCTCACTCACTCCCAGTCACTCACTGACCCCCAGTCTCTCACTCGCCCCCAGTCTCTCACTCACTCACAGTCTCTCACTCACCCCCAGTCTCTCACTCACCCCCAGTCTCTCACTCACTCCCCAGTCACTCACTCACCCCCAGTCTCTCACTCACCCCCAGTCTCTCACTCACCCCCAGTCTCTCACACACTCGCAGTCTCTCACTCACCCCCAGTCTCTCACTCACTCTCTGTCTCTCACTCACTCCAAGTCTCTCACTCACCCCCCAGTCTCTCACTCACCCCCAGTCTCCCTCTCACCCCCAGTCTCTCAATCACTCCCAGTCTTACACTCACTCCCAGTCTTACACTTACTCCCAGTCTCTCACTCACCCCCAGTCTCTCACTCACTCCCAGTCTTTCACTCACCCCCAGTCTCTCACTCACTCCCAGTCTCTCACTCACTCCCAGTCTCTCACTCACCCCCAGTCTCTCACTCACTCCCGGTCTCTCACTCACCCCCAGTCTCTCACTCACCCCCAGTCTCTCACTCACTCCCAGTCTCTCACTCACCCCCAGTCTCTCACTCACCCCCAGTCTCTCACTCACCCCCAGTCTCTCACTCACCCCCAGTCTCTCACTCACCCCCAGTCACTCACTCACTCCCAGTCTCTCACTCACCCCCAGTCTCTCACTCACTCCCAGTCTCTCACTCACCCCCAGTCTCTCACTCACCCCCAGTCTCTCACTCACTCCCAGTCTCTCACTCACCCCCAGTCTCTCACTCACCCCCAGTCTCTCACTCACCCCAGTCTCTCACTCACTCCCAGTCTCTCACTCACCCCCAGTCTCTCACTCACTCCCAGTCTCTCACTCACCCCCAGTCTCTCACTCACCCCCAGTCTCTCACTGACCCCCCAGTCTCTCACTCACCCCCAGTCTCTCACTCACCCCCAGTCTCTCACTCACCCCCAGTCTCTCACTGACCCCCCAGTCTCTCACTGACCCCCCAGTCTCTCACTCACCCCCAGTCTCTCACTCACCCCCAGTCTCTCACTCACTCCCAGTCTCTCACTCACCCCCAGTCTCTCACTCACCCCCAGTCTCTCACTCGCCCCCCAGTCTCTCATTTACCCCCAGTTTCTCACTCGCCCCCTGTCTCTCACTTCCCCCCCAGTCTCTCACTCACCCCCAGTCTCTCACTCACCCCCAGTCTCCCTCTCACCCGCAGTCTCTCCCTCGCCCGCAGTCTCCCACTCACTCCCAGTCACTCACTCACCCCCAGTCTCTCACTCACCCCCAGTCTCTCATTCCCCCCCAGTCTCTCACTCGCCCGCAGTCTCTCACTCACTCCCAGTCACTCACTCACCCCCAGTCTCTCACTCGCCCGCAGTCTCTCACTCACTCCCAGTCTTACACTTACTCCCAGTCTTTCACTCACCCCCAGTCTCTCACTCACCCCCAGTCTGTCACTCACCCCCAGTCACTCACTCACCCCCAGTCTCTCACTCACCCCCAGTCTCTCACTCCCCCACAGTCTCCCTCTCACCCCCAGTCTCTCACTCGCCCGCAGTCTCTCACTCACTCCCAGTCTTACACTCACTCCCAGTCTTTCACTCACCCCCAGTCTCTCACTCACCCCCAGGCTCTCACTCACCCCCAGTCTCTCACACACCCCCAGTGTCTCACTCACCCCCAGTCTCTCACTCACTCCCAGTCTCTCACTCACTCCCAGTCTCTCACTCACCCCCAGTCTCTCACTCACCCCCAGTCTCTCACTCACTCCCAGTCTCTCACTCACCCCCAGTCTCTCACTCACCCCCAGTCTCTCACTCACCCCCAGTCTCTCACTCACCCCCAGTCTCTCACTCACCCCCAGTCTCTCACTCACCCGCAGTCTCTCACTCACCCCCAGTCTCTCTCTCACCCCCAGTCTCTCACTCACCCCCAGTCTCTGACTCACCCCCAGTCTCTCACTCACCCCCAGTCTCTCACTCACTCACAGTCTCTCACTCACCCCCAGTCTCTCACTCACCCCCAGTCTCTCACTCACCCCCAGTCTCTCACTCACCCACAGTCTCTCACTCACCCCCAGTCTCTCACTCACTCCCAGTCTCTCACTCACCCCCAGTCTCTCACTCACTCACAGTCTCTCACTCACCCCCAGTCTCTCACTCGCCCCCAGTCTCTCACTCACTCACAGTCTCTCACTCACCCCCAGTCTCTCACTCACCCCCAGTCTCTCACTCACCCCCAGTCTCTCACTCACCCCCAGTCTTTCACTCACCCCCAGTTTCTCACTCACCCCCAGTCTCTCACTCACTCCCAGTCATTCACTGACCCCCAGTCTCTCACTCACCCCCAGTCTCTCACTCACCCCCAGTCTCTCACTCACCCCCAGTCTCTCACTCACTCCCAGTCTCTCACTCACCCCCAGTCTCTCACTCACCCCCAGTCTCTCACTCACTCCCAGTCTCTCACTCACTCCCAGTCTCTCACTCACTCCCAGTCTCTTACACACCCCCAGTCTCTCACTCACCCCAGTCTCTCACTCACCCCCAGTCTCTCACTCACCCCCAGTCTCTCACTCACCCCCAGTCTCTCACTCACCCCCAGTCTCTCACTCACCCCCAGTCTTTCACTCACCCCCAGTTTCTCACTCACCCCCAGTCTCTCACTCACTCCCAGTCACTCACTGACCCCCAGTCTCTCACTCACCCCCAGTCTCTCACTCACCCCCAGTCTCTCACTCACCCCCAGTTTCTCACTCACCCCCAGTCTCTCACTCACTCCCAGTCACTCACTGACCCCCAGTCTCTCACTCACCCCCAGTCTCTCACTCACCCCCAGTCTCTCACTCACCCCCAGTCTCTCACTCACCCCCAGTCTCTCACTCACTCCCAGTCTCTCACTCACCCCCAGTCTCTCACTCACCCCCAGTCTCTCACTCACTCCCAGTCTCTCACTCACCCCCAGTCTCTCACTCACCCCCAGTCTCTCACTCACCCCAGTCTCTCACTCACTCCCAGTCTCTCACTCACCCCCAGTCTCTCACTCACTCCCAGTCTCTCACTCACCCCCAGTCTCTCACTCACCCCCAGTCTCTCACTGACCCCCCAGTCTCTCACTCACCCCCAGTCTCTCACTCACCCCCAGTCTCTCACTCACTCCCAGTCTCTCACTCGCCCCCCAGTCTCTCACTCACCCCCAGTCTCTCATTCACCCCCAGTCTCTCACTCACCCCCAGTCTCTCACTCACTCCCAGTCTCTCACTCACCCCCAGTCTCTCACTCACCCCCAGTCTCTCACTCGCCCCCCAGTCTCTCATTTACCCCCAGTTTCTCACTCGCCCCCTGTCTCTCACTTCCCCCCCAGTCTCTCACTCACCCCCAGTCTCTCACTCACCCCCAGTCTCCCTCTCACCCGCAGTCTCTCCCTCGCCCGCAGTCTCCCACTCACTCCCAGTCACTCACTCACCCCCAGTCTCTCACTCACCCCCAGTCTCTCATTCCCCCCCAGTCTCTCACTCGCCCGCAGTCTCTCACTCACTCCCAGTCACTCACTCACCCCCAGTCTCTCACTCGCCCGCAGTCTCTCACTCACTCCCAGTCTTACACTTACTCCCAGTCTTTCACTCACCCCCAGTCTCTCACTCACCCCCAGTCTGTCACTCACCCCCAGTCACTCACTCACCCCCAGTCTCTCACTCACCCCCAGTCTCTCACTCCCCCACAGTCTCCCTCTCACCCCCAGTCTCTCACTCGCCCGCAGTCTCTCACTCACTCCCAGTCTTACACTCACTCCCAGTCTTTCACTCACCCCCAGTCTCTCACTCACCCCCAGGCTCTCACTCACCCCCAGTCTCTCACACACCCCCAGTGTCTCACTCACCCCCAGTCTCTCACTCACTCCCAGTCTCTCACTCACTCCCAGTCTCTCACTCACCCCCAGTCTCTCACTCACCCCCAGTCTCTCACTCACTCCCAGTCTCTCACTCACCCCCAGTCTCTCACTCACCCCCAGTCTCTCACTCACCCCCAGTCTCTCACTCACCCCCAGTCTCTCACTCACCCCCAGTCTCTCACTCACCCGCAGTCTCTCACTCACCCCCAGTCTCTCTCTCACCCCCAGTCTCTCACTCACCCCCAGTCTCTGACTCACCCCCAGTCTCTCACTCACCCCCAGTCTCTCACTCACTCACAGTCTCTCACTCACCCCCAGTCTCTCACTCACCCCCAGTCTCTCACTCACCCCCAGTCTCTCACTCACCCACAGTCTCTCACTCACCCCCAGTCTCTCACTCACTCCCAGTCTCTCACTCACCCCCAGTCTCTCACTCACTCACAGTCTCTCACTCACCCCCAGTCTCTCACTCGCCCCCAGTCTCTCACTCACTCACAGTCTCTCACTCACCCCCAGTCTCTCACTCACCCCCAGTCTCTCACTCACCCCCAGTCTCTCACTCACCCCCAGTCTCTCACTCACCCCCAGTCTCTCACTCACCCCCAGTCTCTCACTCACTCCCAGTCTCTCACTCACCCCCAGTCTCTCACTCACCCCCAGTCTCTCACTCACTCCCAGTCTCTCACTCACTCCCAGTCTCTCACTCACTCCCAGTCTCTTACACACCCCCAGTCTCTCACTCACCCCAGTCTCTCACTCACCCCCAGTCTCTCACTCACCCCCAGTCTCTCACTCACCCCCAGTCTCTCACTCACCCCCAGTCTCTCACTCACCCCCAGTCTTTCACTCTCCCCCAGTTTCTCACTCACCCCCAGTCTCTCACTCACTCCCAGTCACTCACTGACCCCCAGTCTCTCACTCACCCCCAGTCTCTCACTCACCCCCAGTCTCTCACTCACCCCCAGTTTCTCACTCACCCCCAGTCTCTCACTCACTCCCAGTCACTCACTGACCCCCAGTCTCTCACTCACCCCCAGTCTCTCACTCACCCCCAGTCTCTCACTCACCCCCAGTCTCTCACTCACCCCCAGTCTCTCACTCACTCCCAGTCTCTCACTCACTCCCAGTCTCTCACTCACTCCCAGTCTCTCACTCACCCCCAGTCTCTCACTCACCCCAGTCTCTCACTCACCCCCAGTCTCTCAATCACCCCCAGTCTCTCACTCACCCCCAGTCTCTCACTCACCTCCAGTCTCTCACTCACTCCCCAGTCTCTCACTCACCCCCAGTCTCTCACTCACCCCCAGTCTCTCACTCACTCCCAGTCTCTCACTCACCCCCAGTCTCTCACTCACCCCCAGTCTCTCACTCACTCCCCAGTCTCTCACTCACTCCCAGTCTCTCACTCACCCCCAGTATCTCACTCATACCCAGTCTCTCACTCACCCCCAGTCTCTCACTCACCCCCAGTCTCTCACTCACCCCCAGTCTCTCACTCACACCCAGTCTCTCACTCACCCCCAGTCTCTCACTCACTCCCAGTCTCTCACTCACCCCCAGTCTCTCACTCACCCCCAGTCTCTCACTCACCCCCAGTCTTTCACTTAGCCCAGTCTCTCACTCACCCCCAGTCTCTCACTCACTCCCAGTCACTCACTGACCCCCAGTCTCTCACTCGCCCCCAGTCTCTCACTCACTCACAGTCTCTCACTCACCCCCAGTCTCTCACTCACCCCCAGTCTCTCACTCACTCCCCAGTCACTCACTCACTCCCAGTCTCTCACTCACCCCCAGTCTCTCACTCACTCCCAGTCACTCACTCTCCCCCAGTCTCTCACTCACTCTCTGTCTCTCACTCACTCCCAGTCTCTCACTCACCCCCAGTCTCTCACTCACCCCCAGTCACTCACTCACCCCCAGTCTCTCACTCACCCCCAGTCTCTAACTCAACCCCCAGTCTCTCACTCACCCCCAGTCTCTCACTCACTCCCAGTCTCTCACTCACCCCCAGTGTCTCACTCACCCCCAGTCTCTCACTCACCCCCAGTCTCTCACTGACCCCCCAGTCTCTCACTCACCCCCAGTCTCTCACTCACTCCCAGTCTCTCACTCGCCCCCCAGTCTCTCACTCACCCCCAGTCTCTCACTCATCCCAGTCTCTCACTCACCCCCAGTCTCTCACTCACCCCCAGTCTCTCACTCACCCCCCAGTCTCTCACTCACCCCCAGTCTCTCAATCACTCCCAGTCTCTCACTCACCCCCAGTCTCTCACTCACCCACAGTCTCTCACTCACCCCCCAGTCTCTCACTCACCCCCAGTCTCTCACTCAATCCCAGTCTCTCACTCACCCCCAGTCTCTCACTCACCCCCAGTCTCTCACTCACCCCCAGTCTCTCACTCCCCCCAGTCTCTCACTCACCCCCAGTCTCTCACTCACTCCCAGTCTCTCACTCACCCCCAGTCTCTCACTCACCCCCAGTCTCTCACTCACCCCCAGTCTCTCACTCACTCCCAGTCTCTCACTCACTCCCAGTCTCTCGCTCCCCCCCAGTCTCTCACTCACCCCCAGTCTCTCACTCACCCCCAGTCTCTCACTGACCCCCAGTCTCTCACTCACCCCCAGTCTCTCACTCACCCCCAGTCTCTCACTGACCCCCAGTCTCTCACTCACTCCCAGTCTCTCACTCACTCCCAGTCTCTCGCTCCCCCCCAGTCTCTCACTCACCCCCAGTCTCTCACTCACCCCCAGTCTCTCACTCACTCCCAGTCTCACACTCACACCCAGTCTCTCACTCACCCCCAGTCTCTCACTCACCCCCAGTCTCTCACTCACCCGCAGTCTCTCACTCACTCCCAGTCTCTCACTCACCCCCAGTCTCTCACTCACCCCCAGTCTCTCACTCACCCCCATCTCTCACTCACCCCCAGTCTCTCACTCACCCCCCAGTCTCTCACTCACCCCCAGTCACTCACTCACCCCCATCTCTCACTCACCCCCAGTCTCTCACTCACTCCCAGTCTCTCACTCACCCCCAGTCTCTCACTCACCCCCAGTCTCTCACTCACCCCCAGTCTCTGACTCACCCCCAGTCTCTCACTCACCCCCAGTCTCTCACTCACCCCCCAGTCTCTCACACACTCCCAGTCTCTCACTCACCCCCAGTCTCGCACTCGCCCCCAGTCTCTCACTCACCCCCAGTCTCTCACTCCCCCCCAGTCTCTCACTCACCCCCAGTCTCTCACTCACCCCCAGTCTCTCACTCACCCCCAGTCTCTCACTCACCCCCCAGTCTCTCACACACTCCCAGTCACTCACTCACCCCCAGTCTCGCACTCGCCCCCAGTCTCTCACTCACCCCCAGTCTCTCACTCACCCCCAGTCTCTCACTCACCCCCAGTCTCTCACTCACTCCCAGTCTCTCACTCACTCCCACTCTCTCACTCACCCCCAGTCTCTCACTCACCCCCAGTCTCTCACTCACTCCCAGTCTCTCACTCACCCCCAATCTCTCACTCACCCCAGTCTCTCACTCACCCCCAGTCTCTCACTCACCCCCAGTCTCTCACTCACCCCCAGTCTCTCACTCGCCCCCAGTCTCTCACTCACCCCCGAGTCTCTCACTCACCCCCAGTCTCTCACTCACCCCCAGTCTCTCACTCACTCCCAGTCTCTCACTCACTCCCAGTCTCTCACTCACTCCTAGTCTCTCACTCACCCCCAGCCTCTCACTCACCCCCAGTCTCTCACTCACCCCCAGTCTCTCACTCACCCCCAGTCTCTCACTCACCCCCCAGTCTCTCACACACCCCCAGTCTCTCACTCACCCCCAGTCTCTCACTCACCCCCCAGTCTCTCACTCACCCCCAGTCTCTCACTCACCCCCAGCCTCTCACTCACCCCCGAGTCTCTCACTCACCCCCAGTCTCTCACTCACCCCCAGTCTCTCACTCACTCCCAGTCTCTCACTCACTCCCAGTCTCTCACTCACCCCAGTCTCTCACTCACCCGCAGTCTCTCACTCACTCCCAGTCTCTCACTCACCCTCAGTCTCTCACTCACCCCCAGTCGCTCACTCACCCCCAGTCTCTCACTCACCCCCAGTCTCTCACTCACCCCCAGTCTCTCACTCACCCCCAGTCTCTCACTCACTCCCAGTCTCTCACTCACTCCCAGTCTCTCACTCACTCCCAGTCTCTCACACACCCCCAGTCTCTCACTCACCCCCAGTCTCTCACTCACTCCCTGTCTCTCATTCACCCCCAGTCTCTCACTCGCCCCCAGTCTCTCACTCACCCCCAGTCTCTCACTCACCCCCAGTCTCTCACTCACTCCCAGCCTCTCACTCACCCCCACTCTCTCACACACCCCCAGTCTCTCACTCACTCCCAGTCTCTCACTCACCCCCCTGTCACTCTCTCAACCCCACTCTCTCACACACCCCCAGTCTCTCACTCACTCACAGTCTCTCACTCGCCCCCAGTCTCTCACTCACACCCAATCTCTCACTCACCCCCAGTCTCTCACTCACTCCCAGTCTCTCACTCACCCCCAGTCTCTCACTCACTCCCCAGTCTCTCACTCACCCCCAGTCTCTCATTTACCCCCAGTCTCTCACTCGCCCCCCAGTCTCTCATTTACCCCCAGTTTCTCACTCGCCCCCAGTCTCTCACTCCCCCCCCAGACTCTCACTCACCGCCAGTCTCTCACTCACCCCCAGTCTCCCTCTCACCCGCAGTCTCTCACTCGCCCGCAGTCTCTCACTCACTCCCAGTCACTCACTCACCCCCAGTCTCTCACTCACCCCCAGTTTCTCACTCACCCCCATTCTCTCACTCGCCCGCAGTCTCTCACTCACTCCCAGTCACTCACTCACCCCCAGTCTCTCACTCGCCCGCAGTCTCTCACTCACTCCCAGTCTTACACTTACTCCCAGTCTCTCACTCACCCCCAGTCACTCACTCAATACAATAATACAATACAAATCGCTTTATTGGCATGATAAGGTACATCTTATGTTGCCAAAGCATCAAAATACATTTATGGTTGAACACATAAACGCGGTCCCATTCATACAGTGTATAAACAGGTATATCCCTGAGTTTATAAATATATTTTCGCCTTGTTTATATATACTCTTATCTTAGTTTACTGGTTGTCCCTCTGTTCATGGCAAGCTGTAACATAGTGTGCCGCCAGTGTTACACAGCTTCTCTCCTCCCCCAGTAGGAATGGGAGTTTTTGGTTGTCAGTCAGATTTCTGAATTCAGGGCATATTTGTGAGAATTTTTGATAGAAATTCTCTCTGATGCCCTGATATTTTCCACAGGCTGTGAGGAAGTGCATCTCTGTCTCAACTACTCCCTGACTGCAGTGAGAGCATATCCTGTCTTCTCTTGGCAGCCTGGTCTGCCTGTGTCTGCCTTTTTCGATCGCTAGGCTATGTTCGCTAAGTCTGTACCTTGTCAAGGTTCTTCTCAGTTTGTTATCTTTTACCATGGTCAGGTAATCAGCTATGTTGTATTGTCTGTTTAGGGCCAAGTAGCAATTGAGTTTGCTTTGGGTTTTTGTTGTTTCTGCCCAATATGACAGATATTTTTCCTTTTGCTTAGCGACGATTGTGTTGGGTCGAATTCTTTGTGTTACCCTGTCACTGTCCTGGGGCTGGTTATTGTTAGTATTGTTATTAGTTACTTTATTGAGTCCCAGGACTAGTTGACTGAGGGTATTCTTCTTTATGGTCAGCTCTTGGCATTTCAGGGCGTCGTAGTGATAGCATTGGGGGTTGCTCATTTGTAGGTGATTCCAAAATTTGGTGGCTCTTTTTTGGATAGTGATTATTAATGGGTATTGGCCTAGTTCCGCCCTGCATGCGTTGTTTACTGTTTTCCTTTGAGTCCGGAGGATACTTTTACAGAATTCCGCATGTAGGATCTCAATTGGGTGTTTGTCCCATTTTGCAAAATCTTGTTGTGTTAGTGGTCCCCAGACTTCACTGCCATAGAGTTCAATTGGTTCAATTACTGATTTGAAAATTTTGAGCCTAATGCTAATTGGGATTTCTATTTGGATTGATTTTTTGATGGCATAGAAAGCCCTTCTTGCTTTCTCTTTCAGTTCATTCACAGCCAGTTTGAAGTTTCCCGTAGAACTGATTTTTAAGCCCAAGTATGTGTAGTGAGTGGTTTGTTCAATTTTGGTTGTTCCTACTGTGAAATTTATTGTGGGTCCATGTTGTTTGGATCTTTGCTGGAACACAAGGGGCTAGATTTTCAGTTGCTTGCGCCAGCAGTTAGCGCCTTAAGAGAAGTGATTTCCGGGCGCTATGCGTGTAGCGCCCGGGCGCAGCGCAGTTTGCGCCCCGCCCCAAATTAAGTTGCCCGTTAGCGCCGGCGCAAAGTTTAGCGCCCGCCCGGATGCGCGCGCAGAAAATGACGTCACATCCTCGTGCAACGCCCTTTGGCCGCCCCGATATCAAACTTCAGTCGGACCGCCCCATTGTGCGGCGGGCGGCCGGAGCGTTTGGAAAAAGGAACGCAACACAACCAGCGCGGGCCCCGGGGGGCGCTAATTAAAGGGACCGTCCTCTCCAGTATAAAGGCCATCCATTATTTCAGAAAACAGTCTTGTGCAACGCATTTCTGGAGACACAACAAGGAGGATAGCTAACTGGTTTCAAGCAGCAAGAGCCAGGTATTTTTGGACTCAGGCAACAGCGCTGCAAGTGGCCATTTGGAAATTAGAGTGTTTGCCAGGATTTGATGGGGGTTGCATGGGGTGCCAACGCGGAGCTGCAGCTCCATGTCCGTAGGGCTCGCAGACGCATTGTGAGAGGGGCAGCCCTGGCTAGAGGCAGAGGGGGCTACAGGCGTCGGCCACGTAGGCCTTACCCAGTCAGGCTATACCGCCAGCAGCGCTCCTACCTAAACATGAGTGCCGCGCGATGTGTTAAAAGGCTCCGATTCTGGAAGGGGGTGATTGCAGAGATCTGCCACCTGCTTCGCCGAGATCTGCGGCCAAAGCTCAGGTGCAGGACGTCTCTGTCGGTGGAAGTGAAGGTGACATTGGCATTGAACTTCTATGCCACCGGCTCCTTCCAATACGCTGCTGGGGACATAGCAAACATCTCCCAGTACGGCGCGCATCGCTGCATCCGCCAGGTGACCGAAGCACTGTTCAGAAGGAGAAGCCAATTCATCTCCTTCCCCATGGCCCTGGAGAGCCAGCATCAGCGCGCATTGGGATTTTCCAGACTCGGGGAATTCCCCTTGGTGCAGGGCGCCATTGACTGTACGCATGTGGCTTTGCGGGCCCCTCTGGAGCATGGCGAGCAGTATCGCAACAGGAAGGGCTACCATTCTCTGAATGTGCAGCTGGTCTGTGACCACAAGCAGCGCATCATGGCAGTCAATGCCAGCTTCCCAGGCAGCAGCCACGATGCCTTTATCCTGCGGCAGAGTACTGTGCATGACATGTTCCAGGCACAGCCTCCCCCAAGAGGATGGCTACTCGGGGACAAAGGCTATCCTTTGTGCACCTGGCTCATGACCCCGCTCCGCGCGCCCAGGACCGCTGCTGAAGAGGCCTACAACGAGAGCCATCAAACCACCCGCAACATCATCGAGCTAACTATTGGGGTCCTCAAGCAGCGGTTCCGCTGCCTTGATCGCTCCGGAGGAGCTCTCCAGTATTCGCCGGACCGGGTCTCCCAATTTGTGGTGGTTTGCTGCATGCTACACAACCTGGCTATCCGCAGGACTCAGGCACTGCCACCTGACGTTGGACCAGCACCTCAGGAGGAGGAGCAGGAGGAGCATGAGGAGGAGGAGGAGGAGGAGGAGGAGGAGCAGGAGTACGTTCCCAGGAGGGAGCGACCAGGGCCAAGGGCCGCACGACGCCACCTTATTACACGGTACTTCTAAGCCCCCTGTCAGGGAATGGCCAGGGGCCATGAGGGAAGATGAATGCAGCCGCTCCGCAAGCCCTCAGCCGGCGAAGCCAACAAACACTAAGAAGAACAACCATGGAGACTGCATGAATAAAGATAATTTTTTATTAAACAAAAATGAAAAGCCCTTCCCACATGAATCCCCAAAAACAATAAACGGGCCCCACAAAAAGCCCAACAAACGACTCACTCCCACAAACTGGGGAGGAGCCACTCCACCTTTATTGAAACCGGGCCTCAACGTCGGCCTAACGCAAAAAAAAAGCCCTCCAAAAGCACAACCATGGGCAAAATAAAGATGGCCACCGCCATATTAAAGGAAAGCTGGCCACACCCTCTACTGAGTGGCCCGCGAGGGCGAGACCTTGGCCAGCATTTTGCCTCCCCTGCCCTGCCTGCTGCTCCTTCGCAAGCTCTGCCCAGTGGCTGCTGCGAGGCTGGGGGAAGGCGCCTGAGGCTCAGATGCCCTTCCGCCAGATGCCGCTGGGGGGCGGCCTACACGGCGTTTGGGCCTCGAGGGGCCGTCTCCTGAGTGGCGCACCTGAGCCTGGCCACCATCAGCTGCAGCCGCTTGCCCTTGACGGCCCAGAGGGGGAATGGCGGCGACGGATGGCGCAATGTGGGCCAGCAGGCGTCTGGGATGCGCTGGCTGGTGCTGTGGCGCGGTGGCACTCGGCCGGGCCCGCACTGCAGGATCCGCAGCAATCAGCCGACGGCCGGCTTGCTGGGATGGTCCAGCGCGGCGCCTGCCCTGGCGATGCCTGCCTGAGACAGCGCGTGTGGCAGCAGTGAGTGGCCCTGTGGTCCTGGTGTGCGCGCGCATCACATCCGCCAGGGTCTTGACGGCATCAGTTAGCATGCGGCCAGTCGCGGCAGTTGCTGCCCCGAACTCGCGCACACTGGTCGCCAGCGACTCGATGGCCTCAGGCATGCGCCCCACCACGCTCATGAGCTCCGTGTGGCGCCGGTCCGAGTCGTCGGCCATCTGATCGAGCTTCCGCACCTCCTCCGAAGTGAAGGTGTCCGGACTGGAGTCGCGACTCTCCCGCTGGGGAGGAGGGGGCCGAACTAGGGGACCCTTGCCGCGTTGGTGACGGCGAGTGTGCCGAGCAGCAGCACTCCCCTCTGATCCTTCCCCCCTTTGGGGGAAGGCCGCGGGCCACGCGCACGGCTGCTGGGTGGCTGGACGCCACTGGTCCCCCAGAAGCTGCATTGCCCTGCGACAGTTCCTCCAGGCACTCGTCCAGTGAGGAGGTGTCGAGCATTTCCTCCTCTCCTGCGGGACGTGACTGTTCCCCCGAAGGTCCGGCTTGCTCCTCCTCCTCCTCCTGGTTGGAGGTGCTGTCACTGGCAGCCTCAGGGTCCTGGTCGTCACCAGCTGAAAGCAGGAATGCACAAGAGTAGCTTCAGAGTGAGGAGACGGCGTCAGCGAGGGAGTTAGGACTGGTGGGATTCAGCGCATTGTTGGGACAGTGGCAAAGGAGGTAGCTCGGATGGGCCAGTGCGACGCGAGAGGGCCAAAAGGCGAGGTCCTTACCATTGCCGGGCAGTGGAGGGTCGGATACACCGCACGCTGTGGGGACAATCACACGTGCTCCCATGAGCACACACACGCGCTCCTCCAGCTGAGTGAGCTTCTGCAGCTTGGCGCGGCCACCCCTGGCACGGGCCTGGCGATTAAACGCTACTTTAGCCTGCAAGAGAAAGGACGGGCTGTAAGTGCGCAGTGAAGCCCTGATGTAGTGTGCACTGCCTCCCATGGTGGAATAGCTTGGACAGAGTGAAGCCCTGATGTAGTGTGCACTGCCTCCCATGGTGGAATAGCTTGGACAGAGTGAAGCCCTGATGTAGTGTGCACTGCCTCCCATGGTGGAATAGCTTGGACAGAGTGAAGCCCTGATGTAGTGAGCACTGCCTCCCATGGTGGAATAGCTTGGCCAAAGTGTAGAGTGCCGAATGGCCATTTGATGCTCATGACTGTCCCAATGCTGCTGGCTGAGGGCTGGCCAAAAGGACTTTCAGGTCCCTTTGCCCATCATGTCAGGTGTACATGCAAGAATGAGGAGGAGACTGGAAAGGCTACTCACCCTCACAATCCTGGTCAGATCGTTGTATTTCTTACGGCATTGTGTGTGGGTCCTGGGGGCCTCGCCGGTGAACGTCACCCTCTGGGCGATCTGCTTCCAGGCTTTGGTGTAGTCGTGGTGGGTTGGATTCCTCCCACTGTCTGGAAACAAGATCTTGCGCCTCACCTCCAGAGCTGTGACCATGATGTCCAGATCACCCTCTGAGAAGCGCAGGGCACGCTGATGGGCCTTCTCTGGCGTTGCCATGACTCCCTGGGGCTGAGCAGTAGTGTTGAGGCCTCTTTGCAAGGCTGCAGTGTGCAGGGCGTGGCAGCAGACCAATTCGTCCCTTCCCCCTTTAAGAGCTGGTCGGCACCACGGGGTCTGCTGTCAGTGCAAAAATGACCGCACCCGTGCTGCGCCCCGCCTGGGCGCTATCCCTCTGGACCGCCGGCTTAGCGCCTAAAGAGAGTAGTGGAACGCCTCTTTTAGCGCTCCACCAACCTCTTAGGGCGAAGCCACTGAATTCCCGGCAACGGGGCGCTACTTTGGGGCGGGCGCTAACTTCGGGCGGGCGCTAAGGTTAGCGCCCCAAAACTGCCTATACTGAAAATCTAGCCCAAGGACTTTGGTTTTTTGGGGATTTATTGTCAGGGCCCAAGTCTGGCAGTACGACTCCAGCAGGTCCAGGTTCTGCTGTAGACCCTCCTTAGTTGGTGACAGCAGAACCAGGTCGTCGGCATAGAGGAGGAATTTAACCTTGGATTCATATCGGGTGACGCCGGGTGCTGTAGATTGTTCAAGTAGTTTTGCCAATCCATTAATGTAAATATTAAAGAGTGTCGGTGAGATTGGCGAGCCCTGCGTCACCCCCCACCCCTGTGGGAAGTATTTTGTTTGTTTGTCTCCAATTTTAACTGCACATTTATTGTTTGTATACATTGATTTAATTACATCATATGTTTTCCCTCCTACCCCGCTTTCGATAAGTTTCAGGAATAAACCGTCATGCCAGATGGAGTCGAAAGCCTTCTGGAAATCTACAAAGCATGCGTAGATTTTGCTTTTGTTATGGTGAACGTGTTTGTCAATTAGGGTCTGTAGGGTGAAGATATGATCGGATGTTCTATAGTTTGGCAGGAATCCAATTTGGCTTTTACTCAAGACATTGTGCTCTTCAAGGAAGTTTATAAGTCTTTTGTTTATGATGCTACAGAATACCTTCCCCAGGTTACTGTTTACACAGATGCCTCGATAGTTGTTTGGGTCGATTTTGTCCCCACTTTTGTATATGGGTGTTATGAGTCCTTTGTTCCAGATGTCAGGGAAATAACCGACACTCAGAACCAAGTTGAAGAGTTTTAGGATAGCCAGTTTCAGTTTGTCGTCTGCGTGTTTAATCATCTCGTTTAGTATGCCGTCTGTCCCGCAAGCTTTTCCTGGTCGCAGGTCCTTGAGTTTTTCAAGAAGTTCTTTTTCTGTTATTATGGCGTCTAGCGGGTTTTGGTTATCTTTTATGGCCATTTCAAGCTTTTCAAGTTTTTTGCGTATTTGGTGTTGCTCTGGTCCTAGTGTGTTTTTCTGGTATAATTTTTCAAAGTGGTTTACCCATGTGTCCCCATTTTGAATGGACAAATCGTCGTGTTGTTTTTTGTGTAGTGTTTTCAAGTTGTCCCAGAAACAATTCGACTCAATGGATTCCTCCATGGAGCTGAGTGTATTCTTAATAAATTGCTCTTTTTTGGTCCTGAGTGTGTTTCTGTATTGTGTTAGCGTCTGACAATAAGTAAGGCGTAATTCCTCGTTTTCTGGATGTCTGTGTTTTTGGTTTGATAGTTTTCTAAGTTTTTTCCTCATGTTATGGCAATCATGGTCAAACCATTTTTCATAGTTTTTTGTTTTGGGTTTGTTCTTGCAAGCTTTCAAGTTTGCATTTGTTGCCAAATTATCAAAAATATTGTTTAGTTTACTAACTGCCCGGTTTACGCCTTCTTTATTGTGAGTGTATATGTTATCCAGAAAGGTGTCTAAGAGAGCTTGAGTTGATGCATTGCTAATTGTTTTCTGGTATTTTTCCGTGTCGTTTTTGGCCCATCTGTACGATTTTTTGGTGTTGTACAGTTTACTGGGTTGTGTTTCTATGTTGTTTGTTTCTGTCTTTTTGAGAAACATAGTAATTTGACTGTGATCTGACAGTGTTGTTTGTGGTTTGACTGTGAATGCTCTGAAAGAGGATGGGTCCAAGTCTGTAATCATATAGTCTACTGTGCTGCAGCCAAGAGGTGAGCAGTAGGTCGATCTTCCTAGGAGGTCTCCTATGAACCTACCATTGACAATGTACAGACCCAGGTTTCGACAGAGCTGTAGTAGCTGTTTACCGTTGGTATTTGACTGCTTGTCGCAGTTATGCCTGTATGGAAGGGAAGGGATGTCAAAGTGGTTATTCCCGAATACGTAATTGTTTCCCTGATTATTGGTGAAGTCTGGTTCTTCGCCCGTTCTTGAATTGAGGTCCCCACAGATCAACACGTTCCCCTGGGCCTGGTATTGGATAATTTCCCCCTCCATGTTGGAGAAGGTGTCCTCTTTGTAGTACGGGGAATCGATTGGAGGGATATAAAGTGCGCAAATGTAAACATCTTGGGTGTTTGAGATAATCTCCCTCTCAAGTTTGAGCCACATATGGTTTTCGCCCTTTTTTATAAATTTGATGTAATTCTTAAGTTCTGTTTTAAACCAGATCAGTATGCCTCCGGAGTCTCTGCCTTGGGTTACACTTGGTAATTTATTGGAGGGGACCACTAGCTCAGTGTACCCTTGGGGACAGCCGGTGTGTCCTTTTCCTTTATACCAACTTTCCTGTAAAATGATAATATCTAGATCTTTAGTTTCCTCTATGAACTCTGGGGTCCTACTCTTCACTTCTCGCAGTGAAGAGCGTAGACCTTGGATATGCCAGGTCGAAATATATAAGGATTTCATGTTAAGTTTTATCTTTTTCTATGATAGGTTAAAGAGTGGTACGTGTTTGTCGTGTCTAAGTGTGGGGAAAAAAAAGATCACCCCAGTTGTCTACAAAAGTTAATACAATTTGGTTACAGTTCTTTCTATTAATTAGTCCTTGATCCATAAGGCGGAAGTAGATGCTGCTGCACATCTGCTTATTGTCTCTTAATGGATTGTTTCTGTCTGAGGTATTGCGTACGTCCTGTGCATCTCTCCCTCTGTCTGGCTGGTAGCGGTCCTATTCCCCTGTGGGACAGGAGTGGTGCAGGTCTGATAATGTTGTTTTGCATGGGGATCCTCTCCGGTCTCGGTTGGTGTGGTGGTGGTCTTTGTAGTGTTCCTGATATGTACCCCGCTGATCTCTGGTGGTCGGGGGGGGGTCCTCTTGGAGTCTGGGTATGGACCCGGTTAAAAGCGACGTCCTTCAGGGCTTTAGCAAAGATCGATATTTTTTGCCTTTGGATGTGGACGTGGTCGTAAAGACATTCTTCATCGAGGGTGGGGTGTTGGGCCAGGTGTACGTTGTGGTTTGATTCGCATTCTGTTGCTATGCTGGCATTTATCTCATGAATTGTGTTGTTGTTGAAGTCTGTTCTCGGCAATATTGTGGAAACAGTGATTCTAGTGTTTGGAAATGTACTGCTTGCCTTCCTAATCATTGCTCTGAGCGATGTTGCTACCTCTTTCTGTTTGGCCTTTAGGTCATTTGTGCCCGTGTGTATTATTATGTGTTGGGGGGAGCCTAATCTGGCTTTGGTCAGCCATCCCATGGCTCTGTCTGTTGTTGGGCACCAAATCTTTTCTACTTTACTTCTAGGGAAGAGCTTTTTCTCCCATAGAAATTTCCCATTTGAGTCTATGAGTATTACGACGTCAGCCTTGTTTGTGTTTACTGTCTGGTGGCTTTCGCCTGGACTCATAGTGTGTGTGCTGGGCTGGGGTGTCTGGTGTGTGCGTACCTCTTGTGAGCGGCTCGCTTGTGGTTCCATGGTGGTGGGGGAAGATTGCGAGTCAGCATGCTGGTCGGTCTGTGTGGCACCCCTTGTATTGTGTGTCTGTTGCTTTTGTTCCGTGTGGGAGTGCAGCCGTTCCGTCCGGCTCTGTCTTGTCTTATCTCTAGTCTCTGGTTGCTGGTCTAATGGTGTTTTCTCTCCTCTATGGCTCTCTTCTTTTTCCTGCAGCTCTTTCACCTGATTCTTAAGTAGATTCACCTGGTTATCAAGTCTAATCAGCTCTCTCTTGTGTCTCTCCCTCTCCTGCTTTTGTTTGTCATTCAATTTGAGGACCTCCTCTCTAAGTTTAACCATCTCTATCTCTAATTGATAAAATTTATCTTTTGGTTGTATCTGGCTGTGTGACCCCGGGGTATGTGTCTGGTCGGCCCTGGAAGGCTCACTCACTTCCTGGCTAAGCTGGTCGGCCCTGGAAGGCTCACTCATTTCCTGGCTATGCTGCTCTTCTCTTGGTGGGCTGGGAATGGTAGGGGAACTATGTGTGGCTTCCTCCGTGGTAGTTATGCTGGGGTTTGTCAGTTGTATCGTGTGGCTGTGGTTCCCCGGGGTTAGTGTCTGGTTTGAACTGTGTGGCTCGTTCATCCCTTGACCATGCAGATTTTCTCCTGGTAAGTTGTCAATGTTGGGGGGAGTGACTGTGAGTGGGGGGAGGGGGCCACCGTACGCCATCGTAACGCTTTTGAGGTGGCACTGGAAATCCAACCCCAGTAGAACGGCAGCTCAGAGGTCGGGCAGGACCAGGAGTTTAAAATTATTGAACACAGTCCCGTCTACTACTAGTGTCACCACGCAGTAGCCGCCAATGTCCGCTGACTGGGACTCGGAGGCCACTCACCCCCAGTGCCTCACTCACCCCCTGGCTCTCACTCACTCCCTGTCTTACACTTACTCCCAGTCTTTCACTCACCCCCAGTCTCTCACTCACCCCCAGTCTCTCACTCACCCCCAGTCACTCACTCACCCCCAGTCTCTCACTCCCCCCCAGTCTCCCTCTCACCCCCAGTCTCTCACTCGCCCGCAGTCTCTCACTCACTCCCAGTCTTACACTCACTCCCAGTCTTTCACTCACCCCCAGTCTCTCACTCACCCCCAGTCTCTCACTCACCCCCAGTCTCTCACACACCCCCAGTGTCTCACTCACCCCTAGTCTCTCACTCACTCCCAGTCTCTCACTCACTCCCAGTCTCTCACTCACCCCCAGTCTCTCACTCACCCCCAGTCTCTCACTCACGCCCAGTCTCTCACTCACCCCCAGTCTCTCACTCACCCCCAGTCTCTCACTCACCCCCAGTCTCTCACTCACCCCCAGTCTCTCACTCACCCCCAGTCTCTCACTCACCCCCAGTCTCTCACTCACTCCCCAGTCTCTCACTCACTCCCAGTCTCTCACTCACCCCCAGTCTCTCACTCACCCCCAGTCTCTCACTCACCCCCAGTCTCTCACTCACCCCCAGTCTCTCACTCACCCCCAGTCTCTCACTCACTCCCCAGTCTCTCACTCACTCCCAGTCTCTCACTCACTCCCAGTCTCTCACTCACCCCCAGTCTCTCACGAACCCCCAGTCTCTCACTTACGCCCAGTCTCTCACTCACCCCCAGACTCTCACTCACTCCCAGTCTCTCACTCAGTCCCAGTCTCTCACACACCCCTAGTCTCTCACTCACCCCCAGTCTCTCACTCACCCGCAGTCTCTCACTCTCCCCCAGTCTCTCATTCACTCCCAGTCTCTCACTCACCCCCAGTCTCTCACTCACCCCCAGACTCTCACTCATCCCCAGTCTCTCACTCACCCCCAGTCTCTCACTCGCCCCAGTCTCTCACTAACCCCCAGTCTCTCACTCGCCCCCAGTCTCTCACTCACCCCCAGTCTCTCACTCACTCCCAGTCTCTCACTCACCACCAGTCCCTCACTCACCCCCAGTCTCTCACTCACTCCCAGTCTCTCACTCACCCCCAGTCACTCACTCACCCCCAGTCTCTCACTCACCCCCAGGCTCTCACTCACTCCCTGTCTCTCACTCACCCCCAGTCCCTCACTCCCCCCCAGTCTCCCTCTCACCCCCAGTCTCTCACTCACCCGCAGTCTCTCACTCACTCCCAGTCTTACACTCACTCCCAGTCTCTCAGTCACCCCCAGTCTCTCACTCACCCCCAGTCTCTCACTCACCCCCAGTCTCTCACTCACCCCAAGTCTCTCACTCACCCCCAGTCTCTCACACACCCCCAGTGTCTCACTCACCCCCAGTCTCTCACTCACCCCCAGTCTCTCACTCACCCCCAGTCTCTCATTCACCCCCAGTCTCTCACTCACCCCCAGTCTCTCACTCACCCCAATCTCTCACTCACCCCCAGTCTCTCACTCACCCCCAGTCTTTCACTCACCCCCAGTCTCTCACTCACCCCAGTCTCTCACTCACTCCCAGTCACTCACTGACCCCCAGTCTCTCACTCGCCCCCAGTCTCTCACTCACTCACAGTCTTTCACACACCCCCAGTCTCTCACTCACCCCCAGTCTCTCACTCACTCCCCAGTCACTCACTCACCCCCAGTCTCTCACTCACCCCCAGTCTCTCACACACTCGCAGTCTCTCACTCACCCCCTGTCTCTCACTCACTCTCTGTCTCTCACTCACTCCCAGTCTCTCACTCACCCCCAGTCTCTCACTCACCCCCAGTCTCTCACTCACCCCCGAGTCTCTCACTCACCCCCAGTCTCTCACTCACCCCCAGTCTCTCACTCACTCCCAGTCTCTCACTCACTCCCAGTCTCTCACTCACTCCCAGTCTCTCACTCACTCCCAGTCTCTCACTCACCCCCAGTCTCTCACTCACCCCCAGTCTCTCACTCACCCCCAGTCTCTCACTCACCCCCAGTCTCTCACTCACCCCCAGCCTCTCACTCACCCCCGAGTCTCTCACTCACCCCCAGTCTCTCACTCACCCCCAGTCTCTCACTCACTCCCAGTCTCTCACTCACTCCCAGTCTCTCACTCACCCCCAGGCTCTCACTCACCCCCAGTCTCTCACTCACTCCCAGTCTCTCACTCAGCCTCAGTCTCTCACTCACCCCCAGTCGCTCACTCACCCCCAGTCTCTCACTCACCCCCAGTCTCTCACTCACCCCCAGTCTCTCACTCACTCCCAGTCTCTCACTCACCGCCTGTCTCTCACTCACCCCCAGTCTCTCACTCACCCCCAGTCTCTCACTCACTCCCAGTCTCTCACTCACCCCCAGTCTCTCACTCGCCCCCAGTCTCTCACTCACCCCCAGTCTCTCACTCGCCCCAGTCTCTCCCTCACTCCCAGTCTCTCACTCACCCCCAGTCTCTCACTCACCCCCAGTCTCTCACTCACCCCCAGTCTCTCACTCACCCCCAGTCTCTCACTCACCCCCAGTCTCTCACTCACTCCCAGTCTCTCACTCACTCCCAGTCTCTCACTCACCCCCAGTCTCTCACTCACCCCCAGTCTCTCACTCACTCCCAGTCTCTCACTCACCCCCAGTCTCTCACTCGCCCCCAGTCTCTCCCTCACTCCCAGTCTCTCACTCACCCCCAGTCTCTCACTCACCCCCAGTCTCTCACTCACCCCCAGTCTCTCACTCACCCCCAGTCTCTCACTCACTCCCAGTCTCTCACTCACCCCCAGTCTCTCACTCACCCCCAGTCTCTCACTCACCCCAGTCTCTCACTCACCCCCAGTCTCTCACTCACCCCCAGTCTCTCACTCACCCCCCAATCTCTCACTCACCCCCAGTCTCTCACTCACCCCCCAGTCTCTCACACACTCCCAGTCTCTCACTCACCCCCAGTCTCACACTCGCCCCCAGTCTCTCACTCACCCCCAGTCTCTCACTCACCCCCAGTCTCTCACACCCCCCCAGTCTCTCACTCACCCCCAGTCTCTCACTCACTCCCAGTCTCTCACTCACTCCCACTCTCTCACTCACCCCAGTCTCTCACTCACCCCCAGTCTCTCACTCACTCCCAGTCTCTCACTCACCCCCAGTCTCTCACTCACCCCCAGTCTCTCACTCACCCCCAGTCTCTCACTCACTCCCAGTCTCTCACTCACCCCCAGTCTCTCACTCACCCCCCAGTCTCTCACTCACCCCCAGTCTCTCACTCAATCCCAGTCTCTCACTCACCCCCAGTCTCTAACTCACCCCCAGTCTCTCACTCACCCCAGTCTCTCACTCACTCCCAGTCTCTCACTCACCCCCAGTCTCTCACTCACTCCCAGTCTCTCACTCACACGCAGTCTCTCACTCACCCCCAGTCTCTCACTCACCCCCAGTCTCTCACTCACCCCCAGTCTCTCACTCACCCCCAGTCTCTCACTCACTCCCAGTCTCTCACTCACTCCCAGTCTCTCACTCACCCCCAGTCTCTCACTCACCCCCAGTCTCTCACTCACCCCCAGTCACTCACTCACCCCCAGTCTCTCACTCACTCCCAGTCTCTCACTCACCCCCCAGTCTCTCACTCACCCCCAGTCTCTCACTCACTCCCAGTCTCTCACTCACCCCAGTCACTCACTCACCCCCAGTCTCTCACTCACCCCCAGTCTCTCACTGACCCCCCAGTCTCTCACTCACCCCCAGTCTCTCACTCACTCCCAGTCTCTCACTCGCCCCCCAGTCTCTCACTCACCCCCAGTCTCTCACTCACCCCCAGTCTCTCACTCACCCCCAGACTCTCACTCACCCCCAGTCTCTCACTAACCCCCCAGTTTCTCACTCACCCCCAGTCTCTCACTCACTCCCAGTCTCTCACTCACCCCCAGTCTCTCACTCACCCCCAGTCTCTCACTCACTCCCAGTCTCTCACTCACCCCCAGTCTCTCACTCGCCCCCAGTCTCTCCCTCACTCCCAGTCTCTCACTCACCCCCAGTCTCTCACTCACCCCCAGTCTCTCACTCCCCCCAGACTCTCACTCACCCCCAGTCTCTCACTCACTCCCAGTCTCTCACTCACCCCCAGTCTCTCACTCACCCCCAGTCTCTCACTCACCCCCAGTCTCTCACTCACCCCCAGTCTCTCACTCACGCCCCAGTCTCTCACTCACCCCAGTCTCTCACTCACCCCCCAGTCTCTCACACACTCCCAGTCTCTCACTCACCCCCAGTCTCGCACTCGCCCCCAGTCTCTCACTCACCCCCAGTCTCTCACTCACCCCCATTCTCTCACTCACCCCCAGTCTCTCACTCACTCCCAGTCTCTCACTCACTCCCACTCTCTCACTCACCCCCAGTCTCTCACTCACCCCCAGTCTCTCACTCACTCCCAGTCTCTCACTCACTCCCAGTCTCTCACTCACTCCCAGTCTCTCACTCACTCCCAGTCTCTCACTCACCCCCAGTCTCTCACTCACCCCCAGTCTCTCACTCAGCCCCAGCCTCTCACTAACCCCCGAGTCTCTCACTCACCCCCAGTCTCTCACTCACCCCCAGTCTCTCACTCACTCCCAGTCTCTCACTCACTCCCAGTCTCTCACTCACCCCCAGTCTCTCACTCACCCCCAGTCTCTCACTCACTCCCAGTCTCTCACTCACCCCCAGTCTCTCACTCGCCCCCAGTCTCTCACTCACCCCCAGTCTCTCACTCGCCCCCAGTCTCTCCCTCACTCCCAGTCTCTCACTCACCCCCAGTCTCTCACTCACCCCCAGTCTCTCACTCACCCCCAGTCTCTCACTCACCCCCAGTCTCTCACTCACCCCCAGTCTCTCACTCACCCCCAGTCTCTCACTCACTCCCAGTCTCTCACTCACCCCCAGTCTCTCACTCACCCCCAGTCTCTCACTCACCCCCCAGTCTCTCACTCACCCCCAGTCGCTCACTCACCCCCCAGTCTCTCACACACTCCCAGTCTCTCACTCACCCCCAGTCTCACACTCGACCCCAGTCTCTCACTCACCCCCAGTCTCTCACTCCCCCCCAGTCTCTCACTCACCCCCAGTCTCTCACTCACTCCCAGTCTCTCACTCACTCCCACTCTCTCACTCACCCCCAGTCTCTCACTCACCCCCAGTCTCTCACTCACTCCCAGTCTCTCACTCACCCCCAGTCTCTCACTCACCCCCAGTCTCTCACTCACCCCCAGCCTCTCACTCACCCCCGAGTCTCTCACTCACCCCCAGTCTCTCACTCACCCCCAGTCTCTCACTCACTCCCAGTCTCTCACTCACTCCCAGTCTCTCACTCACTTCTAGTCTCTCACTCACCCCCAGTCTCTCACTCACCCCCAGTCTCTCACTCACCCCCAGTCTCTCACTCACTCCCAGTCTCTCACTCACCCCCAGTCGCTCACTCACCCCCAGTCTCTCACGCACCCCCAGTCTCTCACTCACCCCCAGTCTCTCACTCACCCCCAGCCTCTCACTCACCCCCGAGTCTCTCACTCACCCCCAGTCTCTCACTCACCCCCAGTCTCTCACTCACTCCCAGTCTCTCACTCACTCCCAGTCTCTCACTCACCCCCAGTCTCTCACTCACCCCCAGTCGCTCACTCACCCCCAGTCTCTCACTCACCCCCAGTCTCTCACTCACCCCCAGTCTCTCACTCACCCCCAGTCTCTCACTCACCCCCAGTCTCTCACTCACTCCCAGTCTCTCACTCACTCCCAGTCTCTCACTCACTCCCAGTCTCTCACTCACTCCCAGTCACTCAATCACCGCCAGTCTCTCACTCACTCCCAGTCTCTCACTCACCCCCAGTCTCTCACTCACTCCCTGTCTCTCACTCACCCCCAGTCTCTCACTCTCCCCCAGTCTCTCACTCACTCCCAGTCTCTCACTCACCCCCAGTCTCTCACTCACCCCCAGTCTCTCACTCACCCCCAGTCTCTCACTCACTCCCAGTCTCTCACTCACTCCCAGTCTCTCACTCACTCCCAGTCTCTCACTCACCCCCAGTCTCTCACTCGCCCCCAGTCTCTCCCTCACTCCCAGTCTCTCACTCACCCCCAGTCTCTCACTCACCCCCAGTCTCTCACTCCCCCCAGTCTCTCACTCACCCCCAGTCTCTCACTCACTCCCAGTCTCTCACTCACCCCCAGTCTCTCACTCACCCCCAGTCTCTCACTCACCCCCAGTCTCTCACTCACCCCCAGTCTCTCACTCACGCCCCAGTCTCTCACTCACCCCAGTCTCTCACTCACCCCCCAGTCTCTCACACACTCCCAGTCTCTCACTCACCCCCAGTCTCGCACTCGCCCCCAGTCTCTCACTCACCCCCAGTCTCTCACTCACCCCCAGTCTCTCACTCACCCCCAGTCTCTCACTCACTCCCAGTCTCTCACTCACTCCCACTCTCTCACTCACCCCCAGTCTCTCACTCACCCCCAGTCTCTCACTCACTCCCAGTCTCTCACTCACTCCCAGTCTCTCACTCACTCCCAGTCTCTCACTCACTCCCAGTCTCTCACTCACCCCCAGTCTCTCACTCACCCCCAGTCTCTCACTCAGCCCCAGCCTCTCACTAACCCCCGAGTCTCTCACTCACCCCCAGTCTCTCACTCACCCCCAGTCTCTCACTCACTCCCAGTCTCTCACTCACTCCCAGTCTCTCACTCACCCCCAGTCTCTCACTCACTCCCAGTCTCTCACTCACTCCCACTCTCTCACTCACCCCCAGTCTCTCACTCACCCCCAGTCTCTCACTCACTCCCAGTCTCTCACTCACTCCCAGTCTCTCACTCACTCCCAGTCTCTCACTCACTCCCAGTCTCTCACTCACCCCCAGTCTCTCACTCACCCCCAGTCTCTCACTCAGCCCCAGCCTCTCACTAACCCCCGAGTCTCTCACTCACCCCCAGTCTCTCACTCACCCCCAGTCTCTCACTCACTCCCAGTCTCTCACTCACTCCCAGTCTCTCACTCACCCCCAGTCTCTCACTCACCCCCAGTCTCTCACTCACTCCCAGTCTCTCACTCACCCCCAGTCTCTCACTCGCCCCCAGTCTCTCACTCACCCCCAGTCTCTCACTCGCCCCCAGTCTCTCCCTCACTCCCAGTCTCTCACTCACCCCCAGTCTCTCACTCACCCCCAGTCTCTCACTCACCCCCAGTCTCTCACTCACCCTCAGTCTCTCACTCACCCCCAGTCTCTCACTCACCCCCAGTCTCTCACTCACTCCCAGTCTCTCACTCACCCCCAGTCTCTCACTCACCCCCAGTCTCTCACTCACCCCCCAGTCTCTCACTCACCCCCAGTCTCTCACTCACCCCCCAGTCTCTCACACACTCCCAGTCTCTCACTCACCCCCAGTCTCACACTCGACCCCAGTCTCTCACTCACCCCCAGTCTCTCACTCACCCCCAGTCTCTCACTCCCCCCCAGTCTCTCACTCACCCCCAGTCTCTCACTCACTCCCAGTCTCTCACTCACTCCCACTCTCTCACTCACCCCCAGTCTCTCACTCACTCCCAGTCTCTCACTCACTCCCAGTCTCTCACTCACCCCCAGTCTCTCACTCACCCCCAGTCTCTCACTCACCCCCAGCCTCTCACTCACCCCCGAGTCTCTCACTCACCCCCAGTCTCTCACTCACCCCCGTCTCTCACTCACTCCCAGTCTCTCACTCACTCCCAGTCTCTCACTCACTTCTAGTCTCTCACTCACCCCCAGTCTCTCACTCACCCCCAGTCTCTCACTCACCCCCAGTCTCTCACTCACTCCCAGTCTCTCATTCACCCCCAGTCGCTCACTCACCCCCAGTCTCTCACGCACCCCCAGTCTCTCACTCACCCCCAGTCTCTCACTCACCCCCAGCCTCTCACTCACCCCCGAGTCTCTCACTCACCCCCAGTCTCTCACTCACCCCCAGTCTCTCACTCACTCCCAGTCTCTCACTCACTCCCAGTCTCTCACTCACCCCCAGTCTCTCACTCACCCCCAGTCGCTCACTCACCCCCAGTCTCTCACTCACCCCCAGTCTCTCACTCACCCCCAGTCTCTCACTCACCCCCAGTCTCTCACTCACCCCCAGTCTCTCACTCACTCCCAGTCTCTCACTCACTCCCAGTCTCTCACTCACTCCCAGTCTCTCACTCACTCCCAGTCACTCAATCACCGCCAGTCTCTCACTCACTCCCAGTCTCTCACTCACCCCCAGTCTCTCACTCACTCCCTGTCTCTCACTCACCCCCAGTCTCTCACTCTCCCCCAGTCTCTCACTCACTCCCAGTCTCTCACTCACCCCCAGTCTCTCACTCACCCCCAGTCTCTCACTCACTCCCAGTCTCTCACTCACTCCCAGTCTCTCACTCACCCACAGTCTCTCACTCACCCCCAGTCTCTCACTCACCCCCTGTCTCTCACACACCCCCAGTCTCTCACTCACCCCCAGTCTCTCACTCACTCCCAGTCTCTCACACACACCCAGTCTCTCACTCACCCCCAGTCTCTCACTCACTCCCAGTCTCTCACTCACCCCCAGTCTCTCACTCGCCCCCAGTCTCACACTCACCCCCAGTCTCTCACTCACCCCCAGTCTCTCACTCACTCCCAGCCTCTCACTCACCCCCACTCTCTCACACACCCCCAGTCTCTCACTCACTCCCAGTCTCTCACTCACCCCCCTGTCTCTCTCTCAACCCCACTCTCTCACACACCCCCAGTCTCTCACTCACTCCCAGTCTCTCACTCGCCCCCAGTCTCTCACTCACACCCAGTCTCTCACTCACCCCCAGTCTCTCACTCACTCCCAGTCTCTCACTCACCCCCAGTCTCTCACTCACTCCCCAGTCTCTCACTCACCCCCAGTCTCTCATTTACCCCCAGTCTCTCACTCGCCCCCCAGTCTCTCATTTACCCCCAGTTTCTCACTCGCCCCCAGTCTCTCACTCCCCCCCCAGTCTCTCACTCACCCCCAGTCTCTCACTCACCCCCAGTCTCCCTCTCACCCGCAGTCTCTCACTCGCCCGCAGTCTCTCACTCACTCCCAGTCACTCACTCACCCCCAGTCTCTCACTCACCCCCAGTCTCTCACTCACCCACAGTCTCTCACTCGCCCGCAGTCTCTCACTCACTCCCTGTCTTACACTTACTCCCAGTGTTTCACTCACCCCCAGTCTCTCACTCACCCCCAGTCTCTCACTCACCCCCAGTCACTCACTCACCCCCAGTCTCTCACTCGCCCCCTGGCTCTCACTCACTCCCTGTCTCTCACTCACCCCCAGTCTCTCACTCACCCCCAGTCTCTCACTCGCCCGCAGTCTCTCACTCACTCCCAGTCTTACACTCACCCCCAGTCTCTCACTCGCCCGCAGTCTCTCACTCACTCCCAGTCACTCACTCACCCCCAGTCTCTCACTCGCCCGCAGTCTCTCACTCACTCCCAGTCTTACACTTACTCCCAGTCTTTCACTCAGCCCCAGTCTCTCACTCACCCCCAGTCTCTCACTCACCCCCAGTCACTCACTCACCCCCAGTCTCTCACTCACCCCCAGTCACTCACTCACCCCCAGTCTCTCACTCACCCCCAGTCACTCACTCACCCCCAGTCTCTCACTCACCCCCTGGCTCTCACTCACTCCCTGTCTTACACTTACTCCCAGTCTTTCTCTCACCCCCAGTCACTCACTCACCCCCAGTCTCTCACTCACCCCCAGTCACTCACTCACCCCCAGTCTCTCACTCACCCCCTGGCTCTCACTCACTCCCTGTCTCTCACTCACCCCCAGTCTCTCACTCACCCCCAGTCTCTCACTCGCCCGCAGTCTCTCACTCACTCCCAGTCTTAGACTCACCCCCAGTCTCTCACTCGCCCGCAGTCTCTCACTCACTCCCAGTCTTACACTTACTCCCACTCTTTCACTCACCCCCAGTCTCTCACTCACCCCCAGTCTCTCACTCACCCCCAGTCTCTCACTCACACCCAGTCTCTCACTCACCCCCAGTCTCTCACTCACTCCCAGTCTCTCACTCACCACCAGTCTCTCACTCACTCCCCAGTCTCTCATTCTCCCCCAGTCTCTCATTTACCCCCAGTCTCTCACTCGCCCCCCAGTCTCTCATTTACCCCCAGTTTCTCACTCGCCCCCAGTCTCTCACTCCCCCCCAGTCTCTCACTCACCCCCAGTCTCTCACTCACCCCCAGTCTCCCTCTCACCCGCAGTCTCTCACTCGCCCGCAGTCTCTCACTCACTCCCAGTCACTCACTCACCCCCAGTCTCTCACTCACCCCCAGTCTCTCACTCACCCCCAGTCTCTCACTCGCCCGCAGTCTCTCACTCACTCCCAGTCACTCACTCACCCCCAGTCTCTCACTCGCCCGCAGTCTCTCACTCACTCCCAGTTTTACACTTACTCCCAGTCTTTCACTCACCCCCAGTCTCTCACTCACCCCCAGTCTCTCACTCACCCCCAGTCACTCACTCACCCCCAGTCTCTCACTCACCCCCTGGCTCTCACTCACTCCCTGTCTTACACTTACTCCCAGTCTTTCACTCACCCCCAGTCTCTCACTCACCCCCAGTCTCTCACTCACCCCCAGTCACTCACTCACCCCCAGTCTCTCACTCACCCCCTGGCTCTCACTCACTCCCTGTCTCTCACTCACCCCCAGTCTCTCACTCACCCCCAGTCTCTCACTCGCCCGCAGTCTCTCACTCACTCCCAGTCTTTCACTCACCCCCAGTCTCTCACTCACCCCCAGTCTCTCACTCGCCCGCAGTCTCTCACTCACTCCCAGTCTTAGACTCACCCCCAGTCTCTCACTCGCCCGCAGTCTCTCACTCACTCCCAGTCTTACACTTACTCCCACTCTTTCACTCACCCCCAGTCTCTCACTCACCCCCAGTCTCTCACTCACCCCCAGTCTCTCACTCACACCCAGTCTCTCACTCACCCCCAGTCTCTCACTCACTCCCAGTCTCTCACGCACCACCAGTCTCTCACTCACTCCCCAGTCTCTCATTCACCCCCAGTCTCTCATTTACCCCCAGTCTCTCACTCGCCCCCCAGTCTCTCATTTACCCCCAGTTTCTCACTCGCCCCCAGTCTCTCACTCCCCCCCAGTCTCTCACTCACCCCCAGTCTCTCACTCACCCCCAGTCTCCCTCTCACCCGCAGTCTCTCACTCGCCCGCAGTCTCTCACTCACTCCCAGTCACTCACTCACCCCCAGTCTCTCACTCACCCCCAGTCTCTCACTCGCCCGCAGTCTCTCACTCACTCCCAGTCACTCACTCACCCCCAGTCTCTCACTCGCCCGCAGTCTCTCACTCACTCCCAGTTTTACACTTACTCCCAGTCTTTCACTCACCCCCAGTCTCTCACTCACCCCCAGTCTCTCACTCACCCCCAGTCACTCACTCACCCCCAGTCTCTCACTCACCCCCAGTCACTCACTCACCCCCAGTCTCTCACTCACCCCCAGTCACTCACTCACCCCCAGTCTCTCACTCATCCCCTGGCTCTCACTCACTCCCTGTCTTACACTTACTCCCAGTCTTTCACTCACCCCCAGTCACTCACTCACCCCCAGTCTCTCACTCACTCCCCAGTCTCTCATTCACCCCCAGTCTCTCATTTACCCCCAGTCTCTCACTCGCCCCCCAGTCTCTCATTTACCCCCAGTTTCTCACTCGCCCCCAGTCTCTCACTCCCCCCCAGTCTCTCACTCACCCCCAGTCTCTCACTCACCCCCAGTCTCCCTCTCACCCGCAGTCTCTCACTCGCCCGCAGTCTCTCACTCACTCCCAGTCACTCACTCACCCCCAGTCTCTCACTCACCCCCAGTCTCTCACTCACCCCCAGTCTCTCACTCGCCCGCAGTCTCTCACTCACTCCCAGTCACTCACTCACCCCCAGTCTCTCACTCGCCCGCAGTCTCTCACTCACTCCCAGTTTTACACTTACTCCCAGTCTTTCACTCACCCCCAGTCTCTCACTCACCCCCAGTCTCTCACTCACCCCCAGTCACTCACTCACCCCCAGTCTCTCACTCACCCCCTGGCTCTCACTCACTCCCTGTCTTACACTTACTCCCAGTCTTTCACTCACCCCCAGTCTCTCACTCACCCCCAGTCTCTCACTCACCCCCAGTCACTCACTCACCCCCAGTCTCTCTCTCACCCCCTGGCTCTCACTCACTCCCTGTCTCTCACTCACCCCCAGTCTCTCACTCACCCCCAGTCTCTCACTCGCCCGCAGTCTCTCACTCACTCCCAGTCTTTCACTCACCCCCAGTCTCTCACTCACCCCCAGTCTCTCACTCGCCCGCAGTCTCTCACTCACTCCCAGTCTTAGACTCACCCCCAGTCTCTCACTCGCCCGCAGTCTCTCACTCACTCCCAGTCTTACACTTACTCCCACTCTTTCACTCACCCCCAGTCTCTCACTCACCCCCAGTCTCTCACTCACCCCCAGTCTCTCACTCACACCCAGTCTCTCACTCACCCCCAGTCTCTCACTCACTCCCAGTCTCTCACTCACCACCAGTCTCTCACTCACTCCCCAGTCTCTCATTCACCCCCAGTCTCTCATTTACCCCCAGTCTCTCACTCGCCCCCCAGTCTCTCATTTACCCCCAGTTTCTCACTCGCCCCCAGTCTCTCACTCCCCCCCAGTCTCTCACTCACCCCCAGTCTCTCACTCACCCCCAGTCTCCCTCTCACCCGCAGTCTCTCACTCGCCCGCAGTCTCTCACTCACTCCCGGTCACTCACTCACCCCCAGTCTCTCACTCACCCCCAGTCTCTCACTCGCCCGCAGTCTCTCACTCACTCCCAGTCACTCACTCACCCCCAGTCTCTCACTCGCCCGCAGTCTCTCACTCACTCCCAGTTTTACACTTACTCCCAGTCTTTCACTCACCCCCAGTCTCTCACTCACCCCCAGTCTCTCACTCACCCCCAGTCACTCACTCACCCCCAGTCTCTCACTTACCCCCAGTCACTCACTCACCCCCAGTCTCTCACTCACCCCCAGTCACTCACTCACCCCCAGTCTCTCACTCATCCCCTGGCTCTCACTCACTCCCTGTCTTACACTTACTCCCAGTCTTTCACTCACCCCCAGTCACTCACTCACCCCCAGTCTCTCACTCACCCCCAGTCACTCACTCACCCCCAGTCACTCACTCACCCCCAGTCTCTCACTCAACCCCTGGCTCTCACTCACTCCCTGTCTCTCACTCACCCCCAGTCTCTCACTCACCCCCAGTCTCTCACTCGCCCGCAGTCTCTCACTCACTCCCAGTCTTACACTCACCCCCAGTCTCTCACTCGCCCGCAGTCTCTCACTCACTCCCAGTCACTCACTCACCCCCAGTCTCTCACTCGCCCGCAGTCTCTCACTCACTCCCAGTCTTATACTTACTCCCAGTCTTTCACTCACCCCCAGTCTCTCACTCACCCCCAGTCTCTCACTCACCCCCAGTCACTCACTCACCCCCAGTCTCTCACTCATCCCCTGGCTCTCACTCACTCCCTGTCTTACACTTACTCCCAGTCTTTCACTCACCCCCAGTCTCTCACTCACCCCCAGTCTCTCACTCACCCCCAGTCACTCACTCACCCCCAGTCTCTCACTCACCCCCAGTCTCTCACTCACTCCCAGTCTTACACTCACTCCCAGTCTTTCACTCACCCCCAGTCTCTCACTCACCCCCAGTCCCTCACTCACCCCCAGTCTCTCACTCACCCCCAGTCTCTCACTCACCCCAGTCACTCACTCACCCCCAGTCTCTCACTCACCCCCAGGCTCTCACTCACCCCCAGTCTCTCACTCAATTCAAATTCAAATTCAAATCGCTTTATTGGCATGATAAGGTACATCTTATGTTGCCAAAGCATCAAAATACATTTATGGTTGAGCACATAAAGGCAGTTCTATTCATACATTGTATAAACAGGTATATCCCTGAGTGTATAAATATACATTCGCATTTTTTATATATACTCTCTTCTTAGTTTACTGGTTGTCCCTCTGTTCATGGCAAGCTGTAACATAGTGTGCCGCCAGTGTTACACAGCTTCTCTCTTCTCCCAGTAGGTATGGGAGTTTTTGGTTGTCATTCAGATTTCTGAATTCAGGGCATATTTGTGAGAATTTTTGGTAGAAATTCTCCCTGATGCCCTGATATTTTTCACAGGCTGTGAGGAAGTGCATCTCTGTCTCCACTACTCCCTGACTGCAGTGAGAGCATATCCTGTCTTCTCTTGGCAGCCTGGTCTGCCTGTGTCTGCCTTTTTCGATCGCTAGGCTATGTTCGCTAAGTCTGTACCTTGTCAAGGTTCTTCTCAGTTTGTTATCCTTTACCATGGTCAGGTAATCAGCTATGTTGTATTGTCTGTTTAGGGCCAAGTAGCAATTGAGTTTGCTTTGGGTTTTTGTTGTTTCTGCCCAATATGTCAGATATTTTTCCTTTTGCTTATCGACGATTGTGTTGGGTCGAATTCTTTGTGTTACCCTGTCACTGTCCTGGGGCTGGTTATTGTTAGTATTGTTAGTAGTTACTTCGCTGAGTCCCAGGACTAGTTGACTGAGGGTATTCTTCTTTATGGTCAGCTCTTGGCATTTCAGGGCGTCGTAGTGATAGCATTGGGGGTTGCTCATTTGAAGGTGATTCCAAAAATTGGTGGCTCTTTTTTGGATAGTGATTATTAATGGATATTGGCCTAATTCCGCCCTGCATGCATTGTTTACTGTTTTCCTTTGAGTCCGGAGGATACTTTTACAGAATTCTGCATGTAGGATCTCAATTGGGTGCTTGTCCCATTTTGCAAATTCTTGTTGTGTTAGCGCTCCCCATACCTCACTGCCATAGAGTGCAATTGGTTCAATTACTGATTTGAAAATTTTGAGCCAAATGCTAATTGGGATTTCTATTTGGATTGATTTTTTGATGGCATAGAAAGCCCTTCTTGCTTTCTCTTTCAGTTCATTTACAGCCAGTTTGAAGTTTCCCGTAGAACTGATTTTTAAGCCCAAGTATGTGTAGTTAATGGTTTGTTCAATTTTGGTTGTTCCTAGTGTGAAATTTATTTTGGGTCCCTGATGTTTGGATCTTTGCTGAAACACAAGGACTTTGGTTTTTTGGGGATTTATTGTCAGGGCCCAAGTCTGGCAGGACGACTCTAGCAGGTCCAGGTTCTGCTGTGGACCCTCCTTAGTTGGTGACAGCAGAACCAGGTCGTCTGCATAGAGGAGGAATTTCACCTTGGATTCATATAGGGTGAGGCCGGGTGCTGTAGATTGTTCAAGTAGTTTTGCCAATTCATTTATGTAAATATTAAAGAGTGTCGGTGAGATTGGCGAGAGCTGCGTCACCCCCCGCCCCTGTGGAAAGTATTTTGTTTGTTTGTCTCCAATTTTAACTGCACATTTGTTGTTTGTATACATTGATTTAATTACATCATATGTTTTTCCTCCTATCCCGCTTTCGATAAGTTTCAGGAATAAACCGTCATGCCAGATGGAGTCGAAAGCCTTCTGGAAATCTATAAAGCATGCGTAGATTTTGCTCTTGTTATTGTGAACGTGTTTGTCAATTAGGGTCTGTAGGGTGAAGATACGATCTGATGTTCTATAGTTTGGCAGGAATCCAATTTGGCTTTTACTCAAGACATTGTGCTCCTCAAGGAAGTTTATAAGTCTTTTGTTTATGATGCTACACAATACTTTCCCCAGGTTACTGTTTACACAGATGCCTCGATAGTTGTTTGGGTCAGTTTTGTCCCCACTTTTGTATATGGGCGTTATGAGTCCTTTGTTCCAGATATCAGGGAAATAACCGACACAGAACCAGGTTGAAGAGTTTTAGGATAGCCAGTTTCATTTTGTCGTCTGTGTGTTTAATCATCTTGTTTAGTATGCCGTCTGTCCCGCAAGCTTTTCCTGATCGCCCAGGCTCTCACTCACTCCCTGTCTCTCACTCACCCCCAGTCTCTCACTCACCCCCAGTCACTCACTCACCCCCAGTCTCTCCCTCACCCCCAGACTCTCACTCACTCCCAGTCTCTCACTCAGTCCCAGTCTCTCACACACCCCCAGTCTCTCACACACCCCCAGTCTCTCACTCACCCCCAGTCTCTCACTCACCCCCAGTCTCTCACTCACCCCCAGGCTCTCACTCAGTCCCAGTCTCTCACACACCCCCAGTCTCTCACACACCCCCAGTCTCTCACTCACCCCCAGTCTCTCCCTCACCCCCAGTCTCTCACTCACCCCCAGTCTCTCACTCACCCCCAGTCTCTCACTCACCCCCAGTCTCTCACACACCCCCAGTCTCTCACTCACCCCCAGTCTCTCACTCACCCCCAGTCTCTCACACACCCCCAGTCTCTCACTCACCCCCAGTCTCTCACTCACCCCCAGTCTCTCACTCACCCCCAGTCTCTCCCTCACCCCCAGTCTCTCACTCACCCCCAGTCTCTCACTCACCCCCAGACTCTCACTCACTCCCAGTCTCTCACTCACCCCCAGTCTCTCACTCACCCCCAGTCTCTCACTCACTCCCAGTCTCTCACTCACACCCAGTCTCTCAATCACCCCCAGTCTCTCACTCACCCCCAGTCTCTCACTCACCCCCAGTCTCTCACTCACTCCCAGTCCCTCACTCACCCCCAGTCTCTCACTCACCCCCAGACTCTCACTCACCCCCAGTCTCTCACTCACCCCCAGTCTCTCACTCGCCCCAGTCTCTCACTAACCCCCAGTCTCTCACTCGCCCCCAGTCTCTCACTCACCCCCAGTCTCTCACTCACTCCCAGTCTCTCACTCACCCCAGGCTCTCACTCACTCCCTGTCTCTCACTCACCCCCAGTCTCTCACTCCCCCCCAGTCTCCCTCTCACCGCCAGTCTCTCACTCGCCCGCAGTGTCTCACTCACTCCCAGTCTTACACTCACTCCCAGTCTTTCACTCACCCCCAGTCTCTCACTCACCCCCAGTCTCTCACTCACCCCCAGTCTCTCACTCACCCCCAGTCTCTCACTCACCCCAAGTCTCTCACTCACCCCCAGTCTCTCACACACCCCCAGTGTTTCACTCACCCCCAGTCTCTCACTCACTCCCAGTCTCTCACTCACCCCCAGTCTCTCACTCACCCCCAGTCTCTCACTCACCCCCAGTCTCTCACTCACCCCCAGTCTCTCACTCACCCCAGTCTCTCACTCACCCCCAGTCTCTCACTCACCCCCAGTCTCTCACTCACCCCCAGTCTCTCACTGACCCCCAGTCTCTCACTCACCCCCAGCCTCTCACTCACCCCCAGTCTCTCACTCACCCCCAGTCTCTCACTCACCCCCAGTCTCTCACTCACCCCCACTCTCTCACTCACCCCCAGTCTCTCACTTTCCCCCAGGCTGTCACTCACTCCCAGTCTCTCACTCACCCCCAGTCTCTCACTCGCCCCCAGTCTCTCACTCGCCCCCAGTCTCTCACTCACTCCCAGTCTTTCGCTCACCCCCAGTCTCTCACTCACCCCCAGTCTCACACTCACTCACAGTCTCTCACTCACTCCCAGTCTTTCACTCACCCCCAGTCTCTCACTCACCCCCAGTCTCTCACTCACCCCCAGTCTCTCACTCACCCCCAGTCTCTCACTCACCCCCAGTCTCTCACTCACCCCCAGTCTCTCACTCACCCCCAGTCTCTCACTCACCCCCAGTCTCTCACTGACCCCCAGTCTCTCACTCATCCCCAGTCTCTCATTCACCCCCAGTCTCTCACTCACCCCCAGTCTCTCACTCACCCCCAGTCTCTCACTCACCCCCAGTCTCTCACTCACCCCCAGTCTCTCACTTTCCCCCAGGGTCTCACTCACTCCCAGTCTCTCACTCACTCCCAGGCTCTCACTCACCCCCAGTCTCTCACTCTCCCCCAGGCTCTCACTCACCCCCAGTCTCTCACTCACGCCCAGTCTCTCACTCACTCCCAGTCTCTCACTCACCCCCAGCCTCTCACTCACCCCCAGTCTGTCACTCCCCCCAGTCTCTCACTCACTCCCAGTCTCTCACTCACCCCCAGTCTCTCACACACCCCCAGTCTCTCAATCACCCCCAGTCTCTCACTCACTCCCAGTCTCTCACTCACTCCCAGTCTCTCACTCTCTCCCAGTCTCTCACTCACCCCCAGTCTTACACTTACTCCCAGTCTCTCACTCGCCCCAGTCTCTCACTCACTCACAGTCTCTCACTCACCCCCAGTCTCTCACTCACCCCCAGTCTCTCACTCACCCCCAGTCTCTCACTCACCCCCAGTCTCTCTCTCACTCACAGTCTCTCACTCACCCCCAGTCTCTCACTCACCCCCAGTCTCCCTCTCACCCCCAGTCTCTCACTCACCCCCAGTCTCTCACTCACTCCCAGTCTCTCACTCACCCCCAGTCTCTCACTCGCCCCCAGTCTCTCACTCGCCCCCAGTCTCTCACTCACTCCCAGTCTTTCACTCACCCCCAGTCTCTCACTCACCCCCAGTCTCACACTCACTCACAGTCTCTCACTCACTCCCAGTCTTTCACTCACCCCCAGTCTCTCACTCACCCCCAGTCTCTCACTCACTCCCAGTCTCTCACTCGCCCCCAGTCTCTCACTCACTCACAGTCTCTCACTCACCCCCAGTCTCTCACCCTCTCACAATCTCTCACTCACCCCCAGTCTCTCACTCACCCCCAGTCTCCCTCTCACCCCCAGTCTCTCACTCACCCCCAGTCTCCCTCTCACCCCCAGTCTCTCACTCACCCCCAGTCTCTCACTCACCCCCAGTCTCTCACTCACTCCCAGTCTCTCACTCACCCCCAGTCTCTCACTCACCCCCAGTCTCTCACTCACTCCCAGTCTCTCACTCACCCCCAGTCTCTCACTCACCCCCAGTCTCTCACTCACTCCCAGTCTCTGACTCACTCCCTGTCTCTCACTCACCCCCAGTCTCTCACTCACTCCCAGTCTCTCACTCACCCCCAGTCTTACACTTACTCCCAGTCTCTCACTCGCCCCCAGTCTCTCACTCACTCACAGTCTCTCACTCACCCCCAGTCTCTCACTCACCCCCAGTCTCTCACTCACCCCCAGTCTCTCACTCACTCACAGTCTCTCACTCTCCCCCAGTCTCTCACTCACCCCCAGTCTCTCACTCACCCCCAGTCTCTCACTCACTCCCAGTCTCTCACTCACCCCCAGTCTCTCACTCACTCACAGTCTCTCACTCACCCCCAGTCTCCCACTCACCCCCAGTCTCTCACTCCCCCCAGTCTCTCACTCACCCCCAGTCTCTCACTCACCCCCAATCTCTCACGCACTCACAGTCTCTCACTGACCCCCAGTCTCTCACTCACCCCCAGTCTCTCACTCACCCCCAGTCTCTCACTCACTCCCAGTATCTCACTCACTCCCTGTCTCTCACTCACTCCCAGTCTCTCACTCACCCCCAGTCTCTCACGCACTCACAGTCTCTCACTCACCCCCAGTCTCTCACTCACCCCCAGTCTCTCACTCAACCCCAGTCTCTCACTCACTCACAGTCTCTCACTCACCCCCAGTCTCTCACTCACCCCCAGTCTCTCACTCACCCCCAGTCTCTCACTCACCCCCAGTCTCTCACTCACCCCCAGTCTCTCGCTCACCCCCAGTCTCTCACTCACTCCCAGTCTCTCACTCACCCCCAGTCTCTCACTCACCCCCAGTCTCTCACTCACCCCCAGTCTCTCACTCACCCCCAGTCTCTCACTCACCCCCAGTCTCTCACTCACCCCCAGTCTCTCACTCACCCCCAGTCTCTCACTCACCCCCAGTCTCTCACTCACCCCCAGTCTCTCACTCACTCCCAGTCTCTCACTCACCCCCAGTCTCTCACTCACCCCCAGTCTCTCACTCACTCCCAGTCTCTCACTCACTCCCAGTCTCTCACTCACCCCCAGTCTCTCACTCACCCCCAGTCTCTCACTCACTCCCAGTCTCTGACTCACTCCCTGTCTCTCACTCACCCCCAGTCTCTCACTCACTCCCAGTCTCTCACTCACCCCCAGTCTTACACTTACTCCCAGTCTCTCACTCGCCCCCAGTCTCTCACTCACTCACAGTCTCTCACTCACCCCCAGTCTCTCACTCACCCCCAGTCTCTCACTCACCCCCAGTCTCTCACTCACTCACAGTCTCTCACTCACCCCCAGTCTCTCACTCACTCACAGTCTCTCACTCACCCCCAGTCTCTCACTCACCCCCAGTCTCTCACTCACCCCCAGTCTCTCACTCACTCCCAGTCTCTCACTCACCCCCAGTCTCTCACTCACTCACAGTCTCTGACTCACCCCCAGTCTCTCACTCACCCCCAGTCTCTCACTCCCACCAGTCTCTCACTCACCCCCAGTCTCTCACTCACCCCCAGTCTCTCACTCACTCCCAGTCTCTCACTCACTCCCTGTCTCTCACTCACTCCCAGTCTCTCACTCACCCCCAGTCTCACACGCACTCACAGTCTCTCACTCACCCCCAGTCTCTCACTCACCCCCAGTCTCTCACTCACCCCCAGTCTCTCACTCACTCACAGTCTCTCATTCACCCCCAGTCTCTCACTCACCCCCAGTCTCTCACTCACTCCAGTCTCTCACTCACCCCCAGTCTCTCACTCACCCCCAGTCTCTCACTCACCCCCAGTCTCTCACTGACCCCCAGTCTCTCGCTCACCCCCAGTCTCTCGCTCACCCCCAGTCTCTCACTCACTCCCAGTCTCTCACTCAGCCCCAGTCTCTCACTCACCCCCAGTCTCTCACTCACCCCCAGTCTCTCACTCACCCCCAGTCTCTCGCTCACCCCCAGTCTCTCGCTCACCCCCAGTCTCTCACTCACTCCCAGTCTCTCACTCACCCCCAGTCTCTCACTCACCCCCAGTCTCTCACTCACTCACAGTCTCTCACTCACCCCCAGTCTCTCACTCACCCCCAGTCTCTCACTCACCCCCAGTCTTTCACTCACCCCCAGTCTCTCACTCACCCCCAGTCTCTCACTCACTCCCAGTCTCTCACTCACCCCCAGTCTCTCACTCACCCCCAGTCTCTCACTCACCCCCAGTCTCTCACTCACCCCCAGTCTCTCACTCACTCCCAGGCTCTCACTCACCCCCAGTCTCTCACTCACCCCCAGGCTCTCACTCACCCCCAGTCTCTCACTCACTCCCAGTCTCTCACTCACCCCCAGCCTCTCACTCACCCCCAGTCTCTCACTCCCCCCAGTCTCTCACTCACTCCCAGTCTCTCACTCACCCCCAGTCTCTCACACACCCCCAGTCTCTCAATCACCCCCAGCCTCTCACTCACCCCCAGTCTCTCACTCACTCCCAGTCTCTCACTCACCCCCAGTCTTACACTTACTCCCAGTCTCTCACTCGCCCCCAGTCTCTCACTCACTCACAGTCTCTCACTCACTCCCAGTCTCTCTCACTCGCCCCCAGACTCTCACTCACCCCCAGTCTCTCACTCACCCCCAGTCTCTCACTCACCCCCAGTCTCTCACTCACCCCCAGTCTCTCACTTACCCCTAGTCTCTCACTCACTCACAGTCTCTAACTCACCCCCAGTCTCTCACTTACCCCCAGTCTCCCTCTCACCCCCAGTCTCTCACTCACCCCCAGTCTCTCACTCACTCCCAGTCTCTCACTCACCCCCAGTCTGTCACTCGCCCCCAGTCTCTCACTCGCCCCCAGTCTCTCACTCACTCCCAGTCTTTCACTCACCCCCAGTCTCTCACTCACCCCCAGTCTCTCACTCACTCACAGTCTCTCACTCACCCCCAGTCTCTCACTCGCCCCCAGTCTCTCAATCACTCACAGTCTCTCACTCACCCCAGTCTCTCACCCTCTCACAGTCTCTCACTCACCCCCAGTCTCTCACTCACCCCCAGTCTCCCTCTCACCCCCAGTCTCTCACTCACCCCCAGTCTCTCACTCACCCCCAGTCTCTCACTCACCCCCAGTCTCTCACTCACTCCCCAGTCTCACACTCACCCCCAGTCTCTCACTCACCCCCAGTCTCTCACTCACCCCCAGTCTCTCACTCACTCCCAGTCTCTCACTCACCCCCAGTCTGTCACTCACCCCCAGTCTCTCACTCACTCCCAGTCTCTGACACACTCCCTGTCTCTCACTCACCCCCAGTCTCTCACTCACTCCCAGTCTCTCACTCACCCCCAGTCTTACACTTACTCCCAGTCTCTCACTCACCCCCAGTCTCTCACTCACTCACAGTCTCTCACTCACCCCCAGTCTCTCACTCACCCCCAGTCTCTCACTCACCCCCAGTCTCTCACTCACTCACAGTCTCTCACTCACCCCCAGTCTCTCACTCACTCACAGTCTCTCACTCACCCCCAGTCTCTCACTCACTCACAGTCTCTCACTCTCCCCCAGTCTCTCACTCACCCCCAGTCTCTCACTCACCCCCAGTCTCTCACTCACTCCCAGTCTCTCACTCACCCCCAGTCTCTCACTCACTCACAGTCTCTCACTCACCCCCAGTCTCCCACTCACCCCCAGTCTCTCACTCCCCCCAGTCTCTCACTCACCCCCAGTCTCTCACTCACCCCCAATCTCTCACACACTCACAGTCTCTCACTGACCCCCAGTCTCTCACTCACCCCCAGTCTCTCACTCACCCCCAGTCTCTCACTCACTCCCAGTCTCTCACTCACTCCCTGTCTCTCACTCACTCCCAGTCTCTCACTCACCCCCAGTCTCTCACGCACTCACAGTCTCTCACTCACCCCCAGTCTCTCACTCACCCCCAGTCTCTCACTCAACCCCAGTCTCTCACTCACTCACAGTCTCTCACTCACCCCCAGTCTCTCACTCACCCCCAGTCTCTCACTCACCCCCAGTCTCTCACTCACCCCCAGTCTCTCACTCACCCCCAGTCTCTCGCTCACCCCCAGTCTCTCACTCACTCCCAGTCTCACACTCACTCCCAGTCTCACACTCACCCCCAGTCTCTCACTCACCCCCAGTCTCTCACTCACCCCCAGTCTCTCACTCACCCCCAGTCTCTCACTCACCCCCAGTCTCTCACTCACCCCCAGTCTCTCACTCACCCCCAGTCTCTCACTCACCCCCAGTCTCTCACTCACCCCCAGTCTCTCACTCACCCCCAGTCTCTCACTCACTCCCAGTCTCTCACTCACCCCCAGTCTCTCACTCACCCCCAGTCTCTCACTCACTCCCAGTCTCTCACTCACTCCCAGTCTCTCACTCACCCCCAGTCTCTCACTCACCCCCAGTCTCTCACTCACTCCCAGTCTCTGACTCACTCCCTGTCTCTCACTCACCCCCAGTCTCTCACTCACTCCCAGTCTCTCACTCACCCCCAGTCTTACACTTACTCCCAGTCTCTCACTCGCCCCCAGTCTCTCACTCACTAACAGTCTCTCACTCACCCCCAGTCTCTCACTCACCCCCAGCCTCTCACTCACCCCCAGTCTCTCACTCACTCACAGTCTCTCACTCACCCCAAGTCTCTCACTCACTCACAGTCTCTCACTCACCCCCAGTCTCTCACTCACCCCCAGTCTCTCACTCACCCCCAGTCTCTCACTCACTCCCAGTCTCTCACTCACCCCCAGTCTCTCACTCACTCACAGTCTCTGACTCACCCCCAGTCTCTCACTCACCCCCAGTCTCTCACTCCCCCCAGTCTCTCACTCACCCCCAGTCTCTCACTCACCCCCAGTCTCTCACTCACTCCCAGTCTCTCACTCACTCCCTGTCTCTCACTCACTCCCAGTCTCTCACTCACCCCCAGTCTCTCACGCACTCACAGTCTCTCACTCACCCCCAGTCTCTCACTCACCCCCAGTCTCTCACTCACCCCCAGTCTCTCACTCACTCACAGTCTCTCATTCACCCCCAGTCTCTCACTCACCCCCAGTCTCTCACTCACCCCCAGTCTCTCACTCACCCCCAGTCTCTCACTCACCCCCAGTCTCTCACTCACCCCCAGTCTCTCACTCACCCCCAGTCTCTCGCTCACCCCCAGTCTCTCACTCACTCCCAGTCTCTCACTCAGCCCCAGTCTCTCACTCACCCCCAGTCTCTCACTCACCCCCAGTCTCTCACTCACCCCCAGTCTCTCACTCACCCCCAGTCTCTCGCTCACCCCCAGTCTCTCACTCACTCCCAGTCTCTCACTCACCCCCAGTCTCTCACTCACCCCCAGTCTCTCACTCACTCACAGTCTCTCACTCACCCCCAGTCTCTCACTCACCCCCAGTCTCTCACTCACCCCCAGTCTTTCACTCACCCCCAGTCTCTCACTCACCCCCAGTCTCTCACTCACTCCCAGTCTCTCACTCACCCCCAGTCTCTCACTCACCCCCAGTCTCTCACTCACCCCCAGTCTCTCACTCACCCCCAGTCTCTCACTCACCCCCAGTCTCTCACTCACCCCCAGTCTCTCACTCACTCCCAGTCTCTGACTCACTCCCTGTCTCTCACTCACCCCCAGTCTCTCACTCACTCCCAGTCTCTCACTCACCCCCAGTCTTACACTTACTCCCAGTCTCTCACTCGCCCCCAGTCTCTCACTCACTAACAGTCTCTCACTCACCCCCAGTCTCTCACTCACCCCCAGTCTCTCACTCACCCCCAGTCTCTCACTCACTCACAGTCTCTCACTCACCCCAAGTCTCTCACTCACTCACAGTCTCTCACTCACCCCCAGTCTCTCACTCACCCCCAGTCTCTCACTCACCCCCAGTCTTACACTTACTCCCAGTCTCTCACTCGCCCCCAGTCTCTCACTCACTAACAGTCTCTCACTCACCCCCAGTCTCTCACTCACCCCCAGTCTCTCACTCACCCCCAGTCTCTCACTCACTCACAGTCTCTCACTCACCCCAAGTCTCTCACTCACTCACAGTCTCTCACTCACCCCCAGTCTCTCACTCACCCCCAGTCTCTCACTCACCCCCAGTCTCTCACTCACTCCCAGTCTCTCACTCACCCCCAGTCTCTCACTCACTCACAGTCTCTGACTCACCCCCAGTCTCTCACTCACCCCCAGTCTCTCACTCCCCCCAGTCTCTCACTCACCCCCAGTCTCTCACTCACCCCCAGTCTCTCACTCACTCCCAGTCTCTCACTCACTCCCTGTCTCTCACTCACTCCCAGTCTCTCACTCACCCCCAGTCTCTCACGCACTCACAGTCTCTCACTCACCCCCAGTCTCTCACTCACCCCCAGTCTCTCACTCACCCCCAGTCTCTCACTCACTCACAGTCTCTCACTCACCCCAAGTCTCTCACTCACTCACAGTCTCTCACTCACCCCCAGTCTCTCACTCACCCCCAGTCTCTCACTCACCCCCAGTCTCTCACTCACTCCCAGTCTCTCACTCACCCCCAGTCTCTCACTCACTCACAGTCTCTGACTCACCCCCAGTCTCTCACTCACCCCCAGTCTCTCACTCCCCCCAGTCTCTCACTCACCCCCAGTCTCTCACTCACCCCCAGTCTCTCACTCACTCCCAGTCTCTCACTCACTCCCTGTCTCTCACTCACTCCCAGTCTCTCACTCACCCCCAGTCTCTCACGCACTCACAGTCTCTCACTCACCCCCAGTCTCTCACTCACCCCCAGTCTCTCACTCACCCCCAGTCTCTCACTCATTCACAGTCTCTCATTCACCCCCAGTCTCTCACTCACCCCCAGTCTCTCACTCACCCCCAGTCTCTCACTCACCCCCAGTCTCTCACTCACCCCCAGTCTCTCACTCACCCCCAGTCTCTCACTCACCCCCAGTCTCTCGCTCACCCCCAGTCTCTCACTCACTCCCAGTCTCTCACTCAGCCCCAGTCTCTCACTCACCCCCAGTCTCTCACTCACCCCCAGTATCTCACTCACCCCCAGTCTCTCACTCACCCCCAGTCTCTCGCTCACCCCCAGTCTCTCACTCACTCCCAGTCTCTCACTCACCCCCAGTCTCTCACTCACCCCCAGTCTCTCACTCACTCACAGTCTCTCACTCACCCCCAGTCTCTCACTCACCCCCAGTCTCTCACTCACCCCCAGTCTTTCACTCACCCCCAGTCTCTCACTCACCCCCAGTCTCTCACTCACTCCCAGTCTCTCACTCACCCCCAGTCTCTCACTCACCCCCAGTCTCTCACTCACCCCCAGTCTCTCACTCACCCCCAGTCTCTCACTCACCCCCAGTCTCTCACTTTCCCCCAGGCTCTCACTCACTCCCAGTCTCTCACTCACTCCCAGGCTCTCACTCACCCCCAGTCTCTCACTCACCCCCAGGCTCTCACTCACCCCAGTCTCTCACTCACCCCCAGTCTCTCACTCACTCCCAGTCTCTCACTCACCCCCAGCCTCTCACTCACCCCCAGTCTCTCACTCCCCCCAGTCTCTCACTCACTCCCAGTCTCTCACTCACCCCCAGTCTCTCACACACCCCCAGTCTCTCAATCACCCCCAGCCTCTCACTCACCCCCAGTCTCTCACTCACTCCCAGTCTCTCACTCACCCCCAGTCTTACACTTACTCCCAGTCTCTCACTCGCCCCCAGTCTCTCACTCACTCACAGTCTCTCACTCACTCCCAGTCTCTCTCACTCGCCCCCAGACTCTCACTCACCCCCAGTCTCTCACTCACCCCCAGTCTCTCACTCACCCCCAGTCTCTCACTCACCCCCAGTCTCTCACTTACCCCCAGTCTCTCACTCACTCACAGTCTCTCACTCACCCCCAGTCTCTCACTTACCCCCAGTCTCCCTCTCACCCCCAGTCTCTCACTCACCCCCAGTCTCTCACTCACTCCCAGTCTCTCACTCACCCCCAGTCTGTCACTCGCCCCCAGTCTCTCACTCGCCCCCAGTCTCTCACTCACTCCCAGTCTTTCACTCACCCCCAGTCTCTCACTCACCCCCAGTCTCTCACTCACTCACAGTCTCTCACTCACCCCCAGTCTCTCACTCGCCCCCAGTCTCTCAATCACTCACAGTCTCTCACTCACCCCCAGTCTCTCACCCTCTCACAGTGTCTCACTCACCCCCAGTCTCTCACTCACCCCCAGTCTCCCTCTCACCCCCAGTCTCTCACTCACCCCCAGTCTCTCACTCACCCCCAGTCTCTCACTCACCCCCAGTCTCTCACTCACTCCCCAGTCTCACACTCACCCCCAGTCTCTCACTCACCCCCAGTCTCTCACTCACCCCCAGTCTCTCACTCACTCCCAGTCTCTCACTCACCCCCAGTCTGTCACTCACCCCCAGTCTCTCACTCACTCCCAGTCTCTGACACACTCCCTGTCTCTCACTCACCCCCAGTCTCTCACTCACTCCCAGTCTCTCACTCACCCCCAGTCTTACACTTACTCCCAGTCTCTCACTCGCCCCCAGTCTCTCACTCACTCACAGTCTCTCACTCACCCCCAGTCTCTCACTCACCCCCAGTCTCTCACTCACCCCCATTCTCTCACTCACTCACAGTCTCTCACTCACTCCCTGTCTCTCACTCACTCCCAGTCTCTCACTCACCCCCAGTCTCTCACGCACTCACAGTCTCTCACTCACCCCCAGTCTCTCACTCACCCCCAGTCTCTCACTCAACCCCAGTCTCTCACTCACTCACAGTCTCTCACTCACCCCCAGTCTCTCACTCACCCCCAGTCTCTCACTCACCCCCAGTCTCTCACTCACCCCCAGTCTCTCACTCACCCCCAGTCTCTCGCTCACCCCCAGTCTCTCACTCACTCCCAGTCTCTCACTCACCCCCAGTCTCTCACTCACCCCCAGTCTCTCACTCACCCCCAGTCTCTCACTCACCCCCAGTCTCTCACTCACCCCCAGTCTCTCACTCACCCCCAGTCTCTCACTCACCCCCAGTCTCTCACTCACCCCCAGTCTCTCACTCACCCCCAGTCTCTCACTCACTCACAGTCTCTCACTCACCCCCAGTCTCTCACTCACTCACAGTCTCTCACTCACCCCCAGTCTCTCACTCACTCACAGTCTCTCACTCTCCCCCAGTCTCTCACTCACCCCCAGTCTCTCACTCACCCCCAGTCTCTCACTCACTCCCAGTCTCTCACTCACCCCCAGTCTCTCACTCACTCACAGTCTCTCACTCACCCCCAGTCTCCCACTCACCCCCAGTCTCTCACTCCCCCCAGTCTCTCACTCACCCCCAGTCTCTCACTCACCCCCAATCTCTCACACACTCACAGTCTCTCACTGACCCCCAGTCTCTCACTCACCCCCAGTCTCTCACTCACCCCCAGTCTCTCACTCACTCCCAGTCTCTCACTCACTCCCTGTCTCTCACTCACTCCCAGTCTCTCACTCACCCCCAGTCTCTCACGCACTCACAGTCTCTCACTCACCCCCAGTCTCTCACTCACCCCCAGTCTCTCACTCCCTGTCTCTCACTCACTCACAGTCTCTCACTCACCCCCAGTCTCTCACGCACTCACAGTCTCTCACTCACCCCCAGTCTCTCACTCACCCCCAGTCTCTCACTCACCCCCAGTCTCTCACTCACTCACAGTCTCTCATTCACCCCCAGTCTCTCACTCACCCCCAGTCTCTCACTCACCCCCAGTCTCTCACTCACCCCCAGTCTCTCACTCACCCCCAGTCTCTCACTCACCCCCAGTCTCTCACTCACCCCCAGTCTCTCGCTCACCCCCAGTCTCTCACTCACTCCCAGTCTCTCACTCAGCCCCAGTCTCTCACTCACCCCCAGTCTCTCACTCACCCCCAGTCTCTCACTCACCCCCAGTCTCTCACTCACCCCCAGTCTCTCGCTCACCCCCAGTCTCTCACTCACTCCCAGTCTCTCACTCACCCCCAGTCTCTCACTCACCCCCAGTCTCTCACTCACTCACAGTCTCTCACTCACCCCCAGTCTCTCACTCACCCCCAGTCTCTCACTCACCCCCAGTCTTTCACTCACCCCCAGTCTCTCACTCACCCCCAGTCTCTCACTCACTCCCAGTCTCTCACTCACCCCCAGTCTCTCACTCACCCCCAGTCTCTCACTCACCCCCAGTCTCTCACTCACCCCCAGTCTCTCACTCACCCCCAGTCTCTCACTCACCCCCAGTCTCTCACTCACTCCCAGTCTCTGACTCACTCCCTGTCTCTCACTCACCCCCAGTCTCTCACTCACTCCCAGTCTCTCACTCACCCCCAGTCTTACACTTACTCCCAGTCTCTCACTCGCCCCCAGTCTCTCACTCACTAACAGTCTCTCACTCACCCCCAGTCTCTCACTCACCCCCAGTCTCTCACTCACCCCCAGTCTCTCACTCACTCACAGTCTCTCACTCACCCCAAGTCTCTCACTCACTCACAGTCTCTCACTCACCCCCAGTCTCTCACTCACCCCCAGTCTCTCACTCACCCCCAGTCTTACACTTACTCCCAGTCTCTCACTCGCCCCCAGTCTCTCACTCACTAACAGTCTCTCACTCACCCCCAGTCTCTCACTCACCCCCAGTCTCTCACTCACCCCCAGTCTCTCACTCACTCACAGTCTCTCACTCACCCCAAGTCTCTCACTCACTCACAGTCTCTCACTCACCCCCAGTCTCTCACTCACCCCCAGTCTCTCACTCACCCCCAGTCTCTCACTCACTCCCAGTCTCTCACTCACCCCCAGTCTCTCACTCACTCACAGTCTCTGACTCACCCCCAGTCTCTCACTCACCCCCAGTCTCTCACTCCCCCCAGTCTCTCACTCACCCCCAGTCTCTCACTCACCCCCAGTCTCTCACTCACTCCCAGTCTCTCACTCACTCCCTGTCTCTCACTCACTCCCAGTCTCTCACTCACCCCCAGTCTCTCACGCACTCACAGTCTCTCACTCACCCCCAGTCTCTCACTCACCCCCAGTCTCTCACTCACCCCCAGTCTCTCACTCACTCACAGTCTCTCACTCACCCCAAGTCTCTCACTCACTCACAGTCTCTCACTCACCCCCAGTCTCTCACTCACCCCCAGTCTCTCACTCACCCCCAGTCTCTCACTCACTCCCAGTCTCTCACTCACCCCCAGTCTCTCACTCACTCACAGTCTCTGACTCACCCCCAGTCTCTCACTCACCCCCAGTCTCTCACTCCCCCCAGTCTCTCACTCACCCCCAGTCTCTCACTCACCCCCAGTCTCTCACTCACTCCCAGTCTCTCACTCACTCCCTGTCTCTCACTCACTCCCAGTCTCTCACTCACCCCCAGTCTCTCACGCACTCACAGTCTCTCACTCACCCCCAGTCTCTCACTCACCCCCAGTCTCTCACTCACCCCCAGTCTCTCACTCATTCACAGTCTCTCATTCACCCCCAGTCTCTCACTCACCCCCAGTCTCTCACTCACCCCCAGTCTCTCACTCACCCCCAGTCTCTCACTCACCCCCAGTCTCTCACTCACCCCCAGTCTCTCACTCACCCCCAGTCTCTCGCTCACCCCCAGTCTCTCACTCACTCCCAGTCTCTCACTCAGCCCCAGTCTCTCACTCACCCCCAGTCTCTCACTCACCCCCAGTATCTCACTCACCCCCAGTCTCTCACTCACCCCCAGTCTCTCGCTCACCCCCAGTCTCTCACTCACTCCCAGTCTCTCACTCACCCCCAGTCTCTCACTCACCCCCAGTCTCTCACTCACTCACAGTCTCTCACTCACCCCCAGTCTCTCACTCACCCCCAGTCTCTCACTCACCCCCAGTCTTTCACTCACCCCCAGTCTCTCACTCACCCCCAGTCTCTCACTCACTCCCAGTCTCTCACTCACCCCCAGTCTCTCACTCACCCCCAGTCTCTCACTCACCCCCAGTCTCTCACTCACCCCCAGTCTCTCACTCACCCCCAGTCTCTCACTTTCCCCCAGGCTCTCACTCACTCCCAGTCTCTCACTCACTCCCAGGCTCTCACTCACCCCCAGTCTCTCACTCACCCCCAGGCTCTCACTCACCCCAGTCTCTCACTCACCCCCAGTCTCTCACTCACTCCCAGTCTCTCACTCACCCCCAGCCTCTCACTCACCCCCAGTCTCTCACTCCCCCCAGTCTCTCACTCACTCCCAGTCTCTCACTCACCCCCAGTCTCTCACACACCCCCAGTCTCTCAATCACCCCCAGCCTCTCACTCACCCCCAGTCTCTCACTCACTCCCAGTCTCTCACTCACCCCCAGTCTTACACTTACTCCCAGTCTCTCACTCGCCCCCAGTCTCTCACTCACTCACAGTCTCTCACTCACTCCCAGTCTCTCTCACTCGCCCCCAGACTCTCACTCACCCCCAGTCTCTCACTCACCCCCAGTCTCTCACTCACCCCCAGTCTCTCACTCACCCCCAGTCTCTCACTTACCCCCAGTCTCTCACTCACTCACAGTCTCTCACTCACCCCCAGTCTCTCACTTACCCCCAGTCTCCCTCTCACCCCCAGTCTCTCACTCACCCCCAGTCTCTCACTCACTCCCAGTCTCTCACTCACCCCCAGTCTGTCACTCGCCCCCAGTCTCTCACTCGCCCCCAGTCTCTCACTCACTCCCAGTCTTTCACTCACCCCCAGTCTCTCACTCACCCCCAGTCTCTCACTCACTCACAGTCTCTCACTCACCCCCAGTCTCTCACTCGCCCCCAGTCTCTCAATCACTCACAGTCTCTCACTCACCCCCAGTCTCTCACCCTCTCACAGTGTCTCACTCACCCCCAGTCTCTCACTCACCCCCAGTCTCCCTCTCACCCCCAGTCTCTCACTCACCCCCAGTCTCTCACTCACCCCCAGTCTCTCACTCACCCCCAGTCTCTCACTCACTCCCCAGTCTCACACTCACCCCCAGTCTCTCACTCACCCCCAGTCTCTCACTCACCCCCAGTCTCTCACTCACTCCCAGTCTCTCACTCACCCCCAGTCTGTCACTCACCCCCAGTCTCTCACTCACTCCCAGTCTCTGACACACTCCCTGTCTCTCACTCACCCCCAGTCTCTCACTCACTCCCAGTCTCTCACTCACCCCCAGTCTTACACTTACTCCCAGTCTCTCACTCGCCCCCAGTCTCTCACTCACTCACAGTCTCTCACTCACCCCCAGTCTCTCACTCACCCCCAGTCTCTCACTCACCCCCAGTCTCTCACTCACTCACAGTCTCTCACTCACTCCCTGTCTCTCACTCACTCCCAGTCTCTCACTCACCCCCAGTCTCTCACGCACTCACAGTCTCTCACTCACCCCCAGTCTCTCACTCACCCCCAGTCTCTCACTCAACCCCAGTCTCTCACTCACTCACAGTCTCTCACTCACCCCCAGTCTCTCACTCACCCCCAGTCTCTCACTCACCCCCAGTCTCTCACTCACCCCCAGTCTCTCACTCACCCCCAGTCTCTCGCTCACCCCCAGTCTCTCACTCACTCCCAGTCTCTCACTCACCCCCAGTCTCTCACTCACCCCCAGTCTCTCACTCACCCCCAGTCTCTCACTCACCCCCAGTCTCTCACTCACCCCCAGTCTCTCACTCACCCCCAGTCTCTCACTCACCCCCAGTCTCTCACTCACCCCCAGTCTCTCACTCACCCCCAGTCTCTCACTCACCCCCAGTCTCCCACTCACCCCCAGTCTCTCACTCCCCCCAGTCTCTCACTCACCCCCAGTCTCTCACTCACCCCCAATCTCTCACGCACTCACAGTCTCTCACTGACCCCCAGTCTCTCACTCACCCCCAGTCTCTCACTCACCCCCAGTCTCTCACTCACTCCCAGTCTCTCACTCACCCCCAGTCTCTCACTCACCCCCAGTCTCTCACTCACTCCCAGTCTCTCACTCACTCCCAGTCTCTCACTCACCCCCAGTCTCTCACTCACCCCCAGTCTCTCACTCACTCCCAGTCTCTGACTCACTCCCTGTCTCTCACTCACCCCCAGTCTCTCACTCACTCCCAGTCTCTCACTCACCCCCAGTCTTACACTTACTCCCAGTCTCTCACTCGCCCCCAGTCTCTCACTCACTAACAGTCTCTCACTCACCCCCAGTCTCTCACTCACCCCCAGTCTCTCACTCACCCCCAGTCTCTCACTCACTCACAGTCTCTCACTCACCCCAAGTCTCTCACTCACTCACAGTCTCTCACTCACCCCCAGTCTCTCACTCACCCCCAGTCTCTCACTCACCCCCAGTCTCTCACTCACTCCCAGTCTCTCACTCACCCCCAGTCTCTCACTCACTCACAGTCTCTGACTCACCCCCAGTCTCTCACTCACCCCCAGTCTCTCACTCCCCCCAGTCTCTCACTCACCCCCAGTCTCTCACTCACCCCCAGTCTCTCACTCACTCCCAGTCTCTCACTCACTCCCTGTCTCTCACTCACTCCCAGTCTCTCACTCACCCCCAGTCTCTCACGCACTCACAGTCTCTCACTCACCCCCAGTCTCTCACTCACCCCCAGTCTCTCACTCACCCCCAGTCTCTCACTCACTCACAGTCTCTCATTCACCCCCAGTCTCTCACTCACCCCCAGTCTCTCACTCACCCCCAGTCTCTCACTCACCCCCAGTCTCTCACTCACCCCCAGTCTCTCACTCACCCCCAGTCTCTCACTCACCCCCAGTCTCTCGCTCACCCCCAGTCTCTCACTCACTCCCAGTCTCTCACTCAGCCCCAGTCTCTCACTCACCCCCAGTCTCTCACTCACCCCCAGTCTCTCACTCACCCCCAGTCTCTCACTCACCCCCAGTCTCTCGCTCACCCCCCAGTCTCTCACTCACTCCCAGTCTCTCACTCACCCCCAGTCTCTCACTCACCCCCAGTCTCTCACTCACTCACAGTCTCTCACTCACCCCCAGTCTCTCACTCACCCCCAGTCTCTCACTCACCCCCAGTCTTTCACTCACCCCCAGTCTCTCACTCACCCCCAGTCTCTCACTCACTCCCAGTCTCTCACTCACCCCCAGTCTCTCACTCACCCCCAGTCTCTCACTCACCCCCAGTCTCTCACTCACCCCCAGTCTCTCACTCACTCCCAGTCTCTGACTCACTCCCTGTCTCTCACTCACCCCCAGTCTCTCACTCACTCCCAGTCTCTCACTCACCCCCAGTCTTACACTTACTCCCAGTCTCTCACTCGCCCCCAGTCTCTCACTCACTAACAGTCTCTCACTCACCCCCAGTCTCTCACTCACCCCCAGTCTCTCACTCACCCCCAGTCTCTCACTCACTCACAGTCTCTCACTCACCCCCAAGTCTCTCACTCACTCACAGTCTCTCACTCACCCCCAGTCTCTCACTCACCCCCAGTCTCTCACTCACCCCCAGTCTTACACTTACTCCCAGTCTCTCACTCGCCCCCAGTCTCTCACTCACTAACAGTCTCTCACTCACCCCCAGTCTCTCACTCACCCCCAGTCTCTCACTCACCCCCAGTCTCTCACTCACTCACAGTCCTCTCACTCACCCCAAGTCTCTCACTCACTCACAGTCTCTCACTCACCCCCAGTCTCTCACTCACCCCCAGTCTCTCACTCACCCCCAGTCTCTCACTCACTCCCAGTCTCTCACTCACCCCCAGTCTCTCACTCACTCACAGTCTCTGACTCACCCCCCAGTCTCTCACTCACCCCCAGTCTCTCACTCCCCCCAGTCTCTCACTCACCCCCAGTCTCTCACTCACCCCCAGTCTCTCACTCACTCCCAGTCTCTCACTCACTCCCTGTCTCTCACTCACTCCCAGTCTCTCACTCACCCCCAGTCTCTCACGCACTCACAGTCTCTCACTCACCCCCAGTCTCTCACTCACCCCCAGTCTCTCACTCACCCCCAGTCTCTCACTCACTCACAGTCTCTCATTCACCCCCAGTCTCTCACTCACCCCCAGTCTCTCACTCACCCCCAGTCTCTCACTCACCCCCAGTCTCTCACTCACCCCCAGTCTCTCACTCACCCCCAGTCTCTCACTCACCCCCAGTCTCTCACTCACTCCCAGTCTCTCACTCAGCCCCAGTCTCTCACTCACCCCCAGTCTCTCACTCACCCCCAGTATCTCACTCACCCCCAGTCTCTCACTCACCCCCAGTCTCTCGCTCACCCCCAGTCTCTCACTCACTCCCAGTCTCTCACTCAGCCCCAGTCTCTCACTCACCCCCAGTCTCTCACTCACTCACAGTCTCTCACTCACCCCCAGTCTCTCACTCACCCCCAGTCTCTCACTCACCCCCAGTCTTTCACTCACCCCCAGTCTCTCACTCACCCCCAGTCTCTCACTCACTCCCAGTCTCTCACTCACCCCCAGTCTCTCACTCACCCCCAGTCTCTCACTCACCCCCAGTCTCTCACTCACCCCCAGTCTCTCACTCACCCCCAGTCTCTCACTTTCCCCCAGGCTCTCACTCACTCCCAGTCTCTCACTCACTCCCAGGCTCTCACTCACCCCCAGTCTCTCACTCACCCCCAGGCTCTCACTCACCCCCAGTCTCTCACTCACCCCCAGTCTCTCACTCACTCCCAGTCTCTCACTCACCCCCAGCCTCTCACTCACCCCCAGTCTCTCACTCCCCCCAGTCTCTCACTCACTCCCAGTCTCTCACTCACCCCCAGTCTCTCACACACCCCCAGTCTCTCAATCACCCCCAGCCTCTCACTCACCCCCAGTCTCTCACTCACTCCCAGTCTCTCACTCACCCCCAGTCTTACACTTACTCCCAGTCTCTCACTCGCCCCCAGTCTCTCACTCACTCACAGTCTCTCACTCACTCCCAGTCTCTCTCACTCGCCCCCAGACTCTCACTCACCCCCAGTCTCTCACTCACCCCCAGTCTCTCACTCACCCCCAGTCTCTCACTCACCCCCAGTCTCTCACTTACCCCCAGTCTCTCACTCACTCACAGTCTCTCACTCACCCCCAGTCTCTCACTTACCCCCAGTCTCCCTCTCACCCCCAGTCTCTCACTCACCCCCAGTCTCTCACTCACTCCCAGTCTCTCACTCACCCCCAGTCTGTCACTCGCCCCCAGTCTCTCACTCGCCCCCAGTCTCTCACTCACTCCCAGTCTTTCACTCACCCCCAGTCTCTCACTCACCCCCAGTCTCTCACTCACTCACAGTCTCTCACTCACCCCCAGTCTCTCACTCGCCCCCAGTCTCTCAATCACTCACATTCTCTCACTCACCCCCAGTCTCTCACCCTCTCACAGTCTCTCACTCACCCCCAGTCTCTCACTCACCCCCAGTCTCCCTCTCACCCCCAGTCTCTCACTCACCCCCAGTCTCTCACTCACCCCCAGTCTCTCACTCACCCCCAGTCTCTCACTCACTCCCCAGTCTCACACTCACCCCCAGTCTCTCACTCACCCCCAGTCTCTCACTCACCCCCAGTCTCTCACTCACTCGCAGTCTCTCACTCACCCCCAGTCTGTCACTCACCCCCAGTCTCTCACTCACTCCCAGTCTCTGACACACTCCCTGTCTCTCACTCACCCCCAGTCTCTCACTCACTCCCAGTCTCTCACTCACCCCCAGTCTTACACTTACTCCCAGTCTCTCACTCGCCCCCAGTCTCTCACTCACTCACAGTCTCTCACTCACCCCCAGTCTCTCACTCACCCCCAGTCTCTCACTCACCCCCAGTCTCTCACTCACTCACAGTCTCTCACTCACTCCCTGTCTCTCACTCACTCCCAGTCTCTCACTCACCCCCAGTCTCTCACGCACTCACAGTCTCTCACTCACCCCCAGTCTCTCACTCACCCCCAGTCTCTCACTCAACCCCAGTCTCTCACTCACTCACAGTCTCTCACTCACCCCCAGTCTCTCACTCACCCCCAGTCTCTCACTCACCCCCAGTCTCTCACTCACCCCCAGTCTCCCACTCACCCCCAGTCTCTCACTCCCCCCAGTCTCTCACTCACCCCCAGTCTCTCACTCACCCCCAATCTCTCACGCACTCACAGTCTCTCACTGACCCCCAGTCTCTCACTCACCCCCAGTCTCTCACTCACCCCCAGTCTCTCACTCACTCCCAGTCTCTCACTCACTCCCTGTCTCTCACTCACTCCCAGTCTCTCACTCACCCCCAGTCTCTCACGCACTCACAGTCTCTCACTCACCCCCAGTCTCTCACTCACCCCCAGTCTCTCACTCAACCCCAGTCTCTCACTCACTCACAGTCTCTCACTCACCCCCAGTCTCTCACTCACCCCCAGTCTCTCACTCACCCCCAGTCTCTCGCTCACCCCCAGTCTCTCGCTCACCCCCAGTCTCTCACTCACTCCCAGTCTCTCACTCACCCCCAGTCTCTCACTCACCCCCAGTCTCCCACTCACCCCCAGTCTCTCACTCACCCCCAGTCTCTCACTCACCCCCAGTCTCTCACTCACCCCCAGTCTCTCACTCACCCCCAGTCTCTCACTCACCCCCAGTCTCTCACTCACCCCCAGTCTCTCACTCACCCCCAGTCTCTCACTCACCCCCAGTCTCTCACTCACCCCCAGTCTCTCACTCACCCCCAGTCTCTCACTCACTCCCAGTCTCTGACTCACTCCCTGTCTCTCACTCACCCCCAGTCTCTCACTCACTCCCAGTCTCTCACTCACCCCCAGTCTTACACTTACTCCCAGTCTCTCACTCGCCCCCAGTCTCTCACTCACTAACAGTCTCTCACTCACCCCCAGTCTCTCACTCACCCCCAGTCTCTCACTCACCCCCAGTCTCTCACTCACTCACAGTCTCTCACTCACCCCAAGTCTCTCACCCACTCACAGTCTCTCACTCACCCCCAGTCTCTCACTCACCCCCAGTCTCTCACTCACCCCCAGTCTTACACTTACTCCCAGTCTCTCACTCGCCCCCAGTCTCTCAGTCACTAACAGTCTCTCACTCACCCCCAGTCTCTCACTCACCCCCAGTCTCTCACTCACCCCCAGTCTCTCACTCACTCACAGTCTCTCACTCACCCCAAGTCTCTCACTCACTCACAGTCTCTCACTCACCCCCAGTCTCTCACTCACCCCCAGTCTCTCACTCACCCCCAGTCTCTCACTCACTCCCAGTCTCTCACTCACCCCCAGTCTCTCACTCACTCACAGTCTCTGACTCACCCCCAGTCTCTCACTCACCCCCAGTCTCTCACTCCCCCCAGTCTCTCACTCACCCCCAGTCTCTCACTCACCCCCAGTCTCTCACTCACTCCCAGTCTCTCACTCACTCCCTGTCTCTCACTCACTCCCAGTCTCTCACTCACCCCCAGTCTCTCACGCACTCACCGTCTCTCACTCACCCCCAGTCTCTCACTCACCCCCAGTCTCTCACTCACCCCCAGTCTCTCACTCACTCACAGTCTCTCATTCACCCCCAGTCTCTCACTCACCCCCAGTCTCTCACTCACCCCCAGTCTCTCACTCACCCCCAGTCTCTCACTCACCCCCAGTCTCTCACTCACCCCCAGTCTCTCGCTCACCCCCAGTCTCTCACTCACTCCCAGTCTCTCACTCAGCCCCAGTCTCTCACTCACCCCCAGTCTCTCACTCACCCCCAGTATCTCACTCACCCCCAGTCTCTCACTCACCCCCAGTCTCTCGCTCACCCCCAGTCTCTCACTCACTCCCACTCTCTCACTCAGCCCCAGTCTCTCACTCACCCCCAGTCTCTCACTCACTCACAGTCTCTCACTCACCCCCAGTCTCTCACTCACCCCCAGTCTCTCACTCACCCCCAGTCTTTCACTCACCCCCAGTCTCTCACTCACCCCCAGTCTCTCACTCACTCCCAGTCTCTCACTCACCCCCAGTCTCTCACTCACCCCCAGTCTCTCACTCACCCCCAGTCTCTCACTCACCCCCAGTCTCTCACTCACCCCCAGTCTCTCACTTTCCCCCAGGCTCTCACTCACTCCCAGTCTCTCACTCACTCCCAGGCTCTCACTCACCCCCAGTCTCTCACTCACCCCCAGGCTCTCACTCACCCCCAGTCTCTCACTCACCCCCAGTCTCTCACTCACTCCCAGTCTCTCACTCACCCCCAGCCTCTCACTCACCCCCAGTCTCTCACTCCCCCCAGTCTCTCACTCACTCCCAGTCTCTCACTCACCCCCAGTCTCTCACACACCCCCAGTCTCTCAATCACCCCCAGCCTCTCACTCACCCCCAGTCTCTCACTCACTCCCAGTCTCTCACTCACCCCCAGTCTTACACTTACTCCCAGTCTCTCACTCGCCCCCAGTCTCTCACTCACTCACAGTCTCTCACTCACTCCCAGTCTCTCTCACTCGCCCCCAGACTCTCACTCACCCCCAGTCTCTCACTCACCCCCAGTCTCTCACTCACCCCCAGTCTCTCACTCACCCCCAGTCTCTCACTTACCCCCAGTCTCTCACTCACTCACAGTCTCTCACTCACCCCCAGTCTCTCACTTACCCCCAGTCTCCCTCTCACCCCCAGTCTCTCACTCACCCCCAGTCTCTCACTCACTCCCAGTCTCTCACTCACCCCCAGTCTGTCACTCGCCCCCAGTCTCTCACTCGCCCCCAGTCTCTCACTCACTCCCAGTCTTTCACTCACCCCCAGTCTCTCACTCACCCCCAGTATCTCACTCACCCCCAGTCTCTCACTCACCCCCAGTCTCTCGCTCACCCCCAGTCTCTCACTCACTCCCAGTCTCTCACTCACCCCCAGTCTCTCACTCACCCCCAGTCTCTCACTCACTCACAGTCTCTCACTCACCCCCAGTCTCTCACTCACCCCCAGTCTCTCACTCACCCCCAGCCTTTCACTCACCCCCAGTCTCTCACTCACCCCCAGTCTCTCACTCACTCCCAGTCTCTCACTCACCCCCAGTCTCTCACTCACCCCCAGTCTCTCACTCACCCCCAGTCTCTCACTCACCCCCAGTCTCTCACTCACCCCCAGTCTCTCACTTTCCCCCAGGCTCTCACTCACTCCCAGTCTCTCACTCACTCCCAGGCTCTCACTCACCCCCAGTCTCTCACTCACCCCCAGGCTCTCACTCACCCCAGTCTCTCACTCACCCCCAGTCTCTCACTCACTCCCAGTCTCTCACTCACCCCCAGCCTCTCACTCACCCCCAGTCTCTCACTCCCCCCAGTCTCTCACTCACTCCCAGTCTCTCACTCACCCCCAGTCTCTCACACACCCCCAGTCTCTCAATCACCCCCAGCCTCTCACTCACCCCCAGTCTCTCACTCACTCCCAGTCTCTCACTCACCCCCAGTCTTACACTTACTCCCAGTCTCTCACTCGCCCCCAGTCTCTCACTCACTCACAGTCTCTCACTCACTCCCAGTCTCTCTCACTCGCCCCCAGACTCTCACTCACCCCCAGTCTCTCACTCACCCCCAGTCTCTCACTCACCCCCAGTCTCTCACTCACCCCCAGTCTCTCACTTACCCCCAGTCTCTCACTCACTCACAGTCTCTCACTCACCCCCAGTCTCTCACTTACCCCCAGTCTCCCTCTCACCCCCAGTCTCTCACTCACCCCCAGTCTCTCACTCACTCCCAGTCTCTCACTCACCCCCAGTCTGTCACTCGCCCCCAGTCTCTCACTCGCCCCCAGTCTCTCACTCACTCCCAGTCTTTCACTCACCCCCAGTCTCTCACTCACCCCCAGTCTCTCACTCACTCACAGTCTCTCACTCACCCCCAGTCTCTCACTCGCCCCCAGTCTCTCAATCACTCACAGTCTCTCACTCACCCCCAGTCTCTCACCCTCTCACAGTGTCTCACTCACCCCCAGTCTCTCACTCACCCCCAGTCTCCCTCTCACCCCCAGTCTCTCACTCACCCCCAGTCTCTCACTCACCCCCAGTCTCTCACTCACCCCCAGTCTCTCACTCACTCCCCAGTCTCACACTCACCCCCAGTCTCTCACTCACCCCCAGTCTCTCACTCACCCCCAGTCTCTCACTCACTCCCAGTCTCTCACTCACCCCCAGTCTGTCACTCACCCCCAGTCTCTCACTCACTCCCAGTCTCTGACACACTCCCTGTCTCTCACTCACCCCCAGTCTCTCACTCACTCCCAGTCTCTCACTCACCCCCAGTCTTACACTTACTCCCAGTCTCTCACTCGCCCCCAGTCTCTCACTCACTCACAGTCTCTCACTCACCCCCAGTCTCTCACTCACCCCCAGTCTCTCACTCACCCCCAGTCTCTCACTCACTCACAGTCTCTCACTCACTCCCTGTCTCTCACTCACTCCCAGTCTCTCACTCACCCCCAGTCTCTCACGCACTCACAGTCTCTCACTCACCCCCAGTCTCTCACTCACCCCCAGTCTCTCACTCAACCCCAGTCTCTCACTCACTCACAGTCTCTCACTCACCCCCAGTCTCTCACTCACCCCCAGTCTCTCACTCACCCCCAGTCTCTCACTCACCCCCAGTCTCTCGCTCACCCCCAGTCTCTCGCTCACCCCCAGTCTCTCACTCACTCCCAGTCTCTCACTCACCCCCAGTCTCTCACTCACCCCCAGTCTCTCACTCACCCCCAGTCTCTCACTCACCCCCAGTCTCTCACTCACCCCCAGTCTCTCACTCACCCCCAGTCTCTCACTCACCCCCAGTCTCTCACTCACCCCCAGTCTCTCACTCACCCCCAGTCTCTCACTCACCCCCAGTCTCCCACTCACCCCCAGTCTCTCACTCCCCCCAGTCTCTCACTCACCCCCAGTCTCTCACTCACCCCCAATCTCTCACGCACTCACAGTCTCTCACTGACCCCCAGTCTCTCACTCACCCCCAGTCTCTCACTCACCCCCAGTCTCTCACTCACTCCCAGTCTCTCACTCACCCCCAGTCTCTCACTCACCCCCAGTCTCTCACTCACTCCCAGTCTCTCACTCACTCCCAGTCTCTCACTCACCCCCAGTCTCTCACTCACCCCCAGTCTCTCACTCACTCCCAGTCTCTGACTCACTCCCTGTCTCTCACTCACCCCCAGTCTCTCACTCACTCCCAGTCTCTCACTCACCCCCAGTCTTACACTTACTCCCAGTCTCTCACTCGCCCCCAGTCTCTCACTCACTAACAGTCTCTCACTCACCCCCAGTCTCTCACTCACCCCCAGTCTCTCACTCACCCCCAGTCTCTCACTCACTCACAGTCTCTCACTCACCCCAAGTCTCTCACTCACTCACAGTCTCTCACTCACCCCCAGTCTCTCACTCACCCCCAGTCTCTCACTCACCCCCAGTCTCTCACTCACTCCCAGTCTCTCACTCACCCCCAGTCTCTCACTCACTCACAGTCTCTGACTCACCCCCAGTCTCTCACTCACCCCCAGTCTCTCACTCCCCCCAGTCTCTCACTCACCCCCAGTCTCTCACTCACCCCCAGTCTCTCACTCACTCCCAGTCTCTCACTCACTCCCTGTCTCTCACTCACTCCCAGTCTCTCACTCACCCCCAGTCTCTCACGCACTCACAGTCTCTCACTCACCCCCAGTCTCTCACTCACCCCCAGTCTCTCACTCACCCCCAGTCTCTCACTCACTCACAGTCTCTCATTCACCCCCAGTCTCTCACTCACCCCCAGTCTCTCACTCACCCCCAGTCTCTCACTCACCCCCAGTCTCTCACTCACCCCCAGTCTCTCACTCACCCCCAGTCTCTCGCTCACCCCCAGTCTCTCCCTCACTCCCAGTCTCTCACTCAGCCCCAGTCTCTCACTCACCCCCAGTCTCTCACTCACCCCCAGTCTCTCACTCACCCCCAGTCTCTCACTCACCCCCAGTCTCTCGCTCACCCCCAGTCTCTCACTCACTCCCAGTCTCTCACTCACCCCCAGTCTCTCACTCACCCCCAGTCTCTCACTCACTCACAGTCTCTCACTCACCCCCAGTCTCTCACTCACCCCCAGTCTCTCACTCACCCCCAGTCTTTCACTCACCCCCAGTCTCTCACTCACCCCCAGTCTCTCACTCACTCCCAGTCTCTCACTCACCCCCAGTCTCTCACTCACCCCCAGTCTCTCACTCACCCCCAGTCTCTCACTCACCCCCAGTCTCTCACTCACCCCCAGTCTCTCACTCACCCCCAGTCTCTCACTCACTCCCAGTCTCTGACTCACTCCCTGTCTCTCACTCACCCCCAGTCTCTCACTCACTCCCAGTCTCTCACTCACCCCCAGTCTTACACTTACTCCCAGTCTCTCACTCGCCCCCAGTCTCTCACTCACTAACAGTCTCTCACTCACCCCCAGTCTCTCACTCACCCCCAGTCTCTCACTCACCCCCAGTCTCTCACTCACTCACAGTCTCTCACTCACCCCAAGTCTCTCACTCACTCACAGTCTCTCACTCACCCCCAGTCTCTCACTCACCCCCAGTCTCTCACTCACCCCCAGTCTTACACTTACTCCCAGTCTCTCACTCGCCCCCAGTCTCTCACTCACTAACAGTCTCTCACTCACCCCCAGTCTCTCACTCACCCCCAGTCTCTCACTCACCCCCAGTCTCTCACTCACTCACAGTCTCTCACTCACCCCAAGTCTCTCACTCACTCACAGTCTCTCACTCACCCCCAGTCTCTCACTCACCCCCAGTCTCTCACTCACCCCCAGTCTCTCACTCACTCCCAGTCTCTCACTCACCCCCAGTCTCTCACTCACCCCCAGTCTCTGACTCACCCCCAGTCTCTCACTCACCCCCAGTCTCTCACTCCCCCCAGTCTCTCACTCACCCCCAGTCTCTCACTCACCCCCAGTCTCTCACTCACTCCCAGTCTCTCACTCACTCCCTGTCTCTCACTCACTCCCAGTCTCTCACGCACTCACAGTCTCTCACTCACCCCCAGTCTCTCACTCACCCCCAGTCTCTCACTCACCCCCAGTCTCTCACTCACTCACAGTCTCTCATTCACCCCCAGTCTCTCACTCACCCCCAGTCTCTCACTCACCCCCAGTCTCTCACTCACCCCCAGTCTCTCACTCACCCCCAGTCTCTCACTCACCCCCAGTCTCTCACTCACCCCCAGTCTCTCACTCACCCCCAGTCTCTCGCTCACCCCCAGTCTCTCACTCACTCCCAGTCTCTCACTCAGCCCCAGTCTCTCACTCACCCCCAGTCTCTCACTCACCCCCAGTATCTCACTCACCCCCAGTCTCTCACTCACCCCCAGTCTCTCGCTCACCCCCAGTCTCTCACTCACTCCCAGTCTCTCACTCAGCCCCAGTCTCTCACTCACCCCCAGTCTCTCACTCACTCACAGTCTCTCACTCACCCCCAGTCCTCTCACTCACCCCCAGTCTCTCACTCACCCCCAGTCTTTCACTCACCCCCAGTCTCTCACTCACCCCCAGTCTCTCACTCACTCCCAGTCTCTCACTCACCCCCAGTCTCTCACTCACCCCCAGTCTCTCACTCACCCCCAGTCTCTCACTCACCCCCAGTCTCTCACTCACCCCCAGTCTCTCACTTTCCCCCAGGCTCTCACTCACTCCCAGTCTCTCACTCACTCCCAGGCTCTCACTCACCCCCAGTCTCTCACTCACCCCCAGGCTCTCACTCACCCCCAGTCTCTCACTCACCCCCAGTCTCTCACTCACTCCCAGTCTCTCACTCACCCCCAGCCTCTCACTCACCCCCAGTCTCTCACTCCCCCCAGTCTCTCACTCACTCCCAGTCTCTCACTCACCCCCAGTCTCTCACACACCCCCAGTCTCTCAATCACCCCCGGCCTCTCACTCACCCCCAGTCTCTCACTCCCAGTCTCTCACTCACCCCCAGTCTTACACTTACTCCCAGTCTCTCACTCGCCCCCAGTCTCTCACTCACTCACAGTCTCTCACTCACTCCCAGTCTCTCTCACTCGCCCCCAGACTCTCACTCACCCCCAGTCTCTCACTCACCCCCAGTCTCTCACTCACCCCCAGTCTCTCACTCACCCCCAGTCTCTCACTTACCCCCAGTCTCTCACTCACTCACAGTCTCTCACTCACCCCCAGTCTCTCACTTACCCCCAGTCTCCCTCTCACCCCCAGTCTCTCACTCACCCCCAGTCTCTCACTCACTCCCAGTCTCTCACTCACCCCCAGTCTGTCACTCGCCCCCAGTCTCTCACTCGCCCCCAGTCTCTCACTCACTCCCAGTCTTTCACTCACCCCCAGTCTCTCACTCACCCCCAGTCTCTCACTCACTCACAGTCTCTCACTCACCCCCAGTCTCTCACTCGCCCCCAGTCTCTCAATCACTCACAGTCTCTCACTCACCCCCAGTCTCTCACCCTCTCACAGTCTCTCACTCACCCCCAGTCTCTCACTCACCCCCAGTCTCCCTCTCACCCCCAGTCTCTCACTCACCCCCAGTCTCTCACTCACCCCCAGTCTCTCACTCACCCCCAGTCTCTCACTCACTCCCCAGTCTCACACTCACCCCCAGTCTCTCACTCACCCCCAGTCTCTCACTCACCCCCAGTCTCTCACTCACTCCCAGTCTCTCACTCACCCCCAGTCTGTCACTCACCCCCAGTCTCTCACTCACTCCCAGTCTCTGACACACTCCCTGTCTCTCACTCACCCCCAGTCTCTCACTCACTCCCAGTCTCTCACTCACCCCCAGTCTTACACTTACTCCCAGTCTCTCACTCGCCCCCAGTCTCTCACTCACTCACAGTCTCTCACTCACCCCCAGTCTCTCACTCACCCCCAGTCTCTCACTCACCCCCAGTCTCTCACTCACTCACAGTCTCTCACTCACTCCCTGTCTCTCACTCACTCCCAGTCTCTCACTCACCCCCAGTCTCTCACGCACTCACAGTCTCTCACTCACCCCCAGTCTCTCACTCACCCCCAGTCTCTCACTCAACCCCAGTCTCTCACTCACTCACAGTCTCTCACTCACCCCCAGTCTCTCACTCACCCCCAGTCTCTCACTCACCCCCAGTCTCTCACTCACCCCCAGTCTCTCACTCACCCCCAGTCTCTCGCTCACCCCCAGTCTCTCACTCACTCCCAGTCTCTCACTCACCCCCAGTCTCTCACTCACCCCCAGTCTCTCACTCACCCCCAGTCTCTCACTCACCCCCAGTCTCTCACTCACCCCCAGTCTCTCACTCACCCCCAGTCTCTCACTCACCCCCAGTCTCTCACTCACCCCCAGTCTCTCACTCACCCCCAGTCTCTCACTCACCCCCAGTCTCCCACTCACCCCCAGTCTCTCACTCGCCCCCAGTCTCTCAATCACTCACAGTCTCTCACTCACCCCCAGTCTCTCACCCTCTCACAGTCTCTCACTCACCCCCAGTCTCTCACTCACCCCCAGTCTCCCTCTCACCCCCAGTCTCTCACTCACCCCCAGTCTCTCACTCACCCCCAGTCTCTCACTCACCCCCAGTCTCTCACTCACTCCCCAGTCTCACACTCACCCCCAGTCTCTCACTCACCCCCAGTCTCTCACTCACCCCCAGTCTCTCACTCACTCCCAGTCTCTCACTCACCCCCAGTCTGTCACTCACCCCCAGTCTCTCACTCACTCCCAGTCTCTGACACACTCCCTGTCTCTCACTCACCCCCAGTCTCTCACTCACTCCCAGTCTCTCACTCACCCCCAGTCTTACACTTACTCCCAGTCTCTCACTCGCCCCCAGTCTCTCACTCACTCACAGTCTCTCACTCACCCCCAGTCTCTCACTCACCCCCAGTCTCTCACTCACCCCCAGTCTCTCACTCACTCACAGTCTCTCACTCACTCCCTGTCTCTCACTCACTCCCAGTCTCTCACTCACCCCCAGTCTCTCACGCACTCACAGTCTCTCACTCACCCCCAGTCTCTCACTCACCCCCAGTCTCTCACTCAACCCCAGTCTCTCACTCACTCACAGTCTCTCACTCACCCCCAGTCTCTCACTCACCCCCAGTCTCTCACTCACCCCCAGTCTCTCACTCACCCCCAGTCTCTCACTCACCCCCAGTCTCTCGCTCACCCCCAGTCTCTCACTCACTCCCAGTCTCTCACTCACCCCCAGTCTCTCACTCACCCCCAGTCTCTCACTCACCCCCAGTCTCTCACTCACCCCCAGTCTCTCACTCACCCCCAGTCTCTCACTCACCCCCAGTCTCTCACTCACCCCCAGTCTCTCACTCACCCCCAGTCTCTCACTCACCCCCAGTCTCTCACTCACCCCCAGTCTCCCACTCACCCCCAGTCTCTCACTCCCCCCAGTCTCTCACTCACCCCCAGTCTCTCACTCACCCCCAATCTCTCACGCACTCACAGTCTCTCACTGACCCCCAGTCTCTCACTCACCCCCAGTCTCTCACTCACCCCCAGTCTCTCACTCACTCCCAGTCTCTCACTCACTCCCTGTCTCTCACTCACTCCCAGTCTCTCACTCACCCCCAGTCTCTCACGCACTCACAGTCTCTCACTCACCCCCAGTCTCTCACTCACCCCCAGTCTCTCACTCAACCCCAGTCTCTCACTCACTCACAGTCTCTCACTCACCCCCAGTCTCTCACTCACCCCCAGTCTCTCACTCACCCCCAGTCTCTCACTCACCCCCAGTCTCTCACTCACCCCCAGTCTCTCGCTCACCCCCAGTCTCTCACTCACTCCCAGTCTCTCACTCACCCCCAGTCTCTCACTCACCCCCAGTCTCTCACTCACCCCCAGTCTCCCACTCACCCCCAGTCTCTCACTCACCCCCAGTCTCTCACTCACCCCCAGTCTCTCACTCACCCCCAGTCTCTCACTCACCCCCAGTCTCTCACTCACCCCCAGTCTCTCACTCACCCCCAGTCTCTCACTCACCCCCAGTCTCTCACTCACCCCCAGTCTCTCACTCACCCCCAGTCTCTCACTCACCCCCAGTCTCTCACTCACCCCCAGTCTCTCACTCACTCCCAGTCTCTGACTCACTCCCTGTCTCTCACTCACCCCCAGTCTCTCACTCACTCCCAGTCTCTCACTCACCCCCAGTCTTACACTTACTCCCAGTCTCTCACTCGCCCCCAGTCTCTCACTCACTAACAGTCTCTCACTCACCCCCAGTCTCTCACTCACCCCCAGTCTCTCACTCACCCCCAGTCTCTCACTCACTCACAGTCTCTCACTCACCCCAAGTCTCTCACCCACTCACAGTCTCTCACTCACCCCCAGTCTCTCACTCACCCCCAGTCTCTCACTCACCCCCAGTCTTACACTTACTCCCAGTCTCTCACTCGCCCCCAGTCTCTCACTCACTAACAGTCTCTCACTCACCCCCAGTCTCTCACTCACCCCCAGTCTCTCACTCACCCCCAGTCTCTCACTCACTCACAGTCTCTCACTCACCCCAAGTCTCTCACTCACTCACAGTCTCTCACTCACCCCCAGTCTCTCACTCACCCCCAGTCTCTCACTCACCCCCAGTCTCTCACTCACTCCCAGTCTCTCACTCACCCCCAGTCTCTCACTCACTCACAGTCTCTGACTCACCCCCAGTCTCTCACTCACCCCCAGTCTCTCACTCCCCCCAGTCTCTCACTCACCCCCAGTCTCTCACTCACCCCCAGTCTCTCACTCACTCCCAGTCTCTCACTCACTCCCTGTCTCTCACTCACTCCCAGTCTCTCACTCACCCCCAGTCTCTCACGCACTCACAGTCTCTCACTCACCCCCAGTCTCTCACTCACCCCCAGTCTCTCACTCACCCCCAGTCTCTCACTCACTCACAGTCTCTCATTCACCCCCAGTCTCTCACTCACCCCCAGTCTCTCACTCACCCCCAGTCTCCCTCTCACCCCCAGTCTCTCACTCACCCCCAGTCTCTCACTCACCCCCAGTCTCTCACTCACCCCCAGTCTCTCACTCACTCCCCAGTCTCACACTCACCCCCAGTCTCTCACTCACCCCCAGTCTCTCACTCACCCCCAGTCTCTCACTCACTCCCAGTCTCTCACTCACCCCCAGTCTGTCACTCACCCCCAGTCTCTCACTCACTCCCAGTCTCTGACACACTCCCTGTCTCTCACTCACCCCCAGTCTCTCACTCACTCCCAGTCTCTCACTCACCCCCAGTCTTACACTTACTCCCAGTCTCTCACTCGCCCCCAGTCTCTCACTCACTCACAGTCTCTCACTCACCCCCAGTCTCTCACTCACCCCCAGTCTCTCACTCACCCCCAGTCTCTCACTCACTCACAGTCTCTCACTCACTCCCTGTCTCTCACTCACTCCCAGTCTCTCACTCACCCCCAGTCTCTCACGCACTCACAGTCTCTCACTCACCCCCAGTCTCTCACTCACCCCCAGTCTCTCACTCAACCCCAGTCTCTCACTCACTCACAGTCTCTCACTCACCCCCAGTCTCTCACTCACCCCCAGTCTCTCACTCACCCCCAGTCTCTCACTCACCCCCAGTCTCTCGCTCACCCCCAGTCTCTCGCTCACCCCCAGTCTCTCACTCACTCCCAGTCTCTCACTCACCCCCAGTCTCTCACTCACCCCCAGTCTCTCACTCACCCCCAGTCTCTCACTCACCCCCAGTCTCTCACTCACCCCCAGTCTCTCACTCACCCCCAGTCTCTCACTCACCCCCAGTCTCTCACTCACCCCCAGTCTCTCACTCACCCCCAGTCTCTCACTCACCCCCAGTCTCCCACTCACCCCCAGTCTCTCACTCCCCCCAGTCTCTCACTCACCCCCAGTCTCTCACTCACCCCCAATCTCTCACGCACTCACAGTCTCTCACTCACCCCCAGTCTCTCACTCACCCCCAGTCTCTCACTCACTCCCAGTCTCTCACTCACTCCCTGTCTCTCACTCACTCCCAGTCTCTCACTCACCCCCAGTCTCTCACGCACTCACAGTCTCTCACTCACCCCCAGTCTCTCACTCACCCCCAGTCTCTCACTCAACCCCAGTCTCTCACTCACTCACAGTCTCTCACTCACCCCCAGTCTCTCACTCACCCCCAGTCTCTCACTCACCCCCAGTCTCTCACTCACCCCCAGTCTCTCGCTCACCCCCAGTCTCTCACTCACTCCCAGTCTCTCACTCACCCCCAGTCTCTCACTCACCCCCAGTCTCCCTCTCACCCCCAGTCTCTCACTCACCCCCAGTCTCTCACTCACCCCCAGTCTCTCACTCACCCCCAGTCTCTCACTCACCCCCAGTCTCTCACTCACCCCCAGTCTCTCACTCACCCCCAGTCTCTCACTCACCCCCAGTCTCTCACTCACCCCCAGTCTCTCACTCACCCCCAGTCTCTCACTCACCCCCAGTCTCTCACTCACCCCCAGTCTCTCACTCACTCCCAGTCTCTGACTCACTCCCTGTCTCTCACTCACCCCCAGTCTCTCACTCACTCCCAGTCTCTCACTCACCCCCAGTCTTACACTTACTCCCAGTCTCTCACTCGCCCCCAGTCTCTCACTCACTAACAGTCTCTCACTCACCCCCAGTCTCTCACTCACCCCCAGTCTCTCACTCACCCCCAGTCTCTCACTCACTCACAGTCTCTCACTCACCCCAAGTCTCTCACCCACTCACAGTCTCTCACTCACCCCCAGTCTCTCACTCACCCCCAGTCTCTCACTCACCCCCAGTCTTACACTTACTCCCAGTCTCTCACTCGCCCCCAGTCTCTCACTCACTAACAGTCTCTCACTCACCCCCAGTCTCTCACTCACCCCCAGTCTCTCACTCACCCCCAGTCTCTCACTCACTCACAGTCTCTCACTCACCCCAAGTCTCTCACTCACTCACAGTCTCTCACTCACCCCCAGTCTCTCACTCACCCCCAGTCTCTCACTCACCCCCAGTCTCTCACTCACTCCCAGTCTCTCACTCACCCCCAGTCTCTCACTCACTCACAGTCTCTGACTCACCCCCAGTCTCTCACTCACCCCCAGTCTCTCACTCCCCCCAGTCTCTCACTCACCCCCAGTCTCTCACTCACCCCCAGTCTCTCACTCACTCCCAGTCTCTCACTCACTCCCTGTCTCTCACTCACTCCCAGTCTCTCACTCACCCCCAGTCTCTCACGCACTCACAGTCTCTCACTCACCCCCAGTCTCTCACTCACCCCCAGTCTCTCACTCACCCCCAGTCTCTCACTCACTCACAGTCTCTCATTCACCCCCAGTCTCTCACTCACCCCCAGTCTCTCACTCACCCCCAGTCTCTCACTCACCCCCAGTCTCTCACTCACCCCCAGTCTCTCACTCACCCCCAGTCTCTCGCTCACCCCCAGTCTCTCCCTCACTCCCAGTCTCTCACTCAGCCCCAGTCTCTCACTCACCCCCAGTCTCTCACTCACCCCCAGTATCTCACTCACCCCCAGTCTCTCACTCACCCCCAGTCTCTCGCTCACCCCCAGTCTCTCACTCACTCCCAGTCTCTCACTCAGCCCCAGTCTCTCACTCACCCCCAGTCTCTCACTCACTCACAGTCTCTCACTCACCCCCAGTCTCTCACTCACCCCCAGTCTCTCACTCACCCCCAGTCTTTCACTCACCCCCAGTCTCTCACTCACCCCCAGTCTCTCACTCACTCCCAGTCTCTCACTCACCCCCAGTCTCTCACTCACCCCCAGTCTCTCACTCACCCCCAGTCTCTCACTCACCCCCAGTCTCTCACTCACCCCCAGTCTCTCACTTTCCCCCAGGCTCTCACTCACTCCCAGTCTCTCACTCACTCCCAGGCTCTCACTCACCCCCAGTCTCTCACTCACCCCCAGGCTCTCACTCACCCCCAGTCTCTCACTCACCCCCAGTCTCTCACTCACTCCCAGTCTCTCACTCACCCCCAGCCTCTCACTCACCCCCAGTCTCTCACTCCCCCCAGTCTCTCACTCACTCCCAGTCTCTCACTCACCCCCAGTCTCTCACACACCCCCAGTCTCTCAATCACCCCCAGCCTCTCACTCACCCCCAGTCTCTCACTCACTCCCAGTCTCTCACTCACCCCCAGTCTTACACTTACTCCCAGTCTCTCACTCGCCCCCAGTCTCTCACTCACTCACAGTCTCTCACTCACTCCCAGTCTCTCTCACTCGCCCCCAGACTCTCACTCACCCCCAGTCTCTCACTCACCCCCAGTCTCTCACTCACCCCCAGTCTCTCACTCACCCCCAGTCTCTCACTTACCCCCAGTCTCTCACTCACTCACAGTCTCTCACTCACCCCCAGTCTCTCACTTACCCCCAGTCTCCCTCTCACCCCCAGTCTCTCACTCACCCCCAGTCTCTCACTCACTCCCAGTCTCTCACTCACCCCCAGTCTGTCACTCGCCCCCAGTCTCTCACTCGCCCCCAGTCTCTCACTCACTCCCAGTCTTTCACTCACCCCCAGTCTCTCACTCACCCCCAGTCTCTCACTCACTCACAGTCTCTCACTCACCCCCAGTCTCTCACTCGCCCCCAGTCTCTCAATCACTCACAGTCTCTCACTCACCCCCAGTCTCTCACCCTCTCACAGTCTCTCACTCACCCCCAGTCTCTCACTCACCCCCAGTCTCCCTCTCACCCCCAGTCTCTCACTCACCCCCAGTCTCTCACTCACCCCCAGTCTCTCACTCACCCCCAGTCTCTCACTCACTCCCCAGTCTCACACTCACCCCCAGTCTCTCACTCACCCCCAGTCTCTCACTCACCCCCAGTCTCTCACTCACTCCCAGTCTCTCACTCACCCCCAGTCTGTCACTCACCCCCAGTCTCTCACTCACTCCCAGTCTCTGACACACTCCCTGTCTCTCACTCACCCCCAGTCTCTCACTCACTCCCAGTCTCTCACTCACCCCCAGTCTTACACTTACTCCCAGTCTCTCACTCGCCCCCAGTCTCTCACTCACTCACAGTCTCTCACTCACCCCCAGTCTCTCACTCACCCCCAGTCTCTCACTCACCCCCAGTCTCTCACTCACTCACAGTCTCTCACTCACTCCCTGTCTCTCACTCACTCCCAGTCTCTCACTCACCCCCAGTCTCTCACGCACTCACAGTCTCTCACTCACCCCCAGTCTCTCACTCACCCCCAGTCTCTCACTCAACCCCAGTCTCTCACTCACTCACAGTCTCTCACTCACCCCCAGTCTCTCACTCACCCCCAGTCTCTCACTCACCCCCAGTCTCTCACTCACCCCCAGTCTCTCACTCACCCCCAGTCTCTCGCTCACCCCCAGTCTCTCACTCACTCCCAGTCTCTCACTCACCCCCAGTCTCTCACTCACCCCCAGTCTCTCACTCACCCCCAGTCTCTCACTCACCCCCAGTCTCTCACTCACCCCCAGTCTCTCACTCACCCCCAGTCTCTCACTCACCCCCAGTCTCTCACTCACCCCCAGTCTCTCACTCACCCCCAGTCTCTCACTCACCCCCAGTCTCCCACTCACCCCCAGTCTCTCACTCCCCCCAGTCTCTCACTCACCCCCAGTCTCTCACTCACCCCCAATCTCTCACGCACTCACAGTCTCTCACTGACCCCCAGTCTCTCACTCACCCCCAGTCTCTCACTCACCCCCAGTCTCTCACTCACTCCCAGTCTCTCACTCACTCCCTGTCTCTCACTCACTCCCAGTCTCTCACTCACCCCCAGTCTCTCACGCACTCACAGTCTCTCACTCAACCACAGTCTCTCACTCACCCCCAGTCTCTCACTCAACCCCAGTCTCTCACTCACTCACAGTCTCTCACTCACCCCCAGTCTCTCACTCACCCCCAGTCTCTCACTCACCCCCAGTCTCTCACTCACCCCCAGTCTCTCACTCACCCCCAGTCTCTCGCTCACCCCCAGTCTCTCGCTCACTCCCAGTCTCTCACTCACCCCCAGTCTCTCACTCACCCCCAGTCTCTCACTCACCCCCAGTCTCTCACTCACCCCCAGTCTCTCACTCACCCCCAGTCTCTCACTCACCCCCAGTCTCTCACTCACCCCCAGTCTCTCACTCACCCCCAGTCTCTCACTCACCCCCAGTCTCTCACTCACCCCCAGTCTCTCACTCACTCCCAGTCTCTCACTCACCCCCAGTCTCTCACTCACCCCCAGTCTCTCACTCACTCCCAGTCTCTCACTCACTCCCAGTCTCTCACTCACCCCCAGTCTCTCACTCACCCCCAGTCTCTCACTCACTCCCAGTCTCTGACTCACTCCCTGTCTCTCACTCACCCCCAGTCTCTCACTCACTCCCAGTCTCTCACTCACCCCCAGTCTTACACTTACTCCCAGTCTCTCACTCGCCCCCAGTCTCTCACTCACTCACAGTCTCTCACTCACCCCCTGTCTCTCACTCACCCCCAGTCTCTCACTCACCCCCAGTCTCTCACTCACTCACAGTCTCTCACTCACCCCCAGTCTCTCACTCACTCACAGTCTCTCACACACCCCCAGTCTCTCACTCACCCCCAGTCTCTCACTCACCCCCAGTCTCTCACTCACTCCCAGTCTCTCACTCACCCCCAGTCTCTCACTCACTCACAGTCTCTGACTCACCCCCAGTCTCTCACTCACCCCCAGTCTCTCACTCCCCCCAGTCTCTCACTCACCCCCAGTCTCTCACTCACCCCCAGTCTCTCACTCACTCCCAGTCTCTCACTCACTCCCTGTCTCTCACTCACTCCCAGTCTCTCACTCACCCCCAGTCTCTCACGCACTCACAGTCTCTCACTCACCCCCAGTCTCTCACTCACCCCCAGTCTCTCACTCACCCCCAGTCTCTCACTCACTCACAGTCTCTCATTCACCCCCAGTCTCTCACTCACCCCCAGTCTCTCACTCACCCCAGTCTCTCACTCACCCCCAGTCTCTCACTCACCCCCAGTCTCTCACTCACCCCCAGTCTCTCACTCACCCCCAGTCTCTCGCTCACCCCCAGTCTCTCGCTCACCCCCAGTCTCTCACTCACTCCCAGTCTCTCACTCAGCCCCAGTCTCTCACTCACCCCCAGTCTCTCACTCACCCCCAGTCTCTCACTCACCCCCAGTCTCTCGCTCACCCCCAGTCTCTCGCTCACCCCCAGTCTCTCACTCACTCCCAGTCTCTCACTCACCCCGTCTCTCACTCACCCCCAGTCTCTCACTCACTCACAGTCTCTCACTCACCCCCAGTCTCTCACTCACCCCCAGTCTCTCACTCACCCCCAGTCTTTCACTCACCCCCAGTCTCTCACTCACCCCCAGTCTCTCACTCACTCCCAGTCTCTCACTCACCCCCAGTCTCTCACTCACCCCCAGTCTCTCACTCACCCCCAGTCTCTCACTCACCCCCAGTCTCTCACTCACCCCCAGTCTCTCACTTTCCCCCAGGCTCTCACTCACTCCCAGTCTCTCACTCACTCCCAGGCTCTCACTCACCCCCAGTCTCTCACTCACCCCCAGGCTCTCACTCACCCCCAGTCTCTCACTCACCCCCAGTCTCTCACTCACTCCCAGTCTCTCACTCACCCCCAGCCTCTCACTCACCCCCAGTCTCTCACTCCCCCCAGTCTCTCACTCACTCCCAGTCTCTCACTCACCCCCAGTCTCTCACACACCCCCAGTCTCTCAATCACCCCCAGCCTCTCACTCACCCCCAGTCTCTCACTCACTCCCAGTCTCTCACTCACCCCCAGTCTTACACTTACTCCCAGTCTCTCACTCGCCCCCAGTCTCTCACTCACTCACAGTCTTTCACTCACTCCCAGTCTCTCTCACTCGCCCCCAGACTCTCACTCACCCCCAGTCTCTCACTCACCCCCAGTCTCTCACTCACCCCCAGTCTCTCACTCACCCCCAGTCTCTCACTTACCCCCAGTCTCTCACTCACTCACAGTCTCTCACTCACCCCCAGTCTCTCACTTACCCCCAGTCTCCCTCTCACCCCCAGTCTCTCACTCACCCCCAGTCTCTCACTCACTCCCAGTCTCTCACTCACCCCCAGTCTGTCACTCGCCCCCAGTCTCTCACTCGCCCCCAGTCTCTCACTCACTCCCAGTCTTTCACTCACCCCCAGTCTCTCACTCACCCCCAGTCTCTCACTCACTCACAGTCTCTCACTCACCCCCAGTCTCTCACTCGCCCCCAGTCTCTCAATCACTCACAGTCTCTCACTCACCCCCAGTCTCTCACTCACCCCCAGTCTCCCTCTCACCCCCAGTCTCTCACTCACCCCCAGTCTCTCACTCACCCCCAGTCTCTCACTCACCCCCAGTCTCTCACTCACTCCCCAGTCTCACACTCACCCCCAGTCTCTCACTCACCCCCAGTCTCTCACTCACCCCCAGTCTCTCACTCACTCCCAGTCTCTCACTCACCCCCAGTCTGTCACTCACCCCCAGTCTCTCACTCACTCCCAGTCTCTGACACACTCCCTGTCTCTCACTCACCCCCAGTCTCTCACTCACTCCCAGTCTCTCACTCACCCCCAGTCTTACACTTACTCCCAGTCTCTCACTCGCCCCCAGTCTCTCACTCACTCACAGTCTCTCACTCACCCCCAGTCTCTCACTCACCCCCAGTCTCTCACTCACCCCCAGTCTCTCACTCACTCACAGTCTCTCACTCACCCCCAGTCTCTCACTCACTCACAGTCTCTCACTCACCCCCAGTCTCTCACTCACTCACAGTCTCTCACTCTCCCCCAGTCTCTCACTCACCCCCAGTCTCTCACTCACCCCCTGTCTCTCACTCACTCCCAGTCTCTCACTCACCCCCAGTCTCTCACTCACTCACAGTCTCTCACTCACCCCCAGTCTCCCACTCACCCCCAGTCTCTCACTCCCCCCAGTCTCTCACTCACCCCCAGTCTCTCACTCACCCCCAATCTCTCACGCACTCACAGTCTCTCACTGACCCCCAGTCTCTCACTCACCCCCAGTCTCTCACTCACCCCCAGTCTCTCACTCACTCCCAGTCTCTCACTCACTCCCTGTCTCTCACTCACTCCCAGTCTCTCACTCACCCCCAGTCTCTCACGCACTCACAGTCTCTCACTCACCCCCAGTCTCTCACTCACCCCCAGTCTCTCACTCAACCCCAGTCTCTCACTCACTCACAGTCTCTCACTCACCCCCAGTCTCTCACTCACCCCCAGTCTCTCACTCACCCCCAGTCTCTCACTCACCCCCAGTCTCTCGCTCACCCCCAGTCTCTCACTCACTCCCAGTCTCACACTCACCCCCAGTCTCTCACTCACCCCCAGTCTCTCGCTCACCCCCAGTCTCTCACTCACCCCCAGTCTCTCACTCACCCCCAGTCTCTCACTCACCCCCAGTCTCTCACTCACCCCCAGTCTCTCACTCACCCCCAGTCTCTCACTCACCCCCAGTCTCTCACTCACTCCCAGTCTCTCACTCACCCCCAGTCTCTCACTCACCCCCAGTCTCTCACTCACTCCCAGTCTCTCACTCACTCCCAGTCTCTCACTCACCCCCAGTCTCTCACTCACCCCCAGTCTCTCACTCACTCCCAGTCTCTGACTCACTCCCTGTCTCTCACTCACCCCCAGTCTCTCACTCACTCCCAGTCTCTCACTCACCCCCAGTCTTACACTTACTCCCAGTCTCTCACTCGCCCCCAGTCTCTCACTCACTAACAGTCTCTCACTCACCCCCAGTCTCTCACTCACCCCCAGTCTCTCAATCACCCCCAGTCTCTCACTCACTCACAGTCTCTCACTCACCCCAAGTCTCTCACTCACTCACAGTCTCTCACTCACCCCCAGTCTCTCACTCACCCCCAGTCTCTCACTCACCCCCAGTCTCTCACTCACTCCCAGTCTCTCACTCACCCCCAGTCTCTCACTCACTCACAGTCTCTGACTCACCCCCAGTCTCTCACTCACCCCCAGTCTCTCACTCCCCCCAGTCTCTCACTCACCCCCAGTCTCTCACTCACCCCCAGTCTCTCACTCACTCCCAGTCTCTCACTCACTCCCTGTCTCTCACTCACTCCCAGTCTCTCACTCACCCCCAGTCTCTCACGCACTCACAGTCTCTCACTCACCCCCAGTCTCTCACTCACCCCCAGTCTCTCACTCACCCCCAGTCTCTCACTCACTCACAGTCTCTCATTCACCCCCAGTCTCTCACTCACCCCCAGTCTCTCACTCACCCCCAGTCTCTCACTCACCCCCAGTCTCTCACTCACCCCCAGTCTCTCACTCACCCCCAGTCTCTCACTCACCCCCAGTCTCTCGCTCACCCCCAGTCTCTCACTCAGTCCCAGTCTCTCACTCAGCCCCAGTCTCTCACTCACCCCCAGTCTCTCACTCACCCCCAGTCTCTCACTCACCCCCAGTCTCTCACTCACCCCCAGTCTCTCGCTCACCCCCAGTCTCTCACTCACTCCCAGTCTCTCACTCACCCCCAGTCTCTCACTCACCCCCAGTCTCTCACTCACTCACAGTCTCTCACTCACCCCCAGTCTCTCACTCACCCCCAGTCTCTCACTCACCCCCAGTCTTTCACTCACCCCCAGTCTCTCACTCACCCCCAGTCTCTCACTCACTCCCAGTCTCTCACTCACCCCCAGTCTCTCACTCACCCCCAGTCTCTCACTCACCCCCAGTCTCTCACTCACCCCCAGTCTCTCACTCACCCCCAGTCTCTCACTCACCCCCAGTCTCTCACTCACTCCCAGTCTCTGACTCACTCCCTGTCTCTCACTCACCCCCAGTCTCTCACTCACTCCCAGTCTCTCACTCACCCCCAGTCTTACACTTACTCCCAGTCTCTCACTCGCCCCCAGTCTCTCACTCACTAACAGTCTCTCACTCACCCCCAGTCTCTCACTCACCCCCAGTCTCTCACTCACCCCCAGTCTCTCACTCACTCACAGTCTCTCACTCACCCCAAGTCTCTCACTCACTCACAGTCTCTCACTCACCCCCAGTCTCTCACTCACCCCCAGTCTTACACTTACTCCCAGTCTCTCACTCGCCCCCAGTCTCTCACTCACTAACAGTCTCTCACTCACCCCCAGTCTCTCACTCACCCCCAGTCTCTCACTCACCCCCAGTCTCTCACTCACTCACAGTCTCTCACTCACCCCAAGTCTCTCACTCACTCACAGTCTCTCACTCACCCCCAGTCTCTCACTCACCCCCAGTCTCTCACTCACCCCCAGTCTCTCACTCACTCCCAGTCTCTCACTCACCCCCAGTCTCTCACTCACTCACAGTCTCTGACTCACCCCCAGTCTCTCACTCACCCCCAGTCTCTCACTCCCCCCAGTCTCTCACTCACCCCCAGTCTCTCACTCACCCCCAGTCTCTCACTCACTCCCAGTCTCTCACTCACTCCCTGTCTCTCACTCACTCCCAGTCTCTCACTCACCCCCAGTCTCTCACGCACTCACAGTCTCTCACTCACCCCCAGTCTCTCACTCACCCCCAGTCTCTCACTCACCCCCAGTCTCTCACTCACCCCCAGTCTCTCGCTCACCCCCAGTCTCTCACTCACCCCCAGTCTCTCACTCACCCCCAGTCTCTCGCTCACCCCCAGTCTCTCACTCACTCCCAGTCTCTCACTCAGCCCCAGTCTCTCACACTCACCCCCAGTCTCTCACTCACCCCCAGTCTCTCACTCACCCCCAGTCTCTCACTCACCCCCAGTCTCTCGCTCACCCCCCCAGTCTCTCACTCACTCCAGTCTCTCACTCACCCCAGTCTCTCACTCACCCCCAGTCTCTCACTCACTCACAGTCTCTCACTCACCCCCAGTCTCTCACTCACCCCCAGTCTCTCACTCACCCCCCAGTCTTTCACTCACCCCCAGTCTCTCACTCACCCCCAGTCTCTCACTCACTCCAGTCTCTCACTCACCCCCAGTCTCTCACTCACCCCCAGTCTCTCACTCACCCCAGTCTCTCACTCACCCCCAGTCTCTCACTCACCCCCAGTCTCTCACTTTCCCCCAGGCTCTCACTCACTCCCAGTCTCTCACTCACTCCCAGGCTCTCACTCACCCCCAGTCTCTCACTCACCCCCAGGCTCTCACTCACCCCCAGTCTCTCACTCACCCCCAGTCTCTCACTCACTCCCAGTCTCTCACTCACCCCAGCCTCTCACTCACCCCCAGTCTCTCACTCCCCCCAGTCTCTCACTCACTCCCAGTCTCTCACTCACCCCAGTCTCTCACACACCCCCAGTCTCTCAATCACCCCCAGCCTCTCACTAACCCCCAGTCTCTCACTCACTCCCAGTCTCTCACTCACCCCCAGTCTTACACTTACTCCCAGTCTCTCACTCGCCCCCAGTCTCTCACTCACTCACAGTCTCTCACTCACTCCCAGTCTCTCTCACTCGCCCCCAGACTCTCACTCACCCCCAGTCTCTCACTCACCCCCAGTCTCTCACTCACCCCCAGTCTCTCACGCACTCACAGTCTCTCACTCACCCCCAGTCTCTCACTCACCCCCAGTCTCTCACTCACCCCCAGTCTCTCACTCACTCACAGTCTCTCATTCACCCCCAGTCTCTCACTCACCCCCAGTCTCTCACTCACCCCCAGTCTCTCACTCACCCCCAGTCTCTCACTCACCCCCAGTCTCTCACTCACCCCCAGTCTCTCACTCACCCCCAGTCTCTCGCTCACCCCCAGTCTCTCACTCAGTCCCAGTCTCTCACTCAGCCCCAGTCTCTCACTCACCCCCAGTCTCTCACTCACCCCCAGTCTCTCACTCACCCCCAGTCTCTCACTCACCCCCAGTCTCTCGCTCACCCCCAGTCTCTCACTCACTCCCAGTCTCTCACTCACCCCCAGTCTCTCACTCACCCCCAGTCTCTCACTCACTCACAGTCTCTCACTCACCCCCAGTCTCTCACTCACCCCCAGTCTCTCACTCACCCCCAGTCTTTCACTCACCCCCAGTCTCTCACTCACCCCCAGTCTCTCACTCACTCCCAGTCTCTCACTCACCCCCAGTCTCTCACTCACCCCCAGTCTCTCACTCACCCCCAGTCTCTCACTCACCCCCAGTCTCTCACTCACCCCCAGTCTCTCACTCACCCCCAGTCTCTCACTCACTCCCAGTCTCTGACTCACTCCCTGTCTCTCACTCACCCCCAGTCTCTCACTCACTCCCAGTCTCTCACTCACCCCCAGTCTTACACTTACTCCCAGTCTCTCACTCGCCCCCAGTCTCTCACTCACTAACAGTCTCTCACTCACCCCCAGTCTCTCACTCACCCCCAGTCTCTCACTCACCCCCAGTCTCTCACTCACTCACAGTCTCTCACTCACCCCAAGTCTCTCACTCACTCACAGTCTCTCACTCACCCCCAGTCTCTCACTCACCCCCAGTCTTACACTTACTCCCAGTCTCTCACTCGCCCCCAGTCTCTCACTCACTAACAGTCTCTCACTCACCCCCAGTCTCTCACTCACCCCCAGTCTCTCACTCACCCCCAGTCTCTCACTCACTCACAGTCTCTCACTCACCCCAAGTCTCTCACTCACTCACAGTCTCTCACTCACCCCCAGTCTCTCACTCACCCCCAGTCTCTCACTCACCCCCAGTCTCTCACTCACTCCCAGTCTCTCACTCACCCCCAGTCTCTCACTCACTCACAGTCTCTGACTCACCCCCAGTCTCTCACTCACCCCCAGTCTCTCACTCCCCCCAGTCTCTCACTCACCCCCAGTCTCTCACTCACCCCCAGTCTCTCACTCACTCCCAGTCTCTCACTCACTCCCTGTCTCTCACTCACTCCCAGTCTCTCACTCACCCCCAGTCTCTCACGCACTCACAGTCTCTCACTCACCCCCAGTCTCTCACTCACCCCCAGTCTCTCACTCACCCCCAGTCTCTCACTCACTCACAGTCTCTCATTCACCCCCAGTCTCTCACTCACCCCCAGTCTCTCACTCACCCCCAGTCTCTCACTCACCCCCAGTCTCTCACTCACCCCCAGTCTCTCACTCACCCCCAGTCTCTCGCTCACCCCCAGTCTCTCACTCACTCCCAGTCTCTCACTCAGCCCCAGTCTCTCACTCACCCCCAGTCTCTCACTCACCCCCAGTCTCTCACTCACCCCCAGTCTCTCACTCACCCCCAGTCTCTCGCTCACCCCCAGTCTCTCACTCACTCCCAGTCTCTCACTCACCCCCAGTCTCTCACTCACCCCCAGTCTCTCACTCACTCACAGTCTCTCACTCACCCCCAGTCTCTCACTCACCCCCAGTCTCTCACTCACCCCCAGTCTTTCACTCACCCCCAGTCTCTCACTCACCCCCAGTCTCTCACTCACTCCCAGTCTCTCACTCACCCCCAGTCTCTCACTCACCCCCAGTCTCTCACTCACCCCCAGTCTCTCACTCACCCCCAGTCTCTCACTCACCCCCAGTCTCTCACTTTCCCCCAGGCTCTCACTCACTCCCAGTCTCTCACTCACTCCCAGGCTCTCACTCACCCCCAGTCTCTCACTCACCCCCAGGCTCTCACTCACCCCCAGTCTCTCACTCACCCCCAGTCTCTCACTCACTCCCAGTCTCTCACTCACCCCCAGCCTCTCACTCACCCCCAGTCTCTCACTCCCCCCAGTCTCTCACTCACTCCCAGTCTCTCACTCACCCCCAGTCTCTCACACACCCCCAGTCTCTCAATCACCCCCAGCCTCTCACTAACCCCCAGTCTCTCACTCACTCCCAGTCTCTCACTCACCCCCAGTCTTACACTTACTCCCAGTCTCTCACTCGCCCCCAGTCTCTCACTCACTCACAGTCTCTCACTCACTCCCAGTCTCTCTCACTCGCCCCCAGACTCTCACTCACCCCCAGTCTCTCACTCACCCCCAGTCTCTCACTCACCCCCAGTCTCTCACTCACCCCCAGTCTCTCACTTACCCCCAGTCTCTCACTCACTCACAGTCTCTCACTCACCCCCAGTCTCTCACTTACCCCCAGTCTCCCTCTCACCCCCAGTCTCTCACTCACCCCCAGTCTCTCACTCACTCCCAGTCTCTCACTCACCCCCAGTCTGTCACTCGCCCCCAGTCTCTCACTCGCCCCCAGTCTCTCACTCACTCCCAGTCTTTCACTCACCCCCAGTCTCTCACTCACCCCCAGTCTCTCACTCACTCACAGTCTCTCACTCACCCCCAGTCTCTCACTCGCCCCCAGTCTCTCAATCACTCACAGTCTCTCACTCACCCCCAGTCTCTCACCCTCTCACAGTCTCTCACTCACCCCCAGTCTCTCACTCACCCCCAGTCTCCCTCTCACCCCCAGTCTCTCACTCACCCCCAGTCTCTCACTCACCCCCAGTCTCTCACTCACCCCCAGTCTCTCACTCACTCCCCAGTCTCACACTCACCCCCAGTCTCTCACTCACCCCCAGTCTCTCACTCACCCCCAGTCTCTCACTCACTCCCAGTCTCTCACTCACCCCCAGTCTGTCACTCACCCCCAGTCTCTCACTCACTCCCAGTCTCTGACACACTCCCTGTCTCTCACTCACCCCCAGTCTCTCACTCACTCCCAGTCTCTCACTCACCCCCAGTCTTACACTTACTCCCAGTCTCTCACTCGCCCCCAGTCTCTCACTCACTCACAGTCTCTCACTCACCCCCAGTCTCTCACTCACCCCCAGTCTCTCACTCACCCCCAGTCTCTCACTCACTCACAGTCTCTCACTCACCCCCAGTCTCTCACTCACTCACAGTCTCTCACTCACCTCCAGTCTCTCACTCACCCCCAGTCTCTCACTCACCCCCAGTCTCTCACTCACCCCCAGTCTCTCACTCACTCCCCAGTCTCACACTCACCCCCAGTCTCTCACTCACTCACAGTCTCTCACTCACCCCCAGTCTCTCACTCCCCCCAGTCTCTCACTCACCCCCAGTCTCTCACTCACCCCCAGTCTCTCACGCACTCACAGTCTCTCACTCACCCCCAGTCTCTCACTCACCCCCAGTCTCTCACTCACCCCCAGTCTCTCACTCACTCCCAGTCTCTCACTCACTCCCTGTCTCTCACTCACTCCCAGTCTCTCACTCACCCCCAGTCTCTCACGCACTCACAGTCTCTCACTCACCCCCAGTCTCTCACTCACCCCCAGTCTCTCAATCACCCCCAGTCTCTCACTCACTCACAGTCTCTCACTCACCCCCAGTCTCTCACTCACCCCCAGTCACTCACTCACCCCCAGTCTCTCACTCACCCCCAGTCTCTCACTCACCCCCAGTCTCTCACTCACCACCAGTCTCTCGCTCACCCCCAGTCTCTCACTCACCCCCAGTCTCTCACTCACCCCCAGTCTCTCACTCACTCACAGTCTCTCACTCACCCCCAGTCTCTCACTCACCCCCAGTCTCTCACTCACCCCCAGTCTCTCACTCACCCCCAGTCTCTCACTCACTCACAGTCTCTCACTTACCCCCAGTCTCTCACTCACCCCCACTCTCTCACTCACCCCCATTCTCTCACTCACTCACAGTCTCTCACTCACCCCCAGTCTCTCACTCACTCCCAGTCTCTCACTCACCCCCAGTCTCTCACTCACTCCCAGTCTCTCGCTCACCCCCAGTCTCTCACTCACTCACAGTCTCTCACTCACCCCCAGTCTCTCACTCACCCCCACTCTCTCACTCACCCCCAGTCTCTCACTCACTCACAGTCTCTCACTCACCCCCAGTCTCTCACTCACTCCCAGTCTCTCACTCACCCCCAGTCTCTCACTCACTCCCAGTCTCTCGCTCACCCCCAGTCTCTCACTCACCCCCAGTCTCTCACTCACTCCCAGTCTCTCACTCACCCCCAGTCTCTCACTCACCCCCAGTCTCTCACTCACTCCCTGTCTCTGACTCACTCCCTGTCTCTCACTAACCCCCAGTCTCTCACTCACTCCCAGTCTCTCACTCACTCCCAGTCTCTCACTCACTCCCTGTCTCTCACTCACCCCCAGTCTCTCACTCACTCCCAGTCTCTCACTCACTCACAGTCTCTCACTCACCCCCAGTCTCTCACTCACCCCCAGTCTCTCACTTACCCCCAGTCTCTCACTCACCCCCAGTCTCTCACTCACTCACAGTCTCTGACTCACCCCCAGTCTCTCACTTACCCCCAGTCTCTCACTCACCCCCAGTCTCTCACTCACTCCCAGTCTCTCACTCACCCCCAGTCTCTCACTCACTCCCAGTCTCTCACTCACTCCCAGTCTCTCACTCACCCCCAGTCTCTCACTCACCCCAGTCTCTCACTCACCCCCAGTCTCTCACTCACCCCCAGTCTCTCACTCACTCACAGTCTCTCACTCACCCCCAGTCTCTCACTCACCCCCAGTCTCTCACTCACCCCCAGTCTCTCACTCACCCCCAGGCTCTCACTCACCCCCAGTCTCTCACTCACCCCCAGTCTCTCAATCACCCCCAGTCTCTCACTCACCCCCAGTCTCTCACTCACTCCCAGTCTCTCACTCACCCCCAGTCTCTCACTCACTCCCAGTCTCTCAGTCACCCCCAGTCTCTCACTCACCCCCAGTCTCTCACTCACCCCCAGTCTCTCACTCACTCACAGTCTCTCACTCACCCCCAGTCTCTCACTCACCCCCAGTCTCTCACTCACTCACAGTCTCTCACTCACTCACAGTCTCTCACTCACCCCCAGTCTCTCACTCACTCACAGTCTCTCACTCACCCCCAGTCTCTCACTCACTCCCAGTCTCTCGCTCACCCCCAGTCTCTCACTCACCCGCAGTCTCTCACTCACCCCCAGTCTCTCACTCACCCCCAGTCTCTCACTCACCCCCAGTCTCTCACTCACCCCCAGTCTCTCACTCACCCCCAGTCTCTCATTCACCCCCAGTCTCCCTCTCACCCCCAGTCTCTCACTCACCCCCAGTCTCTCACTCACTCCCAGTCTCTCACTCACCCCCAGTCTCTCACTCACCCCCAGTCTCTCACTCACCCCCAGTCTCTCACTCACCCCCAGTCTCTCACTCACCCCCAGTCTCTCACTCACTCACAGTCTCTCACTCACCCCCAGTCTCTCACTCACCCCCAGTCTCTCACTCACTCCCAGTCTCTCACTCACCCCCAGTCTCTCACTCACTCCCAGTCTCTCAGTCACCCCCAGTCTCTCACTCACCCCCAGTCTCTCACTCACCCCCAGTCTCTCACTCACTCACAGACTCTCACTCACCCCCAGTCTCTCACTCACCCCCAGTCTCTCACTCACTCACAGTCTCTCACTCACTCACAGTCTCTCACTCACCCCCAGTCTCTCACTCACTCACAGTCTCTCACTCACCCCCAGTCTCTCACTCACTCCCAGTCTCTCGCTCACCCCCAGTCTCTCACTCACCCGCAGTCTCTCACTCACCCCCAGTCTCTCACTCACCCCCAGTCTCTCACTCACCCCCAGTCTCTCACTCACCCCCAGTCTCTCACTCACCCCCAGTCTCTCATTCACCCCCAGTCTCCCTCTCACCCCCAGTCTCTCACTCACCCCCAGTCTCTCACTCACTCCCAGTCTCTCACTCACCCCCAGTCTCTCACTCACCCCCAGTCTCTCACTCACCCCCAGTCTCTCACTCACCCCCAGTCTCTCACTCACCCCCAGTCTCTCACTCACCCCCAGTCTCTCACTCACTCACAGTCTCTCACTCACCCCCAGTCTCTCACTCACCCCCAGTCTCTCACTCACTCACAGTCTCTCACTCACTCACAGTCTCTCACTCACCCCCAGTCTCTCACTCACCCCCAGTCTCTCACTCACCCCCAGTCTCTCACTCACCCCCAGACTCTCACTCACCCCCAGTCTTCCTCTCACCCCCAGTCTCTCACTCTCCCCAGTCTCTCACTCACTCCCAGTCTCTCACTCACTCACAGTCTCTCACTCACCCCAGACTCTCACTCGCCCCCAGTCTCTCACTCACCCCCAGTCTCTCACTCACCCCCAGTCTCTCACTCACCCCCAGTCTCTCACTCACCCCCAGTCTCTCACTCACCCCCAGTCTCTCACTCACCCCCAGTCTCTCACTCACTCACAGTCTCTCACTCACCCCCAGTCTCTCACTCACCCCCAGTCTCTCACTCACCCCCAGTCTCTCACTCACCCCCAGTCTCTCACTCACTCCCAGTCTCTCACTCACCCCCAGTCTCTCACTCACTCCCAGTCTCTCACTCACCCCCAGTCTCTCACTCACCCCCAGTCTCTCACTCACTCCCAGTCTCTCACTCACCCCCAGTCTCTCACTCACTCCCAGTCTCTCACTCACCCCCAGTCTCTCACTCACCCCCAGTCTCTCACTCACCCCCAGTCTCTCACTCACCCCCAGTCTCTCACTCACTCACAGTCTCTCACTCACCCCCAGTCTCTCACTCACTCACAGTCTCTCACTCACCCCCAGTCTCTCACTCACCCCCAGTCTCTCACTCACCCCCAGTCTCTCACTCACCCCCAGTCTCTCACTCACCCCCAGTCTCTCACTCACCCCCAGTCTCTCACTCACCCCCAGTCTCTCACTCACCCCAGTCTCTCACTCACCCCCTGTCTCTCACTCACTCCCAGTCTCTCACTCACTCCCAGTCTCTCACTCACCCCCAGTCTCTCACTCATTCCCAGCCTCTCACTCACCCCCAGTCTCTCACTCACCCCCAGTCTTTCACTCACCCCCAGTCTCTCACTCACTCCCAGTCTCTCACTCACCCCCAGTCTCTCACTCACCCCCAGTCTCTCACTCACCCCCAGTCTCTCACTCACCCCCAGTCTCTCACTCACCCCCAGTCTCTCACTCACCCCCAGTCTCTCACTCACCCCCAGATTCTCACTCACTCCCAGTCTCTCACTCACTCCCCAGTCTCTCACTCACTCCAGTCTCTCACTCACCCCCAGTCTCTCACTCACCCCCAGTCTCTCACTCACCCCCAGTCTCTCACTCACCCCCAGTCTCTCACTCACCCCTAGTCTCTCACTCACTCCCAGTCTCTCACTCACCCCCAGTCTCTCACTCACTCACAGTCTCTCACTCACCCCCAGTCTCTCACTCACTCACAGTCTCTCACTCACCCCCAGTCTCTCACTCACACCCAGTCTCTCACTCACTCCCAGTCTCTCACTCACCCCCAGTCTCTCACTCACCCCTAGTCTCTCACTCACCCCTAGTCTCTCACTCACCCCCAGTCTCTCACTCACTCCCAGTCTCTCACTCACTCACAGTCTCTCACTCACCCCCAGTCTCTCACTCACCCCCAGACTCTCACTCACCCCTAGTCTCTCACTCACCCCTGGTCTCTCACTCACCCCCAGTCTCTCACTCACTCCCAGTCTCTCACTCACTCACAGTCTCTCACTCACCCCCAGTCTCTCACTCACACCCAGTCTCTCACTCACCCCCAGTCTCTCACTCACTCCCAGTCTCTCACTCACCCCCAGTCTCTCACTCACCCCCAGTCTCTCACTCACCCCCAGTCTCTCACTCACCCCCAGTCTCTCACTCACCCCCAGTCTCTCACTCACTCCCAGTCTCTCACTCAATCACAGTCTCTCACTCACTCACAGTCTCTCACTCACCCCCAGTCTCTCACTCTCACCCAGTCTCTCACTCACCCCCAGTCACTCACTCACCCCCAGTCTCTCACTCGCCCGCAGTCTCTCACTCACTCCCAGTCTTACACTTACTCCCAGTCTTTCACTCACCCCCAGTCTCTCACTCACCCCCAGTCTCTCACTCACCCCCAGTCTCTCACTCACCCCCAGTCTCTCACTCACCCCCAGTCACTCACTCACCCCCAGTCTCTCACTCACCCCCTGGCTCTCACTCACTCCCTGTCTTACACTTACTCCCAGACTTTCACTCACCCCCAGTCTCTCACTCACCCCCAGTCTCTCACTCACCCCCAGTCACTCACTCACCCCCAGTCTCTCACTCACCCCCTGGCTCTCACATCTCCCTGTCTCTCACTCACCCCCAGTCTCTCACTCACCCCCAGTTTCTCACTCGCCCGCAGTCTCTCACTCACTCCCAGTCTTACACTCACTCCCAGTCTCTCACTCACCCCCAGTCTCTCACTCCCCCCCCAGTCTCTCACTCACCCCCAGTCTCTCACTCACCCCCAGTCTCTCACTCACCCCCAGTATCTCACTCCCCCCCCAGTCTCTCACTCACTCCCAGTCTCTCGCTCACCCGCAGTCTCTCACTCGCCCGCAGTCTCTCACACACTCCCAGTCACTCACTCACCCCCAGTCTCTCACTCACCCCCAGTCTCTCACTCGCCCGCAGTCTCTCACTCACTCCCAGTCTTACACTTACTCCCAGTCTTTCACTCACCCCCAGTCTCTCACTCACCCCCAGTCTCTCACTCACCCCCAGTCACTCACTCACCCCCAGTCTCTCACTCACCCCCTGGCTCTCACTCACTCCCTGTCTTACACTTACTCCCAGTCTTTCACTCACCCCCAGTCTCTCACTCACCCCCAGTCTCTCACTCACCCCCAGTCACTCACTCACCCCCAGTCTCTCACTCACCCCCAGTCTCTCACTCACCCCCAGTCACTCACTCACCCCCAGTCTCTCACTCACCCCCAGGCTCTCACTCACTCCCTGTCTCTCACTCACC
>NC_140991.1:191401881-191460775 GCF_052327205.1 Somniosus microcephalus
ATCGACTTCAAGAAAGCCTTTGACTCTATATGGCACGAAGGGCTCTATTATAAACTTCTTCAGTGTGGAATAGGGGGCAAAGTCTATGACCTTATTAAATCAATGTATCTGAAAAACAAATGCGGGGTCAAAATTGGAGACAAACGCACCGATTTCTTCACCCAGAGAAGAGGCGTCCGGCAGGGCTGCAATTTGAGCCCGACCCTGTTCAACATATACATAAATGAATTAGCAGACATGCTGGAGCAAAGCGAGTCACCAGGTCTCCGTCTCCTGGATGGAGAAGTGAAGTCCCTGTTCTATGCGGATGACCTGGTTCTGCTGTCTCCCACAGAACAGGGATTACAGCAACAACTAGACCTACTCGACAAATACTGCCAAAATTGGGCTCTAACAGTAAATCTAAAGAAAACCAACATCATGATTTTTCAGAAAAGACCCAGATGTCAGGAAAACAAATACCAGTTTACCCTCAGTGATACCACTATAGGACACACTATGAGCTACACCTACCTTGGTCTAACTATTACAGCATCAGGGAGCTTCAGCATAGCAGTGAATGCACTAAAAGAAAAAGCCCGAAGAGCCATATATGCAATAAAAAGAAAATTCTACAACATCCAAATCCCAATCAAAATCTGGCTCAAAATTTTTGACAGCATAATCCTGCCCATTGCACTGTACGGTAGTGAAGTATGGGGCCCGCTAAATCACCAAAGCTACACTAAATGGGAAAAACACACAATAGAAGCCCTACATGCAGAATTCTGCCGAAGCATCCTTCGCACCCAAAGAAAAACGCCAACAAATGCATGCAGAGCCGAACTAGGCAGATACCCACTGATAATAAACATCCAAAAACGAGCACTAAACTTCCTAAATCACCTCAAATCTAGCTCCCCAGACACCCTTCATTTCAAAGCCTTTCAGACCCAAGAGCTAAACCCAGAAAAGAGTCCCCTGAGTCAGCTGCTACTGAAACTAAGTACTCAGCCGGACCCTGACCAGCCCCAGACCAACACAGCCGTCCAAACACCAATCCGAGTGAACCAAATCATTAAAAAATGCAAAGAAACCTACCTGGAACATTGGAACAAAATAACCGAAAGCCAAAGCAGATTAGAATGTTACCGGGCCCTAAAAAGAGAATATAAACTGGCAGACTACCTCACGACCATCAGAGACACAAAACTTTCATGCCAATAAAGCATTTGAACTGAACTGAACTGAACTGACAGACCCTCACCAGGTACAGACTAAGCGACCACCAACTGGAAATTGAAAAAGGCAGATACAAGAAATCCTGGCAGCCTAGAGAGAATAGAATATGCGATCAATGTCTGGCTGGCGAGGTTGAAACAGAAATGCATTTCCTCCTAAAATGCGAAAAATTCAACACATCAAGAAACATATTATTCAACAAGCTAAGCCAAACAACCCCAGATTTCAAGGAATTGGATGATCTGTCAAAATTGAGATTAGTCCTAGGAGAAGGAGACAGACCATACCTTGGGGCTAAATATGTAACAACATGTCACAACCTGAGGACTGTTTAAAAGTAAGACTGTTTAAAATTAATATTGAACATACCAAATGAAGTAGAAAGACTGTTTAAAATTAATATTGTTTAAAAGTAATATTGTATATACCCAACAAATGTCAAATCGATTGACACCTACAGAATGTTGGAAAACTGTACCTTTTTGCTATGTAAGATTTGGCAATATGGTTCTCTGTAAACTTTCATGCCAATAAAGCATTTGAACTGAACTGAACTGAACTGACTGGGGGGAGTGAGAGACTGGGGGCGAGTGAGAGACTGGGGGCGAGTGAGAGACTGGGAGTGAGAGAGAGACTGGGAGTGAGTGAGAGACTGGGGGTGAGTGAGAGACTGGGGGTGAGTGAGAGACTGGGGGTGAGTGAGAGACTGGGGGCGAGTGAGAGACAGGGAGTGAGTGAGAGACTGGGGGTGAGTGAGAGACTGGGGGGTCAGTGAGAGACTGGGAGTGAGTGAGAGACTGGGGGTGATTGAGAGACTGGGGGTGAGTGAGAGACTGGGGGTGAGTGAGAGACTGGGAGTGAGTGAGAGACTGGGGGTGAGTGAGAGACTGGGGGTGAGTGAGAGACTGGGAGTGAGTGAGAGACTGGGAGTGAGTGAGAGACTGGGAGTGAGTGAGAGACTGGGGTGAGTGAGAGACTGGGAGTGAGTGAGAGACTGGGGTGAGTGAGAGACTGGGGGTGAGTGAGAGACTGGGAGTGAGTGAGAGACTGGGGTGAGTGAGAGACTGGGAGTGAGTGAGAGACTGGGGTGAGTGAGAGACTGGGGGTGAGTGAGAGACTGGGGGTGAGTGAGAGACTGGGGGTGAGTGAGAGACTGGGGGTGAGTGAGAGACTGGGGGTGAGTGAGAGACTGGGGGTGAGTGAGAGACTGGGGGTGAGTGAGAGACTGGGAGTGAGTGAGAGACTGGGGGTGAGTGAGAGACTGGGGGTGAGTGAGAGACTGGGAGTGAGTGAGAGACTGGGGGTGAGTGAGAGACTGGGGGTGAGTGAGAGACTGGGGGGTCAGTGAGAGACTGGGAGTGAGTGAGAGACTGGGGGTGAGTGAGAGACTGGGGGTGAGTGAGAGACTGGGAGTGAGTGAGAGAGTGGGGGTGAGTGAGAGACTGGGGTTGAGTGAGAGACTGGGAGTGAGTGAGAGACTGGGGGTGAGTGAGAGACTGGGGGGTGAGTGAGAGACTGGGGGTGAGTGAGAGACTGGGGGTGAGTGAGAGACTGGGGGTGAGTGAGTGACTGGGGGTGAGTGAGAGACTGGGACTAAGTGAGAGACTGGGGGTGAGTGAGAGACTGGGGGTGAGTGAGAGACTGGGGGTGAGTGAGAGACTGGGGGTGAGTGAGAGACTGGGGGTGAGTGAGAGACAGGGAGTGAGTGAGAGACTGGGGGTGAGTGAGAGACAGGGAGTGAGTGAGAGACTGGGGGTGAGTGAGAGACTGGGGGTGAGTGAGAGACTGGGGGTGAGTGAGAGACTGGGGGTGAGATAGAGACTGGGAGTGAGTGAGAGACTGGGAGTGAGTGAGAGACTGGGGGTGAGTGAGAGACTGGGGGTGAGTGAGAGACTGGGGGGTGAGTGAGAGGCTGGGGGTGAGTGAGAGACTGGGGGTGAGTGAGAGACTGGGGGTGAGTGAGAGACTGGGGGTGAGTGAGAGACTGGGAGTGAGTGAGAGACTGGGGGTGAGTGAGAGACTGTGAGTGAGAGACTGGGGGTGAGTGAGAGACTGGGGGTGAGTGAGAGACTGGGGGTGAGTGAGAGACTGGGAGTGAGTGAGAGACTGGGAGTGAGTGAGAGACTGGGGGTGCGTGAGAGACTGGGGGTGAGTGAGAGACTGGGGGTGAGTGAGAGACTAGGGGTGTGTGTGAGACTGGGAGTGAGTGAGTGACTGGGAGTGAGTGAGAGTCTGGGGGTGAGGGAGAGACTGGGGGTGAGTGAGAGACTGGGGGTGAGTGAGAGACTGGGGGTGAGTGAGAGACTGGGGTGAGTGAGAGACTGGGGGTGAGTGAGAGACTGGGGGTGAGTGAGAGACTGGGGGTGAGTGAGAGACTGGGAGTGAGTGAGAGACTGGGGGTGAGTGAGAGACTGGGAGTGAGTGAGAGACTGGGGGTGAGTGAGAGACTGGGGGTGAGTGAGAGACTGGGTGCGAGTGAGAGACTGGGTGTGAGTGAGAGACTGGGAGTGAGTGAGAGACTGGGGGTGAGTGAAAGACTGGGGGTGAATGAGAGGCTGGGGGTGAGTGAGAGACTGGGGGTGAGTGAGAGACAGGGAGTGAGTGAGAGACAGGGAGTGAGTGAGAGACTGGGGGTGAGTGAGAGGCTGGGAGTGAGTGAGAGACTGGGGGTGAGTGAGAGACTGGGGTGATTGAGAGACTGGGAGTGTGTGAGAGACTGGGGGTGAGTGAGAGACTGGGGGTGAGTGAGAGACTGGGAGTGAGTGAGAGACTGGGGGTGAGTGAGAGACTGGGAGTGAGTGAGAGACTTGGAGTGAGTGAGAGACTGGGGAGAGCGAGAGACTGGAGGTGAGTGAGAGACTGGGGGTGAGTGAGAGACTGGGGGTGAGTGAGAGACTGGAGGAGAGTGAGAGACTGGGGGTGAGTGAGAGACTGGGGGTGAGTGAGAGACTGGGAGTGAGTGAGAGACTGGGGGTGAGTGAGAGACTGGGGGTGAGTGAGAGACTGGGAGTGAGTGAGAGACTGGGGGTGAGTGAGAGACTGGGAGTGAGTGAGAGACTGGGAGTGAGTGAGAGACTGGGGTGAGTGAGAGACTGGGGGTGAGTGAAAGACTGGGAGTAAGTGTAATACTGGGGGTGAGTGTAAGACTGCGAGTGAGTGAGAGACTGGGGGTGAGGGGGAGACTGGGGGTGAGTGAGAGACTGGGGGGTGAGTGAGAGACTGGGAGTGAGTGAGAGACAGAGAGTGAGTGAGAGACTGGGGGTGAGTGAGAGGCTGGGAGTGAGTGAGAGACTGGGGGTGAGTGAGAGACTGGGGGTGATTGAGAGACTGGGAGTGTGTGAGAGACTGGGGGTGAGTGAGAGACTGGGGGTGAGTGAGAGACTGGGAGTGAGTGAGAGACTGGGGGTGATTGAGAGACTGGGGGTGAGTGAGAGACTGGGAGTGAGTGAGAGACTGGGGGTGAGTGAGAGACTTGGGGTGAGTGAGAGACTGGGGGTGAGTGAGAGACTGGGAGTGAGTGAGAGACTGAGGAGTGAGTGCGAGATTGGGGGTGAGTGAGAGACGGGGGGGAGTGAGAGACTGGGAGTGAGTGAGAGACTGGGGGTGAGTGAGAGACTGGGGGTGAGTGAGAGACTGGGAGTGAGTGAGAGACTGGGGGTGAGTGAGAGACTGGAGGTGAGTGACAGATTGGGGGTGAGTGAGAGACTGGGGGTGAGTGAGAGACTGGGGGTGAGTGAGAGACTGGGGGTGAGTGAGAGACTGGGGGTGAGTGAGAGACTGGGGGTGAGTGAGAGACTGGGGGTGAGTGAGAGACTGGGGGTGAGTGAGAGACTGGGGTTGAGTGAGAGACTGGGGGTGAGTGAGAGACTGGGAGTGAGTGAGAGACTGGGGGTGAGTGAGAGACTGGGGGTGAGTGAGAGACTGGGAGTGAGTGAGAGACTGGGGGTGAGTGAGAGACTGGGGGTGAGTGAGAGACTGGGGGGTCAGTGAGAGACTGGGAGTGAGTGAGAGACTGGGGGTGAGTGAGAGACTGGGGGTGAGTGAGAGACTGGGGTTGAGTGAGAGACTGGGGGTGAGTGAGAGACTGTGAGTGAGAGACTGGGGGTGAGTGAGAGACTGGGGGTGAGTGAGAGACTGGGAGGGAGTGAGAGACTGGGGGTGAGTGAGAGACTGGGGGTGAGTGAGAGACTGGGAGGGAGTGAGAGACTGGGGGTGAGTGAGAGACTGGGGGTGAGTGAGAGACTGGGAGGGAGTGAGAGACTGGGGGTGAGTGGGAGACTGGGGGTGAGTGAGAGACTGGGAGTGAGTGAGTGACTGGGGGTGAGTGAGATACTGGGGTGAGTGAGAGACTGGGGGTGAGTGAGAGACTGGGGGTGAGTGAGAGACTGGGGGTGAGTGAGTGACTGGGGGTGAGGGAGAGACTGGGAGTGAGTGAGAGACTGGGGGTGAGTGAGAGACTGGGGGTGAGTGAGAGACTGGGGGTGAGTGAGAGACTGTGGGTGAGTGAGAGACTGGGGGTGAGTGAGAGACAGGGAGTGAGTGAGAGACTGGGGTAGAGTGAGAGACATGGGGTGAGTGAGAGACTGGGGGTGAGTGAGAGACTGGGGGTGAGTGAGAGACTGGGAGTGAGTGAGAGACTGGGAGTGAGTGAGAGACTGGGGGTGAGTGAGAGACTGGGGGTGAGTGAGAGACTGGGGGTGAGTGAGAGACTGGGGGGTGAGTGAGAGGCTGGGGGTGAGTGAGAGACTGGGGGTGAGTGAGAGACTGGGGGTGAGTGAGAGACTGGGGGTGAGTGAGAGACTGGGAGTGATTGAGAGACTGGGGGTGAGTGAGAGACTGGGGGTGAGTGAGAGACTGGGGGTGAGTGAGAGACTAGGGGTGTGTGTGAGACTGGGAGTGAGTGGGTGACTGGGAGTGAGTGAGAGTCTGGGGGTGAGGGAGAGACTGGGGGTGAGTGAGAGACTGGGGGTGAGTGAGAGACTGGGGGTGAGTGATAGACTGGGGGTGAGTGAGAGACTGGGGGTGAGTGAGAGACTGGGGGTGAGTGAGAGACTGGGGGTGAGTAAGAGACTGGGAGTGAGTGAGAGACTGGGGGTGAGCGAGAGACTGGGAGTGAGTGAGAGGCTGGGGGTGAGTGAGAGACTGGGGGTGAGTGAGAGACTGGGGGTGAGTGAGAGACTGGGGGTGAGTGAGAGACTGGGGGTGAGTGAGAGACTGGGTGCGGGTGAGAGACTGGGGTCGAGTGAGAGACTGGGAGTGAGTGAGAGACTGGGGGTGAGTGAGAGACTGGGGGTGAATGAGAGGCTGGGGCGAGTGAGAGACTGGATGCGAGTGAGAGACTGGGGGTGTGTGAGAGACTGGGGGTGAGTGAGAGACTGGGAGTGAGTGAGAGACTGGGGGGGAGTGAGTGAGAGACTGGGGGTAAGTGAGAGACTGGGGGTGAGTGAGAGACTGGGAGTGAGTGAGAGACTGGGGGTGAGTGAGAGACTGTGAGTGAGAGACTGGGGGTGAGTGAGAGACTGGGGTTGAGTGAGAGACTGGGGGTGAGTGAGAGACTGGGAGTGAGTGAGAGACTGGGAGTGAGTGAGAGACTGGGGAGAGCGAGAGACTGGGAGTGAGTGAGAGACTGGGGGTGAGTGAGAGACTGGAGGTGAGTGAGAGACTGGGGGTGAGTGAGAGACTGGGGGTGAGTGAGAGACTGGGGGTGAGTGAGAGACTGGGAGTGAGTGAGAGACTGGGGGTGAGTGAGAGACTGGGGGTGAGTGAGAGACTGGGGGTGAGTGAGAGACTGGGAGTGAGTGAGAGACTGGGAGTGAGTGAGAGACTGGGGTGAGTGAGAGACTGGGGGTGAGTGAAAGACTGGGAGTAAGTGTCATACTGGGAGTGAGTGTAAGACTGCGAGTGAGTGAGAGACTGGGGGTGAGTGAGAGGCTGGGAGTAAGTGAGAGACTGTGAGTGAGTAAGTGAGTCAGCTGTGTAACACTGGCGGCACACTAAGTTACAGCCTGCCATGAACAGAGGGACAACCAGTAAACTAAGACAAGAGTATATATAAACAAGGCGAAAATATATTTATAAACTCAGGGATATACCTGTTTATACACTGTATGAATGGAACCGCGTTTATGTGTTCAACCATAAATGTATTTTGATGCTTTGGCAACATAAGATGTACCTTATCATGCCAATAAAGCGATTTGTATTGTATTATTGAGTGAGAGACTGGGGGTGAGTGAGAGACTGGGGGTGAGTGAGAGACTGGGGGTGAGTGAGAGACTGGGAGTGAGTGAGAGACTGGGGGTGAGTGAGAGACTGGGGGTGAGTGAGAGACTGGGGGTGAGTGAGAGACTGGGGGTGAGTGAGAGACTGGGAGTGAGTGAGAGACTGGGGGTGAGTGAGAGACTGGGAGTGAGTGAGAGACTGGGGGTGAGTGAGAGACTGGGGGTGAGTGAGAGACTGGGGGTGTGTGAGAGACTGGGGTGAGTGAGAGACTGGGAGTGAGTGAGAGACTGGGGGTGAGTGAGAGACTGGGGGTGAGTGAGAGACTGGGGGTGAGTGAGAGACTGGGGGTGAGTGAGAGACTGGGGGCGAGTGAGAGACTGGATGCGAGTGAGAGACTGGGGGTGTGTGAGAGACTGGGGGTGAGTGAGAGACTGGGAGTGAGTGAGAGACTGGGGGGGAGTGAGTGAGAGACTGGGGGCGAGTGAGAGACTGGATGCGATTGAGAGACTGGGGGTGTGTGAGAGACTGGGGGTGAGTGAGAGACTGGGAGTGAGTGAGAGACTGGGGGGGAGTGAGTGAGAGACTGGGGGTGAGTGAGAGACTGGGGGTGAGTGAGAGACTGGGAGTGAGTGAGAGACTGGGAGTGAGTGAGAGACTGGTGAGAGCGAGAGACTGGGAGTGAGTGAGAGACTGGGGGTGAGTGAGAGACTGGGGGTGAGTGAGAGACTGCGGGTGAGTGAGAGACTGGGGGTGAGTGAGAGACTGGGAGTGAGTGAGAGACTGGGAGTGAGTGAGAGACTGGGGTGAGTGAGAGACTGGGGGTGAGTGAGAGACTGGGAGTGAGTGAGAGACTGGGGTTGAGTGAGAGACTGGGGGTGAGTGAGAGACTGGGAGTGAGTGAGAGACTGGGGGTGAGTGAGAGACTGGGGGTGAGTGAGAGACTGGGAGTGAGTGAGAGACTGGGAGTGAGTGAGAGACTGGGGGTGAGTGAGAGACTGGGGGTGAGTGAGAGACTGGGGTTGAGTGAGAGACTGGGGGTGAGTGAGAGACTGGGGGGTCAGTGAGAGATTGGTGGTGAGTGAGAGACTGGGGGTGAGTGAGAGACTGGGGGTGAGTGAGAGACTGGGGGTGAGTGAGAGACTGGGGGTGAGTGAGAGACTGGGGGTGAGTGAGAGACTGGGGGTGAGTGAGAGACTGGGAGTGAGTGAGAGACTGGGGGGTGAGTGAGAGACTGGGAGTGAGTGAGAGACTGGGGGTGAGTGAGAGACTGGGAGTGAGTGAGAAACTGGGGGTGAGTGAGAGACTGGGAGTGAGTGAGAGACTGGGGGTGAGTGAGAGACTGGGGGTGAGTGAGAGACTGGGGGTGAGTGAGAGACTGGGGGTGAGTGAGAGACTGGGGGTGAGTGAGAGACTGGGAGTGAGTGAGAGACTGGGAGTGAGTGAGAGACTGGGGGTGAGTGAGAGACTGGGGGTGAGTGAGAGACTGGGGGTGAGTGAGAGACTGGGGGTGAGTGAGAGACTGGGGGTGAGTGAGAAACTGGGGGTGAGTGAGAAACTGGGGGTGAGTGAGAGACTGGGGGTGAGTGAGAAACTGGGGTTGAGTGAGAGACTGGGGGTGAGTGAGAGACTGGGAGTGAGTGAGAGACTGGGGGTGAGTGAGAGACTGGGGGTGAGTGAGAGACTGGGGGTGAGTGAGAGACTGGGGGTGAGTGAGAGACTGGGAGTGAGTGAGAGACTGGGAGTGAGTGAGAGACTGGGGGTGAGTGAGAGACTGGGGGTGAGTGAGTGACTGGGGGTGAGTGAGTGACTGGGGGTGAGTGAGAGACTGGGGGTGAGTGAGAGACTGGGGGTGAGTGCGAGACTGGGGGTGCGTGAGAGACTGGGGGGAGTGAGAGACTGGGGGTGAGTGAGAGACTGGGGGTGAGTGAGAGACTGGGGGTGAGTGAGAGACTGGGGGTGAGTGCGAGACTGGGGGTGAGTGCGAGACTGGGGGTGAGTGCGAGACTGGGGGTGAGTGCGAGACTGGGGGTGAGTGAGAGACTGGGGGGAGTGAGAGACTGGGAGTGAGTGAGAGGCTGGGGGGAGTGAGAGGCTGGGAGTGAGTGAGAGACTGGGGGTGAGTGAGAGACTGGGGGTGAGTGAGAGACTGGGAGTGAGTGAGAGACTGGGAGTGAGTGAGAGACTGGGAGTGAGTGAGAGACTGAGGGTGAGTGAGAGACTGGGGGTGAGTGAGAGACTGGGGGTGAGTGAGAGACTGGGGGTGAGTGAGAGACTGTGGGTGAGTGAGAGACTGGGGGTGAGTGAGAGACTGGGGGTGAGTGAGTGACTGGGGGTGACTGAGAGACTGGGGGCGAGTGAGAGACTGGGGGCGATGGAGAGACTGGGGGCGAGTGAGAGACTGGGGGCGAGTCAGTGACTGGGAGCGAGTGAGAGACTGGGGGCGAGTGATAGACTGGGCGTGAGAGAGAGACTGGGGGTGAGTGAGAGACTGGGGGTGAGTGAGAGACAGGGAGTGAGTGAGATACTGGGGGTGAGTGAGAGACTGGGGGTGAGTGAGTGACTGGGAGTGAGTGAGAGACGGGGGGTGAGTGAGAGACTGGGGGTGAGTGAGAGACTGGGGGTGAGTGAGAGACTGGGGGGTGAGTGAGAGAGTGGGGGGTGAGTGAGAGACTGGGGGTGTGTGAGAGAGTGGGGGTGAGTGAGAGACTGGGAGTGAGTGAGAGACTGGGGGTGAGTGAGAGACTGGGAGTGAGTGAGAGACTGGGGGTGAGTGAGAGACTGGGGGTGTGTGAGAGACTGCGGGCGAGTGAGAGACTGGGGGTCAGTGAGAGACTGGGGGTGAGTGAGAGACTGGGGGTGAGTGAGAGACTGGGGGTGAGGGAGAGACTGGGAGCGAGTGAGAGACTGGGGGCGAGTGAGAGACTGGGGGCGAGTGAGAGACTGGGGGCGAGTGAGAGACTGGGGGTGAGTGAGAGACTGGGAGTGAGTGAGAGACTGGGAGTGAGTCAGAGACTGCGGGCGAGTGAGAGACTGGGGGTGAGAGGGAGACTGAGGGTGAGTGAGAGACTGGGGTGAGTGAGAGACTGGGGGTGAGTGAGTGACTGGGGGTGAGTGAGAGACTGGGAGTGTGTGAGAGACTGGGGGTGAGTGAGAGACTGGGAGCGAGTGAGAGACTGGGGGAGAGTGAGAGACTGGGGGTCAGTGAGAGACTAGGTGTGAGTGAGAGACTGGGGGTGAGTGAGAGACTGGGGGTGAGTGAGAGACTGGGAGTGAGTGAGAGACTGGCGGTGAGTGAGAGACTGGGAGTGAGTGAGAGACTGGGGGTGAGTGAGAGACTGGGAGCGAGAGAGAGACTGGGGGGTGAGTGAGAGACTGGGGGTGAGTGAGAGACTGGGGGTGAGTGAGAGACTGGGAGTGAGTGAGAGACTGGGGGTGAGTGAGAGACTGGGGGTGAGTGAGAGACTGGGGGTGAGTGAGAGACTGGGGGTGAGTGAGAGACTGGGGGTGAGTGAGAGACTGGGGGTGAGTGAGAGACTGGGGGTGAGTGAGAGACTGGGGGTGAGTGAGAGACTGGGGGTGAGTGAGAGACTGGGGGTGAGTGAGAGACTGGGGGTGAGTGAGAGACTGGGGGTGAGTGAGAGACTGGGGGTGAGTGAGAGACTGGGGGTGAGTGAGAGACTGGGGGTGAGTGAGAGACTGGGGGTCAGTGAGAGACTAGGTGTGAGTGAGAGACTAGGGGTGTGTGAGAGACTGGGGGTGAGTGAGAGACTGGGAGTGAGTGAGAGATTGGCGGTGAGTGAGAGACTGGGAGTGAGTGAGAGACTGGGTGTGAGTGAGAGACTGGGAGCGAGTGAGAGACTGGGGGGTGAGTGAGAGACTGGGGGTGAGTGAGAGACTGGGAGTGAGTGAGAGACTGGGAGTGAGTGAGAGACTGGGGGTGAGTGAGAGACTGGGGGCGAGTGAGAGACTGGGGGCGAGTGAGAGACTTGGAGTGAGTTAGAGACTGGGGGTGAGTGAGAGACTGGGAGTGAGTGAGAGACTGGGGGTGAGTGAGAGACTGGGGGTGAGTGAGAGACTGGGGGTGAGTGAGAGACTGGGGGTGAGTGAGAGACTGGGGGTGAGTGAGAGACTGGGGGTGGGTGAGAGACTCGGGGTGAGTGAGAGACTGGGGGTGAGTGAGTGACTGGGAGTGAGTGAGAGACTGGGGGTGAGTGAGAGACTGGGAGTGAGTGAGAGACTGGGAGTGCGTGAGAGACTGGGGGTGAGTGAGAGACTGGGGGTGAGTGAGAGACTGGGGGTGAGTGAGAGACTGGGGGTGAGTGAGAGACTGGGTGCGGGTGAGAGACTGGGGTTGAGTGAGAGACTGGGAGTGAGTGAGAGACTGGGGGTGAGTGAGAGACTGGGGGTGAATGAGAGGCTGGGGGCGAGTGAGAGACTGGATGCGAGTGAGAGACTGGGGGTGTGTGAGAGACTGGGGGTGAGTGAGAGACTGGGAGTGAGTGAGAGACTGGGGGGGAGTGAGTGAGAGACTGGGGGTAAGTGAGAGACTGGGGGTGAGTGAGAGACTGGGAGTGAGTGAGAGACTGGGGGTGAGTGAGAGACTGTGAGTGAGAGACTGGGGGTGAGTGAGAGACTGGGGGTGAGTGAGAGACTGGGGGTGAGTGAGAGACTGGGAGTGAGTGAGAGACTGGGAGTGAGTGAGAGACTGGGGAGAGCGAGAGACTGGGAGTGAGTGAGAGACTGGGGGTGAGTGAGAGACTGGAGGTGAGTGAGAGACTGGGGGTGAGTGAGAGACTGGGGGTGAGTGAGAGACTGGGGGTGAGTGAGAGACTGGGAGTGAGTGAGAGACTGGGGGTGAGTGAGAGACTGGGAGTGAGTGAGAGACTGGGGTGAGTGAGAGACTGGGGGTGAGTGAAAGACTGTGAGTAAGTGTCATACTGGGAGTGAGTGTAAGACTGCGAGTGAGTGAGAGACTGGGGGTGAGTGAGAGGCTGGGAGTAAGTGAGAGACTGTGAGTGAGTAAGTGAGTGAGCTGTGTAACACTGGCGGCACACTAAGTTACAGCCTGCCATGAACAGAGGGACAACCAGTAAACTAAGACAAGAGTATATATAAACAAGGCGAAAATATATTTATAAACTCAGGGATATACCTGTTTATACACTGTATGAATGGAACCGCGTTTATGTGTTCAACCATAAATGTATTTTGATGCTTTGGCAACATAAGATGTACCTTATCATGCCAATAAAGCGATTTGTATTGTATTATTGTATTATTGAGTGAGAGACTGGGGGTGAGTGAGAGACTGGGGGTGAGTGAGAGACTGGGAGTGAGTGAGAGACTGGGGGTGAGTGAGAGACTGGGGGTGAGTGAGAGACTGGGGGTGAGTGAGAGACTGGGGGTGAGTGAGAGACTGGGAGTGAGTGAGAGACTGGGGGTGAGTGAGAGACTGGGGGTGAGTGAGAGACTAGTCCTGGGACTCAGTGAAGTAACTACCAACAATACTAACAATAACCAGCCCCAGGACAGTGACAGGGTAACACAAAGAATTCGACCCAACACAATCGTCGCTAAGCAAAAGGAAAAATATCTGACATATTGGGCAGAAACAACAAAAACCCAAAGCAAACTCAATTGCTACTTGGCCCTAAACAGACAATACAACATAGCTGATTACCTGACCATGGTAAAGGATAACAAACTGAGAAGAACCTTGACAAGGTACAGACTTAGCGAACATAGCCTAGCGATCGAAAAAGGCAGACACAGGCAGACCAGGCTGCCAAGAGAGGACAGGATATGCTCGCACTGCAGTCAGGGAGTGGTGGAGACAGAGATGCACTTCCTCACAGCTTGTGGAAAATATCAGGGCATCAGGGAGAATTTCTACCAAAAATTCTCACAAATATGCCCTGATTTCAGAAATCTGAATGACAACCAAAAACTCCCATTCCTACTGGGAGAGGAGAGAAGCTGTATAACACTGGCGGCACGCTATGTTACAGCTTGCCATGAACAGAGAGCCAACCAGTAAACTAAGAAAAGAATATATATAAACAATGCGAATGTATATTTATACACTCAGGGATATACCTGTTTATACACTGTATGAATAGAACTGCGTTTATGTGGTAAACCATAAATGTATTTTGATGCTTTGGCAACATAAGATGTAACTTATCATGCCAATAAAGCGATTTGAATTGTGAATTGTGAATTGAGTGAGAGACTGGGGGTGTGTGAGAGACTGGGGTGAGTGAGAGACTGGGAGTGAGTGAGAGACTGGGGGTGAGTGAGAGACTGGGGGTGAGTGAGAGACTGGGGGTGAGTGAGAGACTGGGGGTGAGTGAGAGACTGGGGGCGAGTGAGAGACTGGATGCGAGTGAGAGACTGGGGGTGTGTGAGAGACTGGGGGTGAGTGAGAGACTGGGAGTGAGTGAGAGACTGGGGGGGAGTGAGTGAGAGACTGGGGGCGAGTGAGAGACTGGATGCGATTGAGAGACTGGGGGTGTGTGAGAGACTGGGGGTGAGTGAGAGACTGGGAGTGAGTGAGAGACTGGGGGGGAGTGAGTGAGAGACTGGGGGTGAGTGAGAGACTGGGGGTGAGTGAGAGACTGGGAGTGAGTGAGAGACTGGGAGTGAGTGAGAGACTGGGGAGAGCGAGAGACTGGGAGTGAGTGAGAGACTGGGGGTGAGTGAGAGACTGGGGGTGAGTGAGAGACTGGGGGTGAGTGAGAGACTGGGGGTGAGTGAGAGACTGGGAGTGAGTGAGAGACTGGGAGTGAGTGAGAGACTGGGGTGAGTGAGAGACTGGGGGTGAGTGAGAGACTGGGAGTGAGTGAGAGACTGGGGGTGAGTGAGAGACTGGGGGTGAGTGAGAGACTGGGAGTGAGTGAGAGACTGGGAGTGAGTGAGAGACTGGGGGTGAGTGAGAGACTGGGGGTGAGTGAGAGACTGGGGTTGAGTGAGAGACTGGGGGTGAGTGAGAGACTGGGGGGTCAGTGAGAGATTGGTGGTGAGTGAGAGACTGGGGGTGAGTGAGAGACTGGGGGTGAGTGAGAGACTGGGGGTGAGTGAGAGACTGGGGGTGAGTGAGAGACTGGGGGTGAGTGAGAGACTGGGGGTGAGTGAGAGACTGGGAGTGAGTGAGAGACTGGGGGGTGAGTGAGAGACTGGGAGTGAGTGAGAGACTGGGGGTGAGTGAGAGACTGGGAGTGAGTGAGAAACTGGGGGTGAGTGAGAGACTGGGAGTGAGTGAGAGACTGGGGGTGAGTGAGAGACTGGGGGTGAGTGAGAGACTGGGGGTGAGTGAGAGACTGGGGGTGAGTGAGAGACTGGGGGTGAGTGAGAGACTGGGAGTGAGTGAGAGACTGGGAGTGAGTGAGAGACTGGGGGTGAGTGAGAGACTGGGGGTGAGTGAGAGACTGGGGGTGAGTGAGAGACTGGGGGTGAGTGAGAGACTGGGGGTGAGTGAGAAACTGGGGGTGAGTGAGAAACTGGGGGTGAGTGAGAGACTGGGGGTGAGTGAGAAACTGGGGTTGAGTGAGAGACTGGGGGTGAGTGAGAGACTGGGAGTGAGTGAGAGACTGGGGGTGAGTGAGAGACTGGGGGTGAGTGAGAGACTGGGGGTGAGTGAGAGACTGGGGGTGAGTGAGAGACTGGGAGTGAGTGAGAGACTGGGAGTGAGTGAGAGACTGGGGGTGAGTGAGAGACTGGGGGTGAGTGAGTGACTGGGGGTGAGTGAGTGACTGGGGGTGAGTGAGAGACTGGGGGTGAGTGAGAGACTGGGGGTGAGTGCGAGACTGGGGGTGCGTGAGAGACTGGGGGGAGTGAGAGACTGGGGGTGAGTGAGAGACTGGGGGTGAGTGAGAGACTGGGGGTGAGTGAGAGACTGGGGGTGAGTGCGAGACTGGGGGTGAGTGCGAGACTGGGGGTGAGTGCGAGACTGGGGGTGAGTGCGAGACTGGGGGTGAGTGAGAGACTGGGGGGAGTGAGAGACTGGGAGTGAGTGAGAGGCTGGGGGGAGTGAGAGGCTGGGAGTGAGTGAGAGACTGGGGGTGAGTGAGAGACTGGGGGTGAGTGAGAGACTGGGAGTGAGTGAGAGACTGGGAGTGAGTGAGAGACTGGGAGTGAGTGAGAGACTGGGAGTGAGTGAGAGACTGAGGGTGAGTGAGAGACTGGGGGTGAGTGAGAGACTGGGGGTGAGTGAGAGACTGGGGGTGAGTGAGAGACTGTGGGTGAGTGAGAGACTGGGGGTGAGTGAGAGACTGGGGGTGAGTGAGTGACTGGGGGTGACTGAGAGACTGGGGGCGAGTGAGAGACTGGGGGCGAGGGAGAGACTGGGGGCGAGTGAGAGACTGGGGGCGAGTCAGTGACTGGGAGCGAGTGAGAGACTGGGGGCGAGTGAGAGACTGGGCGTGAGAGAGAGACTGGGGGTGAGTGAGAGACTGGGAGTGAGTGAGAGACAGGGAGTGAGTGAGATACTGGGGGTGAGTGAGAGACTGGGGGTGAGTGAGTGACTGGGAGTGAGTGAGAGACGGGGGGTGAGTGAGAGACTGGGGGTGAGTGAGAGACTGGGGGTGAGTGAGAGACTGGGGGGTGAGTGAGAGAGTGGGGGGTGAGTGAGAGACTGGGGGTGTGTGAGAGAGTGGGGGTGAGTGAGAGACTGGGAGTGAGTGAGAGACTGGGCGTGAGTGAGAGACTGGGAGTGAGTGAGAGACTGGGGGTGAGTGAGAGACTGGGGGTGTGTGAGAGACTGCGGGCGAGTGAGAGACTGGGGGTCAGTGAGAGACTGGGGGTGAGTGAGAGACTGGGGGTGAGTGAGAGACTGGGGGTGAGGGAGAGACTGGGAGCGAGTGAGAGACTGGGGGCGAGTGAGAGACTGGGGGCGAGTGAGAGACTGGGGGCGAGTGAGAGACTGGGGGTGAGTGAGAGACTGGGAGTGAGTGTAAGACTGGGAGTGAGTGAGAGACTGCGGGCGAGTGAGAGACTGGGGGTGAGAGGGAGACTGAGGGTGAGTGAGAGACTGGGGTGAGTGAGAGACTGGGGGTGAGTGAGTGACTGGGGGTGAGTGAGAGACTGGGAGTGTGTCAGAGACTGGGGGTGAGTGAGAGACTGGGAGCGAGTGAGAGACTGGGGGCGAGTGAGAGACTGGGGGTCAGTGAGAGACTAGGTGTGAGTGAGAGACACTAAGACCAGAGCAACACCAAATATGCAAAAAACTGGAAAAGCTAGAAATGGCCATAAAAGATAACCAAAACCCGCTGGACGCCATAATAACAGAAAAAGAACTTCTTGAAAAACTCAAGGACCTGCGACCAGGAAAAGCCTGCGGGACAGACGGCATACTAAACGAGATGATTAAACACACAGACAACAAAATGAAACTGGCTATCCTAAAACTCTTCAACTTGGTTCTGAGTGTCGGTTAGTTCCCTGATATCTGGAACAAAGGACTCATAACGCCCATATACAAAAGTGGGGACAAAATCGACCCAAACAACTATCGAGGCATCTGTGTAAACAGTAACCTGGGGAAGGTATTCTGTAGCATCATAAACAAAAGACTTATAAACTTCCTTGAGGAGCACAATGTCTTGAGTAAAAGCCAAATTGGATTCCTGCCAAACTATAGAACATCCGATCATATCTTCACCCTACAGACCCTAATTGACAAACACGTTCACCATAACAAAAGCAAAATCTATGCATGCTTTGTCGATTTCCAGAAGGCTTTCGACTCCATCTGGCATGACGGTTTATTCCTGAAACTTATCGAAAGCGGGGTAGGAGGGAAAACATATGATGTAATTAAATCAATGTATACAAACAACAAATGTGCAGTTAAAATTGGAGACAAACAAACAAAATACTTCCCACAGGGGCGGGGGGTGACGCAGGGCTCGCCAATCTCACCGACACTCTTTAATATTTACATAAATGGATTGGCAAAACTACTTGAACAATCTACAGCACCCGGCCTCACCCTATATGAATCCAAGGTTAAATTCCTCCTCTATGCAGACGACCTGGTTCTGCTGTCACCTACTAAAGAGGGGCTACAGCAAAACCTGGACCTGCTGGAGTCGTACTGCCAGACTTGGGCCCTGACAATAAATCCCCAAAAAACCAAAGTCCTTGTGTTCCAGCAAAGATCCAAACATCAGGGACCCAAAATAAATTTCACAGTAGGAACAACCAAAATTGAACAAACCACTAACTACACATACTTGGGCTTAAAAATCAGTTCTACGGGAAACTTCAAACTGGCTGTGAATGAACTGAAAGAGAAAGCAAGAAGGGCTTTCTATGCCATCAAAAAATCAATCCAAATAGAAATCCCAATTAGCATTTGGCTCAAAATTTTCAAATCAGTAATTGAACCAATTGCACTCTATGGCAGTGAGGTATGGGGACCGCTAACTCAACAAGAATTTGCAAAATGGGACAAACACCCAATTGAGATCCTACATGCAGAATTCTGTAAAAGTATCCTCCGGACTCAAAGGAAAACAGTAAACAATGCATGCAGGGCGGAACTAGGCCAATATCCATTAATAATCACTATCCAAAAAAGAGCCACCAAATTTTGGAATCACCTACAAATGAGCAATCCCCAATGCTATCACTACGACGCCCTGAAATGCCAAGAACTGACCATAAAGAAGGATACCCTCAGTCAACTAGTCCTGGGACTCAGTGAAGTAACTACTAACAATACTAACAATAACCAGCCCCAGGACAGTGACAGGGTAACACAAAGAATTCGGCCCAACACAATCGTCGCTAAGCAAAAGGAAAAATATCTGACATATTGGGCAGAAACAACAAAAACCCAAAGCAAACTCAATTGCTACTTGGCCCTAAACAGACAATACAACATAGCTGATTACCTGACCATGGTAAAGGATAACAAACTGAGAAGAACCTTGACAAGGTACAGACTTAGCGAACATAGCCTAGCGATCGAAAAAGGCAGACACAGGCAGACCAGGCTACCAAGAGAAGACAGGATATGCTCTCACTGCAGTCAGGGAGTAGTGGAGACAGAGATGCACTTCCTCACAGCCTGCGGAAAATATCAGGGCATCAGGGAGAATTTCTACCAAAAATTCTCACAAATATGCCCTGATTTCAGAAATCTGAATGACAACCAAAAACTCCCATTCCTACTGGGAGAGGAGAGAAGCTGTATAACACTGGCGGCACACTATGTTACAGCTTGCCATGAACAGAGGGACAACCAGTAAACTAAGAAAAGAATATATATAAACAATGCGAATGTATATTTATACACTCAGGGATATACCTGTTTATACACTGTATGAATAGAACTGCGTTTATGTGCTAAACCATAAATGTATTTTGATGCTTTGGCAACATAAGATGTAACTTATCATGCCAATAAAGCGATTTGAATTGTGAATTGTGAATTGAGAGACTGGGGGTGAGTGAGAGACTGGGAGTGAGTGAGAGACTGGCGGTGAGTGAGAGACTGGGAGTGAGTGAGAGACTGGGGGTGAGTGAGAGACTGGGAGCGAGTGAGAGACTGGGGGGTGAGTGAGAGACTGGGGGTGAGTGAGAGACTGGGGGTGAGTGAGAGACTGGGAGTGAGTGAGAGACTGGGGGTGAGTGAGAGACTGGGGGTGAGTGAGAGACTGGGGGTGAGTGAGAGACTGGGGGTGAGTGAGAGACTGGGGGTGAGTGAGAGACTGGGGGTGAGTGAGAGACTGGGGGTGAGTGAGAGACTGGGGGTGAGTGAGAGACTGGGGGTGAGTGAGAGACTGGGGGTGAGTGAGAGACTGGGGGTGAGTGAGAGACTGGGGGTGAGTGAGAGACTGGGGGTGAGTGAGAGACTGGGGGTGAGTGAGAGACTGGGGGTGAGTGAGAGACTGGGGGTGAGTGAGAGACTGGGGGTCAGTGAGAGACTAGGTGTGAGTGAGAGACTAGGGGTGTGTGAGAGACTGGGGGTGAGTGAGAGACTGGGAGTGAGTGAGAGATTGGCGGTGAGTGAGAGACTGGGAGTGAGTGAGAGACTGGGGGTGAGTGAGAGACTGGGAGCGAGTGAGAGACTGGGGGGTGAGTGAGAGACTGGGGGTGAGTGAGAGACTGGGAGTGAGTGAGAGACTGGGAGTGAGTGAGAGACTGGGGGCGAGTGAGAGACTGGGGGCGAGTGAGAGACTTGGAGTGAGTTAGAGACTGGGGGTGAGTGAGAGACTGGGAGTGAGTGAGAGACTGGGGGTGAGTGAGAGACTGGGGGTGAGTGAGAGACTGGGGGTGAGTGAGAGACTGGGGGTGAGTGAGAGACTGGGGGTGAGTGAGAGACTGGGGGTGGGTGAGAGACTCGGGGTGAGTGAGAGACTGGGGGTGAGTGAGTGACTGGGAGTGAGTGAGAGACTGGGGGTGAGTGAGAGACTGGGAGTGAGTGAGAGACTGGGAGTGAGTGAGAGACTGGGGGTGAGTGAGAGACTGGGGGTGAGTGAGAGACAGGGAGTGAGTGAGAGACTGGGGGTGAGTGAGGGACTGGGGGTGAGTGAGAGACTGGGAGTGAGTGAGAGACTGGGAGTGAGTGAGAGACTGGGGGTGAGTGAGAGACTGGGGGTGAGTGAGAGACTGGGGGTGAGTGAGAGACTCGGGGTGAGTGAGAGACTGGGGGTGAGTGAGAGACTGGGGGTGAGTGAGAGACTGGGAGTGAGTGAGAGACTGGGAGTGAGTGAGAGACTGGGGGTGAGTGAGAGACTGGGGGTGAGTGAGAGACTGGGGGTGAGTGAGAGACTGGGAGTGAGTGAGAGACTGGGAGTGAGTGAGAGACTGGGGGGTGAGAGAGAGACTGGGGGTTAGTGAGAGACTGGGGGTGAGTGAGAGACTGGGAGTGAGTGAGAGACTGGGGGTGAGTGAGAGACTGGGGGTGAGTGAGAGACTGGGGGTGAGTGAGAGACTGGGAGTGAGTGAGAGACTGGGAGCGAGTGAGAGACTGGGGGTGAGTGAGAGACTGGGGGTGAGTGAGAGACTGGGAGTGAGTGAGAGACTGGGGGTGAGTGAGAGACTGGGGGTGAGTGAGAGTCTGGGGGCGAGTGAGAGACTGGGAGTGAGTGAGAGACTGGGTGTGAGTGAGAGACTGGGGGTGAGTGATAGTCTGGGGGCGAGTGAGAGACTGGGTGGGAGTGAGAGACTGGGGGTGAGTGAGAGACAGGGGGTGAGTGAGAGACTGGGAGCGAGTGAGAGACTGGGGGCGAGTGAGAGACTGGGGGCGAGTGAGAGACTGGGGGCGAGTGAGAGACTGGGGGCGAGTGAGAGACTGGTGGCGAGTGAGAGACTGGGGGTGAGTGAGAGACAGGGAGTGAGTGAGAGACTGGGAGTGAGTGAGAGACTGGGGGCGAGTGAGAGACTGGGGGCGAGTGAGAGACTGGGGGCGAGTGAGAGACTGGGGGCGAGTGAGAGACTGGGGGCGAGTGAGAGACTGGGGGCGAGTGAGAGACTGGGGGCGAGTGAGAGACTGGGGGCGAGTGAGAGACTGGGGGCGAGTGAGAGACTGGTGGCGAGTGAGAGACTGGGGTTGAGTGAGAGACTGGGAGTGAGTGAGAGACTGGGAGTGAGTGAGAGACTGGGAGTGAGTGAGAGACTGGGGGTGAGTGAGAGACTGGGGGTGAGTGAGAGACTGGGGGTGAGTGAGAGACTGGGGGTGAGTGAGAGACAGTGGGTGAGTGAGAGACTGGGGGTGAGTGAGAGACTGGTGGTGAGTGAGAGACTGGGGGTGAGTGAGAGACTGGGGGTGAGTGAGAGACTGGGGGTGAGTGAGAGACTGGGGGTGAGTGAGAGACTGGGGGTGAGTGAGAGACTGGGGGTGAGTGAGTGACTGGGGGTGAGTGAGAGACTGGGGGTGAGTGAGAGACTGGGAGTGTGTGAGAGACTGGGGGTGAGTGAGAGACTGGGAGCGAGTGACAGACTGGGGGCGAGTGAGAGACTGGGGGTCAGTGAGAGACTAGGTGTGAGTGAGAGACTGGGGGTGAGTGAGAGACTGGGGGTGAGTGAGAGACTGGGGGTGAGTGAGAGACTGGGGGTCAGTGAGAGACCAGGTGTGAGTGAGAGACTAGGGGTGTGTGAGAGACTGGGGGTGAGTGAGAGAATGGGAGTGTGTGAGAGACTGGCGGTGAGTGAGAGACTGGGAGTGAGTGAGAGACTGGGGGTGAGTGAGAGACTGGGAGCGAGTGAGAGACTGGGGGGTGAGTGAGAGACTGGGGGTGAGTGAGAGACTCGGAGTGAGTGAGAGACTGGGAGTGAGTGAGAGACTGGGAGTGAGTGAGAGACTGGGGGTGAGTGAGAGACTGGGGGTGAGTGAGAGACTGGGGGTGAGTTAGAGAATGGGGGTGAGTGAGAGACTGGGAGTGAGTGAGAGACTGGGGGTGAGTGAGAGACTGGGGGTGGGTGAGAGACTCGGGGTGAGTGAGAGACTGGGGGTGAGTGAGTGACTGGGGGTGAGTGAGAGACTGGGGGTGAGTGAGAGACTCGGAGTGAGTGAGAGACTGGGGGTGATTGAGAGACTGGGGGTGAGTGAGAGACTGGGGAAGAGGGAGAGACTGGGGGTGAGTGAGAGACTGGGAGTGAGTGAGAGGCTGGGAGTGAGTGAGAGACTGGGGGGTGAGAGAGAGACTGGGGGGTGAGAGAGAGACTGGGGGTGAGTGAGAGACTGGGGGTGAGTGAGAGACTGGGAGTGAGTGAGAGACTGGGGGTGAGTGAGAGACTGGGGGTGAGTGAGAGACTGGGGGTGAGTGAGAGACTGGGGGTGAGTGAGAGATTGGCGGTGAGTGAGAGACTGGGAGTGAGTGAGAGACTGGGGGTGAGTGAGAGACTGGGAGCGAGTGAGAGACTGGGGGGTGAGTGAGAGACGGGGGTGAGTGAGAGACTGGGAGTGAGTGAGAGACTGGGAGTGAGTGAGAGACTGGGGGTGAGTGAGAGACTGGGGGCGAGTGAGAGACTGGGGGCGAGTGAGAGACTTGGAGTGAGTTAGAGACTGGGGGTGAGTGAGAGACTGGGAGTGAGTGAGAGACTGGGGGTGAGTGAGAGACTGGGGGTGAGTGAGAGACTGGGGGTGAGTGAGAGACTGGGGGTGAGTGAGAGACTGGGGGTGAGTGAGAGACTGGGGGTGGGTGAGAGACTCGGGGTGAGTGAGAGACTGGGGGTGAGTGAGTGACTGGGAGTGAGTGAGAGACTGGGGGTGAGTGAGAGACTGGGAGTGAGTGAGAGACTGGGAGTGAGTGAGAGACTGGGGGTGAGTGAGAGACTGGGGGTGAGTGAGAGACTGGGAGTGAGTGAGAGACTGGGGGTGAGTGAGGGACTGGGGGTGAGTGAGAGACTGGGAGTGAGTGAGAGACTGGGAGTGAGTGAGAGACTGGGGGTGAGTGAGAGACTGGGGGTGAGTGAGAGACTGGGGGTGAGTGAGAGACTCGGGGTGAGTGAGAGACTGGGTGTGAGTGAGAGACTGGGGGTGAGTGAGAGACTGGGAGTGAGTGAGAGACTGGGAGTGAGTGAGAGACTGGGGGTGAGTGAGAGACTGGGGGTGAGTGAGAGACTGGGGGTGAGTGAGAGTCTGGGGGCGAGTGAGAGACTGGGAGTGAGTGAGAGACTGGGTGTGAGTGAGAGACTGGGGTTGAGTGATAGTCTGGGGGCGAGTGAGAGACTGGGTGGGAGTGAAAGACTGGGGGTGAGTGAGAGACAGGGGGTGAGTGAGATACTGGGAGCGAGTGAGAGACTGGGGGCGAGTGAGAGACTGGGGGCGAGTGAGAGACTGGGGGCGAGTGAGAGACTGGGGGCGAGTGAGAGACTGGTGGCGAGTGAGAGACTGGGGGTGAGTGAGAGACAGGGAGTGAGTGAGAGACTGGGAGCGAGTGAGAGACTGGGGGCGAGTGAGAGACTGGGGGCGAGTGAGAGACTGGGGGCGAGTGAGAGACTGGGGGCGAGTGAGAGACTGGGGGCGAGTGAGAGACTGGGGGCGAGTGAGAGACTGGTGGCGAGTGAGAGACTGGGAGTGAGTGAGAGACTGGGAGTGAGTGAGAGACTGGGAGTGAGTGAGAGACTGGGAGTGAGTGAGAGACTGGGGGTGAGTGAGAGACTGGGGGTGAGTGAGAGACTGGGGGTGAGTGAGAGACTGGGGGTCAGTGAGAGACCAGGTGTGAGTGAGAGACTAGGGGTGTGTGAGAGACTGGGGGTGAGTGAGAGAATGGGAGTGAGTGAGAGACTGGCGGTGAGTGAGAGACTGGGAGTGAGTGAGAGACTGGGGGTGAGTGAGAGACTGGGAGCGAGTGAGAGACTGGGGGGTGAGTGAGAGACTGGGGGTGAGTGAGAGACTCGGAGTGAGTGAGAGACTGGGAGTGAGTGAGAGACTGGGAGTGAGTGAGAGACTGGGGGTGAGTGAGAGACTGGGGGTGAGTGAGAGACTGGGGGTGAGTTAGAGAATGGGGGTGAGTGAGAGACTGGGAGTGAGTGAGAGACTGGGGGTGAGTGAGAGACTGGGGGTGGGTGAGAGACTCGGGGTGAGTGAGAGACTGGGGGTGAGTGAGTGACTGGGAGTGAGTGAGAGACTGGGGGTGAGTGAGAGACTGGGAGTGAGTGAGAGACTGGGGGTGATTGAGAGACTGGGGGTGAGTGAGAGACTGGGGAAGAGGGAGAGACTGGGGGTGAGTGAGAGACTGGGAGTGAGTGAGAGGCTGGGAGTGAGTGAGAGACTGGGGGGTGAGAGAGAGACTGGGGGGTGAGAGAGTGACTGGGGGTGAGTGAGAGACTGGGGGTGAGTGAGAGACTGGGAGTGAGTGAGAGACTGGGGGTGAGTGAGAGACTGGGGGTTAGTGAGAGACTGGGGGTGAGTGAGAGACTGGGGGTGAGTGAGAGATTGGCGGTGAGTGAGAGACTGGGAGTGAGTGAGAGACTGGGGGTGAGTGAGAGACTGGGAGCGAGTGAGAGACTGGGGGGTGAGTGAGAGACTGGGGGTGAGTGAGAGACTGGGAGTGAGTGAGAGACTGGGAGTGAGTGAGAGACTGGGGGTGAGTGAGAGACTGGGGGCGAGTGAGAGACTGGGGGCGAGTGAGAGACTTGGAGTGAGTTAGAGACTGGGGGTGAGTGAGAGACTGGGAGTGAGTGAGAGACTGGGGGTGAGTGAGAGACTGGGGGTGAGTGAGAGACTGGGGGTGAGTGAGAGACTGGGGGTGAGTGAGAGACTGGGGGTGGGTGAGAGACTCGGGGTGAGTGAGAGACTGGGGGTGAGTGAGTGACTGGGAGTGAGTGAGAGACTGGGGGTGAGTGAGAGACTGGGAGTGAGTGAGAGACTGGGAGTGAGTGAGAGACTGGGGGTGAGTGAGAGACTGGGGGTGAGTGAGAGACTGGGAGTGAGTGAGAGACTGGGGGTGAGTGAGGGACTGGGGGTGAGTGAGAGACTGGGAGTGAGTGAGAGACTGGGAGTGAGTGAGAGACTGGGGGTGAGTGAGAGACTGGGGGTGAGTGAGAGACTGGGGGTGAGTGAGAGACTCGGGGTGAGTGAGAGACTGGGGGTGAGTGAGAGACTGGGGGTGAGTGAGAGACTGGGAGTGAGTGAGAGACTGGGAGTGAGTGAGAGACTGGGGGTGAGTGAGAGACTGGGGGTGAGTGAGAGACTGGGGGTGAGTGAGAGTCTGGGGGCGAGTGAGAGACTGGGAGTGAGTGAGAGACTGGGTGTGAGTGAGAGACTGGGGTTGAGTGATAGTCTGGGGGCGAGTGAGAGACTGGGTGGGAGTGAAAGACTGGGGGTGAGTGAGAGACAGGGGGTGAGTGAGATACTGGGAGCGAGTGAGAGACTGGGGGCGAGTGAGAGACTGGGGGCGAGTGAGAGACTGGGGGCGAGTGAGAGACTGGGGGCGAGTGAGAGACTGGTGGCGAGTGAGAGACTGGGGGTGAGTGAGAGACAGGGAGTGAGTGAGAGACTGGGAGCGAGTGAGAGACTGGGGGCGAGAGAGACTGGGGGCGAGTGAGAGACTGGGGGCGAGTGAGAGACTGGGGGCGAGTGAGAGACTGGGGGCGAGTGAGAGACTGGGGGCGAGTGAGAGACTGGTGGCGAGTGAGAGACTGGGAGTGAGTGAGAGACTGGGAGTGAGTGAGAGACTGGGAGTGAGTGAGAGACTGGGAGTGAGTGAGAGACTGGGGGTGAGTGAGAGACTGGGGGTGAGTGAGAGACTGGGGGTGAGTGAGAGACTGGGGGTGAGTGAGAGACAGTGGGTGAGTGAGAGACTGGTGGTGAGTGAGAGACTGGTGGTGAGTGAGAGACTGGGGGTGAGTGAGAGACTGGGGGTGAGTGAGAGACTGGGGGTGAGTGAGAGACTGGGGGTGAGTGAGAGACTGGGGGTGAGTGAGAGACAGGGGGTGAGTGAGAGACTGGGGGTGAGTGAGAGACTGGGAGTGTGTGAGAGACTGGGGGTGAGTGAGAGACTGGGAGCGAGTGAGAGACTGGGGGCGAGTGAGAGACTGGGGGTCAGTGAGAGACTAGGTGTGAGTGAGAGTCTGGGGGTGAGTGAGAGACTGGGGGTGAGTGAGAGACTAGGTGTGAGTGAGAGACTAGGGGTGTGTGAGAGACTGGGGGTGAGTGAGAGAATGGGAGTGAGTGAGAGACTGGCGGTGAGTGAGAGACTGGGAGTGAGTGAGAGACTGGGGGTGAGTGAGAGACTGGGAGCGAGTGAGAGACTGGGGGGTGAGTGAGAGACTGGGGGTGAGTGAGAGACTCGGAGTGAGTGAGAGACTGGGAGTGAGTGAGAGACTGGGAGTGAGTGAGAGACTGGGGGTGAGTGAGAGACTGGGGGTGAGTGAGAGACTGGGGGTGAGTTAGAGAATGGGGGTGAGTGAGAGACTGGGAGTGAGTGAGAGACTGGGGGTGAGTGAGAGACTGGGGGTGGGTGAGAGACTCGGGGTGAGTGAGAGACTGGGGGTGAGTGAGTGACTGGGAGTGAGTGAGAGACTGGGGGTGAGTGAGAGACTGGGAGTGAGTGAGAGACTGGGGGTGAGTGAGAGACTGGGGGTGAGTGAGAGACTGGGGAAGAGGGAGAGACTGGGGGTGAGTGAGAGACTGGGAGTGAGTGAGAGGCTGGGAGTGAGTGAGAGACTGGGGTGTGAGAGAGAGACTGGGGGGTGAGAGAGAGACTGGGGGTGAGTGAGAGACTGGGGGTGAGTGAGAGACTGGGAGTGAGTGAGAGACTGGGGGTGAGTGAGAGACTGGGGGTGAGTGAGAGACTGGGGGTGAGTGAGAGACTGGGGGTGAGTGAGAGACTGGGGGTGAGTGAGAGACTGGGAGTGAGTGAGAGACTGGGAGTGAGTGAGAGACTGGGGGTGAGTGAGAGACTGGGGGTGAGTGAGAGACTGGGAGTGAGTGAGAGACTGGGGGTGAGTGAGAGACTGGGGGTGAGTGAGAGTCTGGGGGCGAGTGAGAGACTGGGAGTGAGTGAGAGGCTGGGTGTGAGTGAGAGGCTGGGGGTGAGTGAGAGTCTGGAGGCGAGTGAGAGACTGGGAGTGAGTGAGAGACTGGGGGTGAGTGAGAGACTGGGGGTGAGTGAGAGACTGGGAGTGAGTGAGAGACTGGGGGCGAGTGAGAGACTGGGAGTGAGTGAGAGACTGGGGGTGAGTGAGAGACTGGGAGCGAGTGAGAGACTGGGGGTGAGTGAGAGACTGGGGGCGAGTGAGAGACTGGGGATGAGTGAGAGACTGGGGGCGAGTGAGAGACTGGGGGTGAGTGAGAGACTGGGGGTGAGTGAGAGACTGGTGGTGAGTGAGAGACTGGGGGTGAGTGAGAGACAGGGAGTGAGTGAGAGACTGGGAGTGAGTGAGAGACTGGGGGCGAGTGAGAGACTGGGGGCGAGTGAGAGACTGGGGGTGAGTGAGAGACAGGGAGTGAGTGAGAGACTGGGGGTGAGTGAGAGACTGGGAGTGAGTGAGAGACTGGTGGTGAGTGAGAGACTGGGAGTGAGTGAGAGACTGGGAGTGAGTGAGAGACTGGGGGAGAGTGAGAGACTGGGGGTGAGTGAGAGACTGGGGGGAGTGAGAGACTGGGAGTGAGTGAGAGACTGGGGGGAGTGAGAGGCTGGGAGTGAGTGAGAGACTGGGGGTGAGTGAGAGACTGGGGGTGAGTGAGAGACTGGGGGTGAGTGAGAGACTGGGAGTGAGTGAGAGACTGGGAGTAAGTGAGAGACTGGGGGTGAGTGAGAGACTGGGGGTGAGTGAGAGACTGGGGGTGAGTGAGAGACTGGGGGTGAGTGAGAGACTGGGGGTGAGTGAGAGACTGGGGGTGAGTGAGAGACTGGGGGTGAGTGAGTGACTGGGGGTGAGTGAGAGACTGGGGGTGACTGAGAGACTGGGGGCGAGTGAGAGACTGGGGGCGAGTGAGAGACTGGGGGCGAGTGAGAGACTGGGGGTGAGGGAGAGACTGGGGGTGAGTGAGAGACTGGGGGTGAGTGAGAGACTGGGGGTGAGTGAGTGACTGGGGGTGAGTGAGAGACTGGGGGTGAGTGAGAGACTGGGAGTGAGTGAGAGACTGGGGGTGAGTGAGAGACTGGGGGTGAGTGAGAGACTGGGGGTGAGTGAGAGACTGGGAGTGAGTGAAAGACTGGGGGTGAGTGAGAGACTGGGGGTGAGTGAGAGACTGGGAGTGAGTGAGAGACTGGGGGTGTGTGAGAGACTGGGGGTGAGTGAGAGACTGAGGGTGAGTGAGAGACTGGGGGCGAGTGAGAGACTGGGGGCGAGTGAGAGACTGGGGGCGAGTGAGAGACTGGGGGTGAGTGAGAGACTGAGGGTGAGTGAGAGACTGGGGGTGAGTGAGAGACTGGAGGTGAGTGAGAGACTGAGGGTGAGTGAGAGACTGGGGGTGAGTGAGAGACTGGGGGTGAGTGAGAGACTGGGGGGAGTGAGAGACTGGGGGTGAGTGAGAGACTGGGGTGAGTGAGAGACTGGGGGTGAGTGAGTGACTGGGGGTGAGTGAGAGACTGGAGGTGAGTGAGAGACTGGGGGTGAGTGAAAGACTGGGAGTAAGTGTAAGACTGGGAGTAAGTGAGAGACTGCGGGCGAGTGAGAGACTGGGGGCGAGAGGGAGACTGGGGGTGAGTGAGAGACTGGGGGTGAGTGAGAGACTGGGGGTGAGTGAGTGACTGGGAGTGAGTGAGAGACTGCGGGCGAGTGAGAGACTGGGGTGAGTGAGAGACTGGGAGTGAGTGAGTGACTGGGGGTGAGTGAGATACTGGGGGTGAGTGAGAGACTGGGGGTGAGTGAGTGACTGGGAGTGAGTGAGAGACTGGGGGTGATTGAGAGACTGGGGTGAGTGATATACTGGGGGTGAGTGAGAGACTGGGGGTGAGTGAGTGACTGGGAGTGAGTGAGAGACTGGGGGTGAGTGAGAGACTGGGTGTGAGAGAGAGACTGGGGGTGAGTGAGAGACAGGGAGTGAGTGAGAGACTGGGGGTGAGTGAGAGACTGGGAGCGAGTGAGAGACTGGGGGTGAGTGAGAGACTGGGGGCGAGTGAGAGACTGGGGATGAGTGAGAGACTGGGGGCGAGTGAGAGACTGGGGGTGAGTGAGAGACTGGGGGTGAGTGAGAGACTGGTGGTGAGTGAGAGACTGGGGGTGAGTGAGAGACAGGGAGTGAGTGAGAGACTGGGAGTGAGTGAGAGACTGGGGGCGAGTGAGAGACTGGGGGCGAGTGAGAGACTGGGGGTGAGTGAGAGACAGGGAGTGAGTGAGAGACTGGGGGTGAGTGAGAGACTGGGAGTGAGTGAGAGACTGGTGGTGAGTGAGAAACTGGGAGTGAGTGAGAGACTGGGAGTGAGTGAGAGACTGGGGGAGAGTGAGAGACTGGGGGTGAGTGAGAGACTGGGGGGAGTGAGAGACTGGGAGTGAGTGAGAGACTGGGGGGAGTGAGAGGCTGGGAGTGAGTGAGAGACTGGGGGTGAGTGAGAGACTGGGGGTGAGTGAGAGACTGGGGGTGAGTGAGAGACTGGGGGTGAGTGAGAGACTGGGAGTGAGTGAGAGACTGGGAGTGAGTGAGAGACTGGGGGTGAGTGAGAGACTGGGGGTGAGTGAGAGACTGGGGGTGAGTGAGAGACTGGGGGTGAGTGAGAGACTGGGGGTGAGTGAGTGACTGGGGGTGAGTGAGAGACTGGGGGTGACTGAGAGACTGGGGGCGAGTGAGAGACTGGGGGCGAGTGAGAGACTGGGGGCGAGTGAGAGACTGGGGGTGAGGGAGAGACTGGGGGTGAGTGAGAGACTGGGGGTGAGTGAGAGACTGGGGGTGAGTGAGTGACTGGGGGTGAGTGAGAGACTGGGGGTGAGTGAGAGACTGGGAGTGAGTGAGAGACTGGGGGTGAGTGAGAGACTGGGGGTGAGTGAGAGACTGGGGGTGAGTGAGAGACTGGGAGTGAGTGAAAGACTGGGGGTGAGTGAGAGACTGGGGGTGAGTGAGAGACTGGGAGTGATTGAGAGACTGGGGGTGAGTGAGAGACTGGGGGTGAGTGAGAGACTGTGGGTGAGTGAGAGACTGGGGGTGAGTGAGAGACTGGGGGCGAGTGAGAGACTGGGGGCGAGTGAGAGACTGGGGGTGAGTGAGAGACTGAGGGTGAGTGAGAGACTGGGGGTGAGTGATAGACTGGGGGTGAGTGAGAGACTGAGGGTGAGTGAGAGACTGGGGGTGAGTGAGAGACTGGGGGTGAGTGAGAGACTGGGGGGAGTGAGAGACTGGGGGTGAGTGAGAGACTGGGGTGAGTGAGAGACTGGGGGTGAGTGAGTGACTGGGGGTGAGTGAGAGACTGGAGGTGAGTGAGAGACTGGGGGTGAGTGAAAGACTGGGAGTAAGTGTAAGACTGGGAGTAAGTGAGAGACTGCGGGCGAGTGAGAGACTGGGGGCGAGAGGGAGACTGGGGGTGAGTGAGAGACTGGGGGTGAGTGAGAGACTGGGGGTGAGTGAGTGACTGGGAGTGAGTGAGAGACTGCGGGCGAGTGAGAGACTGGGGTGAGTGAGAGACTGGGAGTGAGTGAGTGACTGGGGGTGAGTGAGATACTGGGGGTGAGTGAGAGACTGGGGGTGAGTGAGTGACTGGGAGTGAGTGAGAGACTGGGGGTGATTGAGAGACTGGGGTGAGTGATATACTGGGGGTGAGTGAGAGACTGGGGGTGAGTGAGTGACTGGGAGTGAGTGAGAGACTGGGGGTGAGTGAGAGACTGGGTGTGAGAGAGAGACTGGGGGTGAGTGAGAGACTGGGAGTGAGTGAGAGACAGGGACTGAGTGAGATACTGGGGGTGAGTGAGAGACTGGGGGTGAGTGAGTGACTGGGAGTGAGTGAGAGACGGGGGGTGAGTGAGAGACTGTGGGTGAGTGAGAGACTGGGGGGTGAGTGAGAGACTGGGGGGTGAGTGAGAGAGTGGGGGGTGAGTGAGAGACTGGGGGTGTGTGAGAGACTGGGGGTGAGTGAGAGACTGGGAGTGAGTGAGAGACTGGGGGTGAGTGAGAGACTGGGAGTGAGTGAGAGACTGCGGGCGAGTGAAAGACTGGGGGTCAGTGAGAGACTGAGGGTGAGTGAGAGAGTGGGGGTGAGTGTGAGACTGGGGGTGAGTGAGAGACTGGGGGCGAGTGAGAAAATGGGAGCAAGTGAGAGACTGGGGGTGAGTGAGAGACTGGGGGTGAGTGAGAGACTGGGAGTGAGTGTAAGACTGGGAGTGAGTGAGAGACTGCGGGCGAGTGAGAGACTGGGGGTGAGAGGGAGACTGAGGGTGAGTGAGAGACTGGTGTGAGTGAGAGACTGGGGGTGAGTGAGAGACTGCGGGCAAGTGAGAGACTGCGGGCAAGTGAGAGACTGGGGGTGAGTGAGAGACTGGGGGTGAGTGAGTGACTGGGGGTGAGTGAGAGACTGGGGGTGAGTGAGAGACTGGGAGTGTGTGAGAGACTGGGGGTGAGTGAGAGACTGGGAGCGAGTGAGAGACTGGGGGTGAGTGAGAGACTGGGGGTCAGTGAGAGACTAGGTGTGAGTGAGAGACTGGGGGTGAGTGAGAGACTGGGGGTGAGTGAGAGACTGGGGGTGAGTGAGAGACTGGGGGTGAGTGAGAGACTGGGGGTGAGTGAGAGACTGGGGGTGAGTGAGAGACTGGGGGTGAGTGAGAGACTGGGGGTGAGTGAGAGACTGGGGGTCAGTGAGAGACTAGGTGTGAGTGAGAGACTAGGGGTGTGTGAGAGACTGGGGGTGAGTGAGAGAATGGGAGTGAGTGAGAGACTGGCGGTGAGTGAGAGACTGGGGGTGAGTGAGAGACTGGGGAAGAGGGAGAGACTGGGGGTGAGTGAGAGACTGGGAGTGAGTGAGAGGCTGGGAGTGAGTGAGAGACTGGGGGGTGAGAGAGAGACTGGGGGGTGAGAGAGAGACTGGGGGTGAGTGAGAGACTGGGGGTGAGTGAGAGACTGGGAGTGAGTGAGAGACTGGGGGTGAGTGAGAGACTGGGGGTGAGTGAGAGACTGGGGGTGAGTGAGAGACTGGGGGTGAGTGAGAGACTGGGGGTGAGTGAGAGACTGGGAGTGAGTGAGAGACTGGGAGTGAGTGAGAGACTGGGGGTGAGTGAGAGACTGGGGGTGAGTGAGAGACTGGGAGTGAGTGAGAGACTGGGGGTGAGTGAGAGACTGGGGGTGAGTGAGAGTCTGGGGGCGAGTGAGAGACTGGGAGTGAGTGAGAGGCTGGGTGTGAGTGAGAGGCTGGGGGTGAGTGAGAGTCTGGAGGCGAGTGAGAGACTGGGAGTGAGTGAGAGACTGGGGGTGAGTGAGAGACTGGGGGTAAGTGAGAGACTGGGAGTGAGTGAGAGACTGGGGGCGAGTGAGAGACTGGGAGTGAGTGAGAGACTGGGGGTGAGTGAGAGACTGGGAGCGAGTGAGAGACTGGGGGTGAGTGAGAGACTGGGGGCGAGTGAGAGACGGGGATGAGTGAGAGACTGGGGGCGAGTGAGAGACTGGGGGTGAGTGAGAGACTGGGGGTGAGTGAGAGACTGGTGGTGAGTGAGAGACTGGGGGTGAGTGAGAGACAGGGAGTGAGTGAGAGACTGGGAGTGAGTGAGAGACTGGGGGCGAGTGAGAGACTGGGGGCGAGTGAGAGACTGGGGGTGAGTGAGAGACAGGGAGTGAGTGAGAGACTGGGGGTGAGTGAGAGACTGGGGGTGAGTGAGAGACTGGGGGTGAGTGAGAGACTGGGAGTGAGTGTAAGACTGGGAGTGAGTGAGAGACTGCGGGCGAGTGAGAGACTGGGGGTGAGAGGGAGACTGAGGGTGAGTGAGAGACTGGTGTGAGTGAGAGACTGGGGGTGAGTGAGAGACTGCGGGCAAGTGAGAGACTGCGGGCAAGTGAGAGACTGGGGGTGAGTGAGAGACTGGGGGTGAGTGAGTGACTGGGGGTGAGTGAGAGACTGGGGGTGAGTGAGAGACTGGGAGTGTGTGAGAGACTGGGGGTGAGTGAGAGACTGGGAGCGAGTGAGAGACTGGGGGTGAGTGAGAGACTGGGGGTCAGTGAGAGACTAGGTGTGAGTGAGAGACTGGGGGTGAGTGAGAGACTGGGGGTGAGTGAGAGACTGGGGGTGAGTGAGAGACTGGGGGTGAGTGAGAGACTGGGGGTGAGTGAGAGACTGGGGGTGAGTGAGAGACTGGGGGTGAGTGAGAGACTGGGGGTGAGTGAGAGACTGGGGGTCAGTGAGAGACTGGGGGTCAGTGAGAGACTAGGTGTGAGTGAGAGACTAGGGGTGTGTGAGAGACTGGGGGTGAGTGAGAGAATGGGAGTGAGTGAGAGACTGGCGGTGAGTGAGAGACTGGGGGTGAGTGAGAGACTGGGGAAGAGGGAGAGACTGGGGGTGAGTGAGAGACTGGGAGTGAGTGAGAGGCTGGGAGTGAGTGAGAGACTGGGGGGTGAGAGAGAGACTGGGGGGTGAGAGAGAGACTGGGGGTGAGTGAGAGACTGGGGGTGAGTGAGAGACTGGGAGTGAGTGAGAGACTGGGGGTGAGTGAGAGACTGGGGGTGAGTGAGAGACTGGGGGTGAGTGAGAGACTGGGGGTGAGTGAGAGACTGGGGGTGAGTGAGAGACTGGGAGTGAGTGAGAGACTGGGAGTGAGTGAGAGACTGGGGGTGAGTGAGAGACTGGGGGTGAGTGAGAGACTGGGAGTGAGTGAGAGACTGGGGGTGAGTGAGAGACTGGGGGTGAGTGAGAGTCTGGGGGCGAGTGAGAGACTGGGAGTGAGTGAGAGGCTGGGTGTGAGTGAGAGGCTGGGGGTGAGTGAGAGTCTGGAGGCGAGTGAGAGACTGGGAGTGAGTGAGAGACTGGGGGTGAGTGAGAGACTGGGGGTGAGTGAGAGACTGGGAGTGAGTGAGAGACTGGGGGTGAGTGAGAGACTGGGGGTGAGTGAGAGACTGGGGGCGAGTGAGAGACGGGGATGAGTGAGAGACTGGGGGCGAGTGAGAGACTGGGGGTGAGTGAGAGACTGGGGGTGAGTGAGAGACTGGTGGTGAGTGAGAGACTGGGGGTGAGTGAGAGACAGGGAGTGAGTGAGAGACTGGGAGTGAGTGAGAGACTGGGGGCGAGTGAGAGACTGGGGGCGAGTGAGAGACTGGGGGTGAGTGAGAGACAGGGAGTGAGTGAGAGACTGGGGGTGAGTGAGAGACTGGGAGTGAGTGAGAGACTGGTGGTGAGTGAGAGACTGGGAGTGAGTGAGAGACTGGGAGTGAGTGAGAGACTGGGGGAGAGTGAGAGACTGGGGGTGAGTGAGAGACTGGGGGGAGTGAGAGACTGGGAGTGAGTGAGAGACTGGGGGGAGTGAGAGGCTGGGAGTGAGTGAGAGACTGGGGGTGAGTGAGAGACTGGGGGTGAGTGAGAGACTGGGGGTGAGTGAAAGACTGGGGGTGAGTGAGAGACTGGGAGTGAGTGAGAGACTGGGAGTGAGTGAGAGACTGGGGGTGAGTGAGAGACTGGGGATGAGTGAGAGACTGGGGGTGAGTGAGAGACTGGGGGTGAGTGAGAGACTGGGGGTGAGTGAGAGACTGGGGGTGAGTGAGAGACTGGGGGTGAGTGAGTGACTGGGGGTGAGTGAGAGACTGGGGGTGACTGAGAGACTGGGGGCGAGTGAGAGACTGGGGGCGAGTGAGAGACTGGGGGCGAGTGAGAGACTGGGGGTGAGGGAGAGACTGGGGGTGAGTGAGAGACTGGGGGTGAGTGAGAGACTGGGGGTGAGTGAGTGACTGGGGGTGAGTGAGAGACTGGGGGTGAGTGAGAGACTGGGAGTGAGTGAGAGACTGGGGGTGAGTGAGAGACTGGGGGTGAGTGAGAGACTGGGGGTGAGTGAGAGACTGGGAGTGAGTGAAAGACTGGGGGTGAGTGAGAGACTGGGGGTGAGTGAGAGACTGGGAGTGAGTGAGAGACTGGGGGTGAGTGAGAGACTGGGGGTGAGTGAGAGACTGAGGGTGAGTGAGAGACTGGGGGCGAGTGAGAGACTGGGGGCGAGTGAGAGACTGGGGGCGAGTGAGAGACTGGGGGTGAGTGAGAGACTGAGGGTGAGTGAGAGACTGGGGGTGAGTGAGAGACTGGGGGTGAGTGAGAGACTGAGGGTGAGTGAGAGACTGGGGGTGAGTGAGAGACTGGGGGTGAGTGAGAGACTGGGGCGAGTGAGAGACTGGGGGTGAGTGAGAGACTGGGGTGAGTGAGAGACTGGGGGTGAGTGAGAGACTGGGGGTGAGTGAGAGACTGGGGGTGAGTGAGAGACTGGGGGTGAGTGAGTGACTGGGGGTGAGTGAGAGACTGGAGGTGAGTGAGAGACTGGGGGTGAGTGAAAGACTGGGAGTAAGTGTAAGACTGGGAGCAAGTGAGAGACTGCGGGCGAGTGAGAGACTGGGGGCGAGAGGGAGACTGGGGGTGAGTGAGAGACTGGGGGTGAGTGAGAGACTGGGGGTGAGTGAGTGACTGGGAGTGAGTGAGAGACTGCGGGCGAGTGAGAGACTGGGGTGAGTGAGAGACTGGGAGTGAGTGAGTGACTGGGGGTGAGTGAGATACTGGGGGTGAGTGAGAGACTGGGGGTGAGTGAGTGACTGGGAGTGAGTGAGAGACTGGGGGTGATTGAGAGACTGGGGGTGAGTGATATACTGGGGATGAGTGAGAGACTGGGGGTGAGTGAGTGACTGGGAGTGAGTGAGAGACTGGGGGTGAGTGAGAGACTGGGTGTGAGAGAGAGACTGGGGGTGAGTGAGAGACTGGGAGTGAGTGAGAGACAGGGACTGAGTGAGATACTGGGGGTGAGTGAGAGACTGGGGGTGAGTGAGTGACTGGGGGTGAGTGAGAGACTGGGGGGTGCGTGAGAGAGTGGGGGGTGAGTGAGAGACTGGGGGTGTGTGAGAGACTGGGGGTGAGTGAGAGACTGGGAGTGAGTGAGAGACTGGGGGTGAGTGAGAGACTGGGAGTGAGTGAGAGACTGCGGGCGAGTGAAAGACTGGGGGTCAGTGAGAGACTGAGGGTGAGTGAGAGAGTGGGGGTGAGTGAGAGACTGGGGGTGAGTGAGAGACTGGGGCCGAGTGAGAAACTGGGAGCAAGTGAGAGACTGGGGGTGAGTGAGAGACTGGGGGTGAGTGAGAGACTGGGAGTGAGTGTAAGACTGGGAGTGAGTGAGAGACTGCGGGCGAGTGAGAGACTGGGGGTGAGAGGGAGACTGAGGGTGAGTGAGAGACTGGTGTGAGTGAGAGACTGGGGGTGAGTGAGAGACTGCGGGCAAGTGAGAGACTGCGGGCAAGTGAGAGACTGGGGGTGAGTGAGAGACTGGGGGTGAGTGAGTGACTGGGGGTGAGTGAGAGACTGGGGGTGAGTGAGAGACTGGGAGTGTGTGAGAGACTGGGGGTGAGTGAGAGACTGGGAGCGAGTGAGAGACTGGGGGTGAGTGAGAGACTGGGGGTCAGTGAGAGACTAGGTGTGAGTGAGAGACTGGGGGTGAGTGAGAGACTGGGGGTGAGTGAGAGACTGGGGGTGAGTGAGAGACTGGGGGTGAGTGAGAGACTGGGGGTGAGTGAGAGACTGGGGGTGAGTGAGAGACTGGGGGTGAGTGAGAGACTGGGGGTGAGTGAGAGACTGTGGGTCAGTGAGAGACTAGGTGTGAGTGAGAGACTAGGGGTGTGTGAGAGACTGGGGGTGAGTGAGAGAATGGGAGTGAGTGAGAGACTGGCGGTGAGTGAGAGACTGGGAGTGAGTGAGAGACTGGGGGTGAGTGAGAGACTGGGAGCGAGTGAGAGACTGGGCGGTGAGTGAGAGACTGGGGGTGAGTGAGAGACTGGGGGTGAGTGAGAGACTGGGGGTGAGTTAGAGAATGGGGGTGAGTGAGAGACTGGGAGTGAGTGAGAGACTGGGAGTGAGTGAGAGACTGGGGGTGAGTGAGAGACTGGGGGTGGGTGAGAGACTCGGGGTGAGTGAGAGACTGGGGGTGAGTGAGTGACTGTGAGTGAGTGAGAGACTGGGGGTGAGTGAGAGACTGGGAGTGAGTGAGAGACTGGGGGTGAGTGAGAGACTGGGGGTGAGTGAGAGACTGGGGGTGAGTGAGAGACTGGGGGTGAGTGAGAGACTGGGGAAGAGGGAGAGACTGGGGGTGAGTGAGAGACTGGGGGTGAGTGAGAGACTGGGGGTGAGTGAGAGACTGGGGGTGAGTGAGAGACTGGGAGTGAGTGAGAGACTGGGAGTGAGTGAGAGACTGGGGGGTGAGAGAGAGACTGGGGGTGAGTGAGAGACTGGGGGTGAGTGAGAGACTGGGAGTGAGTGAGAGACTGGGGGTGAGTGAGAGACTGGGGGTGAGTGAGAGACTGGGGGTGAGTGAGAGACTGGGGGTGAGTGAGAGACTGGGAGTGAGTGAGAGACTGGGAGTGAGTGAGAGACTGGGGGTGAGTGAGAGACTGGGGGTGAGTGAGAGACTGGGGGTGAGTGAGAGACTGGGAGTGAGTGAGAGACTGGGAGTGAGTGAGAGACTGGGGGTGAGTGAGAGACTGGGGGTGAGTGAGAGTCTGGGGGCGAGTGAGAGACTGGGAGTGAGTGAGAGACTGGGTGTGAGTGAGAGGCTGGGGGTGAGTGAGAGTCTGGGGGCGAGTGAGAGACTGGGAGTGAGTGAGACACTGGGGGTTAGTGAGAGACTGGGGGTGAGTGAGAGACTGGGAGCGAGTGAGAGACTGGGGGCGAGTGAGAGACTGGGAGTGAGTGAGAGACTGGGAGTGAGTGAGAGACTGGGGGTGAGTGAGAGACTGGGAGCGAGTGAGAGACTGGGGGTGTGTGAGAGACTGGGGGCGAGTGAGAGACTGGGGAGGTGTGAGAGACTGGGGGCGAGTGAGAGACTGGGGGCGAGTGAGAGACTGGGGGTGAGTGAGAGACTGGGGGTGAGTGAGAGACTGGGGGTGAGTGAGAGACTGGGCGTAAGTGAGAGACTGGGAGTGAGTGAGAGACTGGGCGTGAGTGAGAGACTGGTGGTGAGTGAGAGACTGGTGGCGAGTGAGAGACTGGGGGCGAGTGAGAGACTGGGGGTGAGTGAGAGACAGGGAGTGAGTGAGAGACTGGGGGTGAGTGAGAGACTGGGGGTGATTGAGAGACTGGTGGTGAGTGAGAGACTGGGAGTGAGTGAGAGACTGGGAGTGAGTGAGAGACTGGGGGAGAGTGAGAGACTGGGAGTGAGTGAGAGACTGGGGGGAGTGAGAGACTGGGAGTGAGTGAGAGACTGGGGGTGAGTGAGGGTGAGTGAGAGACTGGGGTTAAGTGAGTGAGAGACTGGGGGTGAGTGAGAGACTGGGGGTGAGTGAGAGACTGGGGGTGAGTGACGGACTGGGGGTGAGTGAGAGACTGGTGGTGAGTGAGAGACTGGGGGTGAGTGAGAGACTGGGGGTGAGTGAGAGACTGGGGGTGAGTGAGAGACTGGGAGTGAGTGAGAGTGGGGGGAGTGAGAGACTGGGAGTGAGTGAGAGGCTGGGGGTGAGTGAGAGACTGGGGGTGAGTGAGAGACTGGGGGGTGAGTGAGAGACTGGGAGTGAGTGAGAGACTGGGGGTGAGTGAGAGACTGGGGGTGAGTGATAGACTGGGGGTGAGTGAGAAACTGGGGGTGAGTGTGAAACTGGGGGTGAGTGAGAGACTGGGGGTGAGTGAGAGACTGGGAGTGAGTGAGAGACAGGGACTGAGTGAGATACTGGGGGTGAGTGAGAGACTGGGGGTGAGTGAGTGACTGGGAGTGAGTGAGAGACGGGGGGTGAGTGAGAGACTGTGGGTGAGTGAGAGACTGGGGGTGAGTGAGAGACTGGGGGGTGAGTGAGAGAGTGGGGGGTGAGTGAGAGACTGGGGGTGTGTGAGAGACTGGGGGTGAGTGAGAGACTGGGAGTGAGTGAGAGACTGGGGGTGAGTGAGAGACTGGGAGTGAGTGAGAGACAGCGGGCGAGTGAAAGACTGGGGGTCAGTGAGAGACTGAGGGTGAATGAGAGACTGGGGGTGAGTGAGTGACTGGGGGTGAGTGAGAGACTGGGGGTGAGTGAGAGACTGGGGGTGAGTGAGAGACTGGGGGTGAGTGAGAGACTGGGAGTGAGTGAGAGACTGGGAGTGAGTGAGAGACTGGGGGTGAGTGAGAGACTGGGGGTGAGTGAGAGTCTGGGGGCGAGTGAGAGACTGGGAGTGAGTGAGAGACTGGGTGTGAGTGAGAGGCTGGGGGTGAGTGAGAGTCTGGGGGCGAGTGAGAGACTGGGAGTGAGTGAGAGACTGGGGGTGAGTGAGAGACTGGGGGTGAGTGAGAGACTGGGAGCGAGTGAGAGACTGGGGGCGAGTGAGAGACTGGGAGTGAGTGAGAGACTGGGAGTGAGTGAGAGACTGGGGGTGAGTGAGAGACTGGGAGCGAGTGAGAGACTGGGGGTGAGTGAGAGACTGGGGGCGAGTGAGAGACTGGGGAGGAGTGAGAGACTGGGGGCGAGTGAGAGACTGGGGGCGAGTGAGAGACTGGGGGTGAGTGAGAGACTGGGGGTGAGTGAGAGACTGGGCGTAAGTGAGAGACAGGGAGTGAGTGAGAGACTGGGCGTGAGTGAGAGACTGGTGGTGAGTGAGAGACTGGTGGCGAGTGAGAGACTGGGGGCGAGTGAGAGACTGGGGGTGAGTGAGAGACAGGGAGTGAGTGAGAGACTGGGGGTGAGTGAGAGACTGGGGGTGATTGAGAGACTGGTGGTGAGTGAGAGACTGGGAGTGAGTGAGAGACTGGGAGTGAGTGAGAGACTGGGGGAGAGTGAGAGACTGGGAGTGAGTGAGAGACTGGGGGGAGTGAGAGACTGGGAGTGAGTGAGAGACTGGGGGTGAGTGAGGGTGAGTGAGAGACTGGGGTTAAGTGAGTGAGAGACTGGGGGTGAGTGAGAGACTGGGGGTGAGTGAGAGACTGGGGGTGAGTGACGGACTGGGGGTGAGTGAGAGACTGGTGGTGAGTGAGAGACTGGGGGTGAGTGAGAGACTGGGGGTGAGTGAGAGACTGGGGGTGAGTGAGAGACTGGGAGTGAGTGAGAGTGGGGGGAGTGAGAGACTGGGAGTGAGTGAGAGGCTGGGGGTGAGTGAGAGACTGGGGGTGAGTGAGAGACTGGGGGGTGAGTGAGAGACTGGGAGTGAGTGAGAGACTGGGGGTGAGTGAGAGACTGGGGGTGAGTGATAGACTGGGGGTGAGTGAGAAACTGGGGGTGAGTGTGAAACTGGGGGTGAGTGAGAGACTGGGGGTGAGTGAGAGACTGGGAGTGAGTGAGAGACAGGGACTGAGTGAGATACTGGGGGTGAGTGAGAGACTGGGGGTGAGTGAGTGACTGGGAGTGAGTGAGAGACGGGGGGTGAGTAAGAGACTGTGGGTGAGTGAGAGACTGGGGGTGAGTGAGAGACTGGGGGGTGAGTGAGAGAGTGGGGGGTGAGTGAGAGACTGGGGGTGTGTGAGAGACTGGGGGTGAGTGAGAGACTGGGAGTGAGTGAGAGACTGGGGGTGAGTGAGAGACTGGGAGTGAGTGAGAGACAGCGGGCGAGTGAAAGACTGGGGGTCAGTGAGAGACTGAGGGTGAGTGAGAGACTGGGGGTGAGTGAGAGACTGGGGGTGAGTGAGAGACTGGGGGCGAGTGAGAAACTGGGAGCAAGTGAGAGATTGGGGTGAGTGAGAGACTGGGGGTGAGTGAGAGACTGGGAGTGAGTGTAAGACTGGGAGTGAGTGAGAGACTGCGGGCGAGTGAGAGACTGGGGGTGAGAGGGAGACTGAGGGTGAGTGAGAGACTGGTGTGAGTGAGAGACTGGGGGTGAGTGAGAGACTGCGGGCAAGTGAGAGACTGCGGGCAAGTGAGAGACTGGGGGTGAGTGAGAGACTGGGGGTGAGTGAGTGACTGGGGGTGAGTGAGAGACTGGGGGTGAGTGAGAGACTGGGAGTGTGTGAGAGACTGGGGGTGAGTGATAGACTGGGAGCGAGTGAGAGACTGGGGGTGAGTGAGAGACTGGGGGTCAGTGAGAGACTAGGTGTGAGTGAGAGACTGGGGGTGAGTGAGAGACTGGGGGTGAGTGAGAGGCTGGGGGTGAGTGAGAGACTGGGGGTGAGTGAGAGACTGGGGGTGAGTGAGAGACTGGGGGTGAGTGAGAGACTGGGGGTGAGTGAGAGACTGGGGGTGAGTGAGAGACTGGGGGTGAGTGAGAGACTGGGGGTCAGTGAGAGACTAGGTGTGAGTGAGAGACTCGGGGTGTGTGAGAGACTGGGGGTGAGTGAGAGAATGGGAGTGAGAAAGAGACTGGCGGTGAGTGAGAGACTGGGAGTGAGTGAGAGACTGGGGGTGAGTGAGAGACTGGGAGCGAGTGAGAGACTGGGGGGTGAGTGAGAGACTGGGGGTGAGTGAGAGACTGGGGGTGAGTGAGAGACTGGGGGTGAGTTAGAGAATGGGGGTGAGTGAGAGACTGGGAGTGAGTGAGAGTCTGGGGGCGAGTGAGAGACTGGGAGTGAGTGAGAGACTGGGTGTGAGTGAGAGGCTGGGGGTGAGTGAGAGTCTGGGGGCGAGTGAGAGACTGGGAGTGAGTGAGAGACTGGGGGTGAGTGAGAGACTGGGGGTGAGTGAGAGACTGGGAGTGAGTGAGAGACTGGGGGCGAGTGAGAGACTGGGAGTGAGTGAGAGACTGGGGGTGAGTGAGAGACTGGGGGTGAGTGAGAGACTGGGAGTGAGTGAGAGACTGGGGGCGAGTGAGAGACTGGGAGTGAGTGAGAGACTGGGAGTGAGTGAGAGACTGGGGGTGAGTGAGAGACTGGGAGCGAGTGAGAGACTGGGGGTGAGTGAGAGACTGGGGGCGAGTGAGAGACTGGGGAGGAGTGAGAGACTGGGGGCGAGTGAGAGACTGGGGGCGAGTGAGAGACTGGGGGTGAGTGAGAGACTGGGGGTGAGTGAGAGACTGGGCGTAAGTGAGAGACTGGGAGTGAGTGAGAGACTGGGCGTGAGTGAGAGACTGGTGGTGAGTGAGAGACTGGTGGCGAGTGAGAGACTGGGGGTGAGTGAGAGACTGGGGGTGAGTGAGAGACAGGGAGTGAGTGAGAGACTGGGGGTGAGTGAGAGACTGGGGGTGATTGAGAGACTGGTGGTGAGTGAGAGACTGGGAGTGAGTGAGAGACTGGGAGTGAGTGAGAGACTGGGGGAGAGTGAGAGACTGGGAGTGAGTGAGAGACTGGGGGGAGTGAGAGACTGGGAGTGAGTGAGAGACTGGGGGGAGTGAGAGACTGGGAGTGAGTGAGAGACTGGGGGTGAGTGAGTGTGAGTGAGAGACTGGGGTTAAGTGAGTGAGAGACTGGGGGTGAGTGAGAGACTGGGGGTGAGTGAGAGACTGGGGGTGAGTGACGGACTGGGGGTGAGTGAGAGACTGGTGGTGAGTGAGAGACTGGGGGTGAGTGAGAGACTGGGGGTGAGTGAGAGACTAGGGGTGTGTGAGAGACTGGGGGTGAGTGAGAGAATGGGAGTGAGTGAGAGACTGGCGGTGAGTGAGAGACTGGGAGTGAGTGAGAGACTGGGGGTGAGTGAGAGACTGGGAGCGAGTGAGAGACTGGGGGGTGAGTGAGAGACTGGGGGTGAGTGAGAGACTGGGGGTGAGTGAGAGACTGGGGGTGAGTTAGAGAATGGGGGTGAGTGAGAGACTGGGAGTGAGTGAGAGACTGGGAGTGAGTGAGAGACTGGGGGTGAGTGAGAGACTGGGGGTGGGTGAGAGACTCGGGGTGAGTGAGAGACTGGGGGTGAGTGAGTGACTGGGAGTGAGTGAGAGACTGGGGGTGAGTGAGAGACTGGGAGTGAGTGAGAGACTGGGGGTGAGTGAGAGACTGGGGGTGAGTGAGAGACTGGGGGTGAGTGAGAGACTGGGGGTGAGTGAGAGACTGGGGGTGAGTGAGAGACTGGGGGTGAGTGAGAGACTGGGGGTGAGTGAGAGACTGGGGGTGAGTGAGAGACTGGGGGTCAGTGAGAGACTAGGTGTGAGTGAGAGACTAGGGGTGTGTGAGAGACTGGGGGTGAGTGAGAGAATGGGAGTGAGAAAGAGACTGGCGGTGAGTGAGAGACTGGGAGTGAGTGAGAGACTGGGGGTGAGTGAGAGACTGGGAGCGAGTGAGAGACTGGGGGGTGAGTGAGAGACTGGGGGTGAGTGAGAGACTGGGGGTGAGTGAGAGACTGGGGGTGAGTTAGAGAATGCGGGTGAGTGAGAGACTGGGAGTGAGTGAGAGTCTGGGGGCGAGTGAGAGACTGGGAGTGAGTGAGAGACTGGGTGTGAGTGAGAGGCTGGGGGTGAGTGAGAGTCTGGGGGCGAGTGAGAGACTGGGAGTGAGTGAGAGACTGGGGGTGAGTGAGAGACTGGGGGTGAGTGAGAGACTGGGAGTGAGTGAGAGACTGGGGGCGAGTGAGAGACTGGGAGTGAGTGAGAGACTGGGGGTGAGTGAGAGACTGGGGGTGAGTGAGAGACTGGGAGTGAGTGAGAGACTGGGGGCGAGTGAGAGACTGGGAGTGAGTGAGAGACTGGGAGTGAGTGAGAGACTGGGGGTGAGTGAGAGACTGGGAGCGAGTGAGAGACTGGGGGTGAGTGAGAGACTGGGGGCGAGTGAGAGACTGGGGAGGAGTGAGAGACTGGGGGCGAGTGAGAGACTGGGGGCGAGTGAGAGACTGGGGGTGAGTGAGAGACTGGGGGTGAGTGAGAGACTGGGCGTAAGTGAGAGACTGGGAGTGAGTGAGAGACTGGGCGTGAGTGAGAGACTGGTGGTGAGTGAGAGACTGGTGGCGAGTGAGAGACTGGGGGTGAGTGAGAGACTGGGGGTGAGTGAGAGACAGGGAGTGAGTGAGAGACTGGGGGTGAGTGAGAGACTGGGGGTGATTGAGAGACTGGTGGTGAGTGAGAGACTGGGAGTGAGTGAGAGACTGGGAGTGAGTGAGAGACTGGGGGAGAGTGAGAGACTGGGAGTGAGTGAGAGACTGGGGGGAGTGAGAGACTGGGAGTGAGTGAGAGACTGGGGGGAGTGAGAGACTGGGAGTGAGTGAGAGACTGGGGGTGAGTGAGTGTGAGTGAGAGACTGGGGTTAAGTGAGTGAGAGACTGGGGGTGAGTGAGAGACTGGGGGTGAGTGAGAGACTGGGGGTGAGTGACGGACTGGGGGTGAGTGAGAGACTGGTGGTGAGTGAGAGACTGGGGGTGAGTGAGAGACTGGGGGTGAGTGAGAGACTAGGGGTGTGTGAGAGACTGGGGGTGAGTGAGAGAATGGGAGTGAGTGAGAGACTGGCGGTGAGTGAGAGACTGGGAGTGAGTGAGAGACTGGGGGTGAGTGAGAGACTGGGAGCGAGTGAGAGACTGGGGGGTGAGTGAGAGACTGGGGGTGAGTGAGAGACTGGGGGTGAGTGAGAGACTGGGGGTGAGTTAGAGAATGGGGGTGAGTGAGAGACTGGGAGTGAGTGAGAGACTGGGAGTGAGTGAGAGACTGGGGGTGAGTGAGAGACTGGGGGTGGGTGAGAGACTCGGGGTGAGTGAGAGACTGGGGGTGAGTGAGTGACTGGGAGTGAGTGAGAGACTGGGGGTGAGTGAGAGACTGGGAGTGAGTGAGAGACTGGGGGTGAGTGAGAGACTGGGGGTGAGTGAGAGACTGGGGGTGAGTGAGAGACTGGGGGTGAGTGAGAGACTGGGGGTGAGTGAGAGACTGGGGGTGAGTGAGAGACTGGGGGTGAGTGAGAGACTGGGAGTGAGTGAGAGACTGGGAGTGAGTGCGAGACTGGGGGGTGAGAGAGAGACTGGGGTGAGTGAGAGACTGGGGGTGAGTGAGAGACTGGGAGTGAGTGAGAGACTGGGGGTGAGTGAGAGACTGGGGGTGAGTGAGAGACTGGGGGTGAGTGAGAGACTGGGGGTGAGTGAGAGACTGGGAGTGAGTGAGAGACTGGGAGTGAGTGAGAGACTGGGGGTGAGTGAGAGACTGGGGGTGAGTGAGAGACTGGGGGTGAGTGAGAGACTGGGAGTGAGTGAGAGACTGGGAGTGAGTGAGAGACTGGGGGTGAGTGAGAGACTGGGGGTGAGTGAGAGTCTGGGGGCGAGTGAGAGACTGGGAGTGAGTGAGAGACTGGGTGTGAGTGAGAGGCTGGGGGTGAGTGAGAGTCTGGGGGCGAGTGAGAGACTGGGAGTGAGTGAGAGACTGGGGGTGAGTGAGAGACTGGGGGTGAGTGAGAGACTGGGAGTGAGTGAGAGACTGGGGGCGAGTGAGAGACTGGGAGTGAGTGAGAGACTGGGAGTGAGTGAGAGACTGGGGGTGAGTGAGAGACTGGGAGCGAGTGAGAGACTGGGGGTGAGTGAGAGACTGGGGGCGAGTGAGAGACTGGGGAGGAGTGAGAGACTGGGGGCGAGTGAGAGACTGGGGGCGAGTGAGAGACTGGGGGTGAGTGAGAGACTGGGGGTGAGTGAGAGACTGGGCGTAAGTGAGAGACTGGGAGTGAGTGAGAGACTGGGCGTGAGTGAGAGACTGGTGGTGAGTGAGAGACTGGTGGCGAGTGAGAGACTGGGGGCGAGTGAGAGACTGGGGGTGAGTGAGAGACAGGGAGTGAGTGAGAGACTGGGGTGAGTGAGAGACTGGGGGTGAGTGAGAGACTGGTGGTGAGTGAGAGACTGGGAGTGAGTGAGAGACTGGGAGTGAGTGAGAGACTGGGGGAGAGTGAGAGACTGGGAGTGAGTGAGAGACTGGGGGGAGTGAGAGACTGGGAGTGAGTGAGAGACTGGGGGTGAGTGAGGGTGAGTGAGAGACTGGGGTTAAGTGAGTGAGAGACTGGGGGTGAGTGAGAGACTGGGGGTGAGTGAGAGACTGGGGGTGAGTGACGGACTGGGGGTGAGTGAGAGACTGGTGGTGAGTGAGAGACTGGGGGTGAGTGAGAGACTGGGGGTGAGTGAGAGACTGGGGGTGAGTGAGAGGCTGGGAGTGAGTGAGAGTGGGGGGAGTGAGAGACTGGGAGTGAGTGAGAGACTGGGGGTGAGTGAGAGACTGGGGGTGAGTGAGAGACTGGGGGGTGAGTGAGAGACTGGGAGTGAGTGAGAGACTGGGGGTGAGTGAGAGACTGGGGGTGAGTGATAGACTGGGGGTGAGTGAGAAACTGGGGGTGAGTGTGAAACTGGGGGTGAGTGAGAGACTGGGGGTGAGTGAGAGACTGGGAGTGAGTGAGAGACTGGGAGTGAGTGAGAGACTGGGAGTGAGTGAGAGACTGGGAGTGAGTGAGAGACTGGGGGTGAGTGAGAGACTGGGGGTGAGTGAGAGACTGGGGGTGAGTGAGAAACTGGGAGTGAGTGAGAGACTGGGGGGTGAGTGAGAGACTGGGAGTGAGTGAGAGACTGGGGGTGAGTGAGAGACTGGGGGTGAGTGAGAGACTGGGAGTGAGTGAGAAACTGGGGGAGAGTGAGAAACTGGGGGTGAGTGAGAAACTGGGGGTGAGTGAGAAACTGGGGGTGAGTGAGAGACTGGGGGTGAGTGAGAGACTGGGAGTGAGTGAGAGACTGGGAGTGAGTGAGAGACTGGGTGTGAGTGAGAGACTGGGGGTGAGTGAGAGACTGGGAGTGAGTGAGAGACTGGGAGGGAGTGAGAGACTGGGGGTGAGTGAGAGACTGGGGGTGAGTGAGAGACTGGGGGTGAGTGAGAGACTGGGGGCGAGTGAGAGACTGGGGGCGAGTGAGAGACTGGGGGGAGTGAGAGATTGGGAGTGAGTGAGAGACTGGGGGGAGTGAGAGACTGGGAGTGAGTGAGAGACTGGGGGTGAGTGAGAGACTGGGGGTGAGTGAGAGACTGGGGAGTGAGTGAGAGACTGGGGAGTGAGTGAGAGACTGGGGGTGAGTGAGAGACTGGGGGTGAGTGAGAGACTGGGAGTGAGTGAGAGAATGGGGGTGAGTGAGAGACTGGGAGTGAGTGAGAGACTGGGGGTGAGTGAGAGGCTGGGGGTGAGTGAGAGACAGGGGTGAGTGAGAGACTGGGAGTGAGTGAGAGACTGGGGGTGAGTGAGAGACTGGGGGTGAGTGAGAGTCTGGGGGTGAGTGAGAGTCTGGGGGCGAGTGAGAGACTGGGAGTGAGTGAGAGACTGGGTGTGAGTGAGAGGCTGGGGTTGAGTGAGAGTCTGGGGGCGAGTGAGAGACTGGGAGTGAGTGAGAGACTGGGGGTGAGTGAGAGACTGGGGTTCAGTGAGAGACTGGGAGTGAGTGAGAGACTGGGGGCGAGTGAGAGACTGGGGGCGAGTGAGAGACTGGGAGTGAGTGAGAGACTGGGAGCGAGTGAGAGACTGGGAGCGAGTGAGAGACTGGGGGCGAGTGAGAGACTGGGGGCGAGTGAGAGACTGGGGACGAGTGAGAGACTGGGGGCGAGTGAGAGACTGGGGTGAGTGAGAGACTGGGGGTGATTGAGAGACTGGGGGTGAGTGAGAGACTGGGCGTCAGTGAGAGACTGGGGGTGAGTGAGAGACTGGGGGTGAGTGAGAGACAGGGAGTGAGTGAGAGACTGGGAGTGAGTGAGAGACTGGGGGCGAGTGAGAGACTGGGGGCGAGTGAGAGACTGGGGGTGAGTGAGAGACAGGGAGTGAGTGAGAGACTGGGGGTGAGTGAGAGACCGGGGGTGAGTGAGAGACTGGTGGTGAGTGAGAGACTGGGAGTGAGTGAGAGACTGGGAGTGAGTGAGAGACTGGGGGTGAGTGAGAGACTGGGAGTGAGTGAGAGACTGGGGGGAGTGAGAGACTGGGAGTGAGTGAGAGACTGGGGGTGAGTGAGAGACTGGGGGTGAGTGAGAGACTGGGGGTGAGTGAGAGACTGGGGGTGAGTGAGAGACTGGGGGTGAGTGAGGGACTGGGGGTGAGTGAGAGACTGGTGGTGAGTGAGAGACTGGGGGTGAGTGAGAGACTGGGGGTGAGTGAGAGACTGGGGGTGAGTGAGAGACTGGGAGTGAGTGAGAGACTGGGGGGAGTGTGAGACTGGGAGTGAGTGAGAGACTGGGGGTGAGTGAGAGACTGGGGGTGAGTGAGAGACTGGGGGGTGAGTGAGAGACTGGGAGTGAGTGAGAGACCGGGGGTGAGTGAGAGACTGGGGGTGAGTGATAGACTGGGGGTGAGTGAGAAACTGGGGGTGAGTGTGAAACTGGGGGTGAGTGAGAGACTGGGGGTGAGTGAGAGACTGGGAGTGAGTGAGAGACTGGGAGTGAGTGAGAGACTGGGGGTGAGTGAGAGACTGGGAGTGAGTGAGAGACTGGGGGGTGAGTGAGAGACTGGGAGTGAGTGAGAGACTGGGGGTGAGTGAGAGACTGGGGGTGAGTGAGAGACTGGGGGTGAGTGATAGACTGGGGGTGAGTGAGAAACTGGGGGTGAGTGAGAAACTGGGGGTGAGTGAGAAACTGGGGGTGAGTGAGAGACTGGGGGTGAGTGAGAGACTGGGGGTGAGTGAGAGACTGGGGGTGAGTGAGAGACTGGGAGTGAGTGAGAGACTGGGAGTGAGTGAGAGACTGGGGGTGAGTGAGAGACTGGGGGTGAGTGAGTGACTGGGGGTGAGTGAGAGACTGGGGTTGAGTGAGAGACTGGGGGTGAGTGCGAGACTGGGGGTGAGTGCGAGACTGGGGGAGTGAGAGACTGGGGGTGAGTGAGAGACTGGGGGTGAGTGAGAGACTGGGGGTGAGTGAGAGACTGGGGGTGAGTGCGAGACTGGGGGTGAGTGAGAGACTGGGGGGAGTGAGAGACTGGGAGTGAGTGAGAGACTGGGGGGAGTGAGAGGCTGGGAGTGAGTGAGAGACTGGGGGTGAGTGAGAGACTGGGGGTGAGTGAGAGACTGGGGGTGAGTGAGAGACTGGGAGTGAGTGAGAGACTGGGAGTGAGTGAGAGACTGGGAGTGAGTGAGAGACTGGGGGTGAGTGAGAGACTGGGGGTGAGTGAGAGACTGGGGGTGAGTGAGAGACTGGGGGGTGAGTGAGAGACTGGGGGCGAGTGAGAGACTGGGGGCGAGTGAGAGACTGGGGGCGAGTGAGAGACTGGGGGCGAGTGAGAGACTGGGGGGAGTGAGAGACTGGGAGTGAGTGAGAGACTGGGGGGAGTGAGAGACTGGGAGTGAGTGAGAGACTGGGGGTGATTGAGAGACTGGGAGCGAGTGAGAGACTGGGGGCGAGTGAGAGACAGGGAGCGAGTGAGAGACTGGGGGTGAGTGAGAGACTGGGGGTGAGTGAGAGACTGGTGGTGAGTGAGAGACTGGGCGTGAGTGAGAGACTGGGAGTGAGTGAGAGACTGGGGGAGAGTGAGAGACTGGGAGTGAGTGAGAGACTGGGGGGAGTGAGAGACTGGGAGTGAGTGAGAGACTGGGGGTGAGTGAGAGACTGGGGTTAAGTGAGTGAGAGACTGGGGGTGAGTGAGAGACTGGGGGTGAGTGAGAGACTGGGGGTGAGTGACGGACTGGGGGTGAGGGAGAGACTGGTGGTGAGTGAGAGACTGGGGGTGAGTGAGAGACTGGGGGTGAGTGAGAGACTGGGGGTGAGTGAGAGACTGGGAGTGAGTGAGAGTGGGGGGAGTGAGAGACTGGGAGTGAGTGAGAGACTGGGGGTGAGTGAGAGACTGGGGGTGAGTGAGAGACTGGGGGTGAGTGAGAGACTGGGGGGTGAGTGAGAGACTGGGAGTGAGTGAGCGACTGGGGGTGAGTGAAAGACTGGGGGTGAGTGATAGACTGGGGGTGAGTGAGAAACTGGGGGTGAGTGTGAAACTGGGGGTGAGTGAGAGACTGGGGGTGAGTGAGAGACTGGGGGTGAGTGAGAGACTGGGAGTGAGTGAGAGACTGGGAGTGAGTGAGAGACTGGGAGTGAGTGAGAGACTGGGGGTGAGTGAGAGACTGGGGGTGAGTGAGAGACTGGGGGTGAGTGAGAGACTGGGAGTGAGTGAGAGACTGGGGGGTGAGTGAGAGACTGGGAGTGAGTGAGAGACTGGGGGTGAGTGAGAGACTGGGGGTGAGTGAGAGACTGGGAGTGAGTGAGAAACTGGGGGTGAGTGAGAAACTGGGGGTGAGTGAGAAACTGGGGGTGAGTGAGAAACTGGGGGTGAGTTGGAGACTGGGGGTGAGTGAGAAACTGGGGGTGAGTGAGAGACTGGGGGTGAGTGAGAGACTGGGGGTGAGTGAGAGACTGGGAGTGAGTGAGAGACTGGGAGTGAGTGAGAGACTGGGGGTGAGTGAGAGACTGGGGGTGAGTGAGAGACTGGGGGTGAGTGAGAGACTGGGGGTGAGTGAGAGACTGGGGGTGAGTGAGAGACTGGGGGTGAGTGAGAGACTGGGGGGTGAGTGAGAGACTGGGGGTGAGTGAGAGACTGGGGGTGAGTGAGAGACTGGGGGCGCGTGAGAGACTGGGGGTGAGTGAGAGACTGGGGGTGAGTGAGAGACTGGGGGGAGTGAGAGACTGGGAGTGAGTGAGAGACTGGGGGGAGTGAGAGACTGGGAGTGAGTGAGAGACTGGGGGTGAGTGAGAGACTGGGGGTGAGTGAGAGACTGGGGAGTGAGTGAGAGACGGGGTGAGTGAGAGACTGGGGGTGAGTGAGAGACTGGTGGTGAGTGAGAGACTGGGAGTGAGTGAGAGAATGGGGGTGAGTGAGAGACTGGGAGTGAGTGAGAGACTGGGGGTGAGTGAGAGGCTGGGGGTGAGTGAGAGACAGGTGTGAGTGAGAGACTGGGAGTGAGTGAGAGACTGGGGGTGAGTGAGAGACTGGGGGTGAGTGAGAGACTGGGGGTGAGTGAGAGACTGGGGGTGAGTGAGAGTCTGCGGGCGAGTGAGAGACTGGGAGTGAGTGAGAGACTGGGTGTGAGTGAGAGGCTGGGGGTGAGTGAGAGTCTGGGGGCGAGTGAGAGACTGGGAGTGAGTGAGAGACTGGGGGTGAGTGAGAGACTGGGGGTCAGTGAGAGACTGGGAGTGAGTGAGAGACTGGGGGCGAGTGAGAGACTGGGGGCGAGTGAGAGACTGGGAGCGAGTGAGAGACTGGGAGCGAGTGAGAGACTGGGGGCGAGTGAGAGACTGGGGGCGAGTGAGAGACTGGGGACGAGTGAGAGACTGGGGGCGAGTGAGAGACTGGGGTGAGTGAGAGACTGGGGGTGATTGAGAGACTGGGGGTGAGTGAGAGACTGGGCGTAAGTGAGAGACTGGGGGTGAGTGAGAGACTGGGGGTGAGTGAGAGACAGGGAGTGAGTGAGAGACTGGGAGTGAGTGAGAGACTGGGGGCGAGTGAGAGAATGGGGGCGAGTGAGAGACTGGGGGTGAGTGAGAGACAGGGAGTGAGTGAGAGACTGGGGGTGAGTGAGAGACTGGGGGTGAGTGAGAGACTGGTGGTGAGTGAGAGACTGGGAGTGAGTGAGAGACTGGGAGTGAGTGAGAGACTGGGGGTGAGTGAGAGACTGGGAGTGAGTGAGAGACTGGGGGGAGTGAGAGACTGGGAGTGAGTGAGAGACTGGGGGTGAGTGAGAGACTGGGGGTGAGTGAGAGACTGGGGGTGAGTGAGAGACTGGGGGTGAGTGAGAGACTGGGGGTGAGTGAGGGACTGGGGGTGAGTGAGAGACTGGTGGTGTGTGAGAGACTGGGGGTGAGTGAGAGACTGGGGGTGAGTGAGAGACTGGGGGTGAGTGAGAGACTGGGGGGAGTGAGAGACTGGGAGTGAGTGAGAGACTGGGGGTGAGTGAGAGACTGGGGGTGAGTGAGAGACTGGGGGGTGAGTGAGAGACTGGGGGGTGAGTGAGAGACTGGGAGTGAGTGAGAGACTGGGGGTGAGTGAGAGACTGGGGGTGAGTGATAGACTGGGGGTGAGTGAGAAACTGGGGGTGAGTGTGAAACTGGGGGTGAGTGAGAGACTGGGGGTGAGTGAGAGACTGGGAGTGAGTGAGAGACTGGGAGTGAGTGAGAGACTGGGGGGTGAGTGAGAGACTGGGAGTGAGTGAGAGACTGGGGGTGAGTGAGAGACTGGGGGTGAGTGAGAGACTGGGGGTGAGTGAGAAACTGGGGGTGAGTGAGAAACTGGGGGTGAGTGAGAAACTGGGGGTGAGTGAGAGACTGGGGGTGAGTGAGAGACTGGGGGTGAGTGAGAGACTGGGGGTGAGTGAGAGACTGGGAGTGAGTGAGAGACTGGGAGTGAGTGAGAGACTGGGGGTGAGTGAGAGACTGGGGGTGAGTGAGTGACTGGGGGTGAGTGAGAGACTGGGGTTGAGTGAGAGACTGGGGGTGAGTGCGAGACTGGGGGTGAGTGAGAGACTGGGGGAGTGAGAGACTGGGGGTGAGTGAGAGACTGGGGGTGAGTGAGAGACTGGGGGTGAGTGAGAGACTGGGGGTGAGTGCGAGACTGGGGGTGAGTGAGAGACTGGGGGGAGTGAGAGACTGGGAGTGAGTGAGAGACTGGGGGAGTGAGAGGCTGGGAGTGAGTGAGAGACTGGGGGTGAGTGAGAGACTGGGGGTGAGTGAGAGACTGGGAGTGAGTGAGAGACTGGAAGTGAGTGAGAGACTGGGGGTGAGTGAGAGACTGGGGGTGAGTGAGAGACTGGGGGTGAGTGAGAGACTGGGGGTGAGTGAGAGACTGGGGGTGAGTGAGAGACTGGGGGGTGAGTGAGAGACTGGGGGTGAGTGAGAGACTGGGGGCGAGTGAGAGACTGGGGGCGAGTGAGAGACTGGGGGTGAGTGAGAGACTGGGGGGAGTGAGAGACTGGGAGTGAGTGAGAGACTGGGGGGAGTGAGAGACTGGGAGTGAGAGAGAGACTGGGGGTGATTGAGAGACTGGGAGTGAGTGAGAGACTGGGGGCGAGTGAGAGACTGGGGGTGAGTGAGAGACTGGGGAGTGAGTGAGAGACTGGGGGTGAGTGAGAGGCTGGGGGTGAGTGAGAGACTGGGGGTGAGTGAGAGACTGGGGTGAGTGAGAGACTGGGAGTGAGTGAGAGAATGGGGGTGAGTGAGAGACTGGGAGTGAGTGAGAGACTGGGGTGAGTGAGAGGCTGGGGTGAGTGAGAGACAGGGGTGAGTGAGAGACTGGGAGTGAGTGAGAGACTGGGGTGAGTGAGAGACTGGGGGTGTGTGAGAGACTGGGGTGTGAGTGAGAGACTGGGGTTGTGTGAGAGACTGGGGGGTGAGTGAGAGACTGGGGGTGAGTGAGAGACTGGGGGGTGAGTGAGAGACTGGGGGTGAGTGAGAGACTGGGAGTGTGTGAGAGACTGGGGTGAGTGAGAGACTGGGGGGTGAGTGAGAGACTGGGAGGGAGTGAGAGACTGGGGTGAGTGAGAGACTGGGGGTGAGTGAGAGACTGGGGGTGAGTGAGAGACTGGGGAGCGAGTGAGAGACTGGGGGCGAGTGAGAGACTGGGGGTCGAGTGAGAGACTGGGAGTGAGTGAGAGACTGGGGGTGAGTGAGAGACTGGGGGTGAGTGAGAGACTGGGGTTGGAGTGAGTGAGAGACTGGGGGGTCGAGTGAGAGACTGGGAGGGAGTGAGAGACTGGGGGTGAGTGAGAGACTGGGAGTGAGTGAGAGACTGGGGGTGAGTGAGAGACTGGGGGGTGAGTGAGAGACTGGGGGTGAGTGAGAGACTGGGGGTGAGTGAGAGACTGGGGGTGAGTGAGAGACTGGGGGTGAGTGAGAGACTGGGGGTGAGTGAGAGACTGGGGGTGAGTGAGAGACTGGGGGTGAGTGAGTGACTGGAGTGAGTGAGAGACTGGGGGGTAAGTGAGAGACTGGGAGTGAGTGAGAGACTGGGGGTGAGTGAGAGACTGGGGTGAGTGAGAGACTGGGAGTGAGTGAGAGACTGGGGGTGAGTGAGGACTGGGGTGTGAGTGAGAGACTGGGAGTGAGTGAGAGACTGGGTGTGAGTGAGAGACTGGGGGTGAGTGAGAGACTGGAGTGAGTGAGAGACTGGGAGTGAGTGAGAGACTGGGGTGAGTGAGAGACTGGGGGTGAGTGAGAGACTGGGGGTGAGTGAGAGACTGGGGGTGAGTGAGAGACTGGGGTGAGTGAGAGACTGGGGGGTGAGTGAGAGACTGGGGGTGAGTGAGAGACTGGGGGCGAGAGAGACTGGGGGCGAGTGAGAGACTGGGGGTGAGTGAGAGACTGGGGTGAGTGAGAGACTGGGAGTGAGTGAGAGACTGGGGGGAGTGAGAGACTGGAGTGAGTGAGAGACTGGGGGTGATTGAGAGACTGGGAGTGAGTGAGAGACTGGGGGCGAGTGAGAGACTGGGAGTGAGTGAGAGACTGGGGGTGAGTGAGAGACTGGGGGTGAGTGAGAGACTGGGAGTGAGTGAGAGACTGGGGGTGAGTGAGAGACTGGGGGTGAGTGAGACTGGGAGTGAGTGAGAGACTGGGAGTGTGTGAGGAGACTGGGGGTGAGTGAGAGACCTGGGGGTGAGTGAGAGACTGGGAGGAGTGAGAGACTGGGGGTGAGTGAGAGACTGGGGGTGAGTGAGAGACTGGGGGCGAGTGAGAGACTGGGAGGAGTGAGAGACTGGGGGAGTGAGAGACTGGGGGTGAGTGAGAGACTGGGAGTGAGTGAGAGACTGGGGTGAGTGAGAGACTGGGGGTGAGTGAGAGACTGGGGAGTGAGTGAGAGACTGGGGCGAGTGAGAGACTGGGAGGGAGTTAGAGACTGGGGTGGTGAGTGAGAGACTGGAGTGAGTGAGAGACTGGGGGTGAGTGAGAGACTGGGGTTGGGTGAGAGACTGGGGGTGAGTGAGAGACTGGGGGTGAGTGAGAGACTGGGGTGAGTGAGAGACTGGGGTGAGTGAGAGACTGGGGGTGAGTGAGAGACTGGGGGTGAGTGAGAGACTGGGGGTGAGTGAGAGACTGGGGGTGAGTGAGAGACTGGGGTGTGAGTGAGAGACTGGGGGGTGAGTGAGAGACTGGGGTGAGTGAGAGAGACTGGGGCGAGTGAGAGACTGGGGGCGAGTGAGAGACTGGGGGTGAGTGAGAGACTGGGGTGAGTGAGAGACTGGGAGTGAGTTGAGAGACTGGGGGGAGTGAGAGACTGGGAGTGAGTGAGAGACTGGGGGTGATTGAGAGACTGGAGGTGTGAGAGACTGGGGGCGAGTGAGAGACTGGGGGTGAGTGAGAGACTGGGGAGTGAGTGAGAGACTGCGGGTGAGTGAGAGGCTGGGGGTGAGTGAGAGACTGGGGGTGAGTGAGAGACTGGGTGAGTGAGAGACTGGGAGTGTGTGAGAGAATCGGGGGTGAGTGAGAGACTGGGAGTGAGTGAGAGACTGGGGGTGAGTGAGAGGCTGGGGGTGAGTGAGAGACAGGGGGTGAGTGAGAGACTGGGAGTGAGTGAGAGACTGGGGGTGAGTGAGAGACTGGGGGTGTGTGAGAGACTGGGGGTGAGTGAGAGACTGGGGTTGTGTGAGAGACTGGGGGGTGAGTGAGAGACTGGGGGTGAGTGAGAGACTGGGGGTGAGTGAGAGACTGGGGGTGAGTGAGAGACTGGGAGTGTGTGAGAGACTGGGGGTGAGTGAGAGACTGGGGGTGAGTGAGAGACTGGGAGGGAGTGAGAGACTGGGGGTGAGTGAGAGACTGGGGGTGAGTGAGAGACTGGGGGTGAGTGAGAGACTGGGAGCGAGTGAGAGACTGGGGGCGAGTGAGAGACTGGGGGTGAGTGAGAGACTGGGAGTGAGTGAGAGACTGGGGTGAGTGAGAGACTGGGGGTGAGTGAGAGACTGGGAGTGAGTGAGAGACTGGGGGCGAGTGAGAGACTGGGAGGGAGTTAGAGACTGGGGGTGAGTGAGAGGCTGGGAGTGAGTGAGAGACTGGGGTGAGTGAGAGACTGGGGTTGGGGTGAGAGACTGGGGGTGAGTGAGAGACTGGGGGTGAGTGAGAGACTGGGGGTGAGTGAGAGACTGGGGGTGAGTGAGAGACTGGGGGTGAGTGAGAGACTGGGGGTGAGTGAGAGGACTGGGGGTGAGTGAGTGACTGGGAGTGAGTGAGAGACTGGGGGTGAGTGAGAGACTGGAGTGAGTGAGAGACTGGGGGTGAGTGAGAGACTGGGGGTGAGTGAGAGACTGGGGGTGAGTGAGAGACTGGGGTGAGTGAGAGACTGGGAGTGAGTGAGAGAATGGGGGTGAGTGAGAGACTGGGAGTGAGTGAGAGACTGGGGGTGAGTGAGAGGCTGGGGGTGAGTGAGAGACAGGGGTGAGTGAGAGACTGGGAGTGAGTGAGAGACTGGGGGTGAGTGAGAGACTGGGGGTGTGTGAGAGACTGGGGGTGAGTGAGAGACTGGGGTGTGTGAGAGACTGGGGGGTGAGTGAGAGACTGGGGGTGAGTGAGAGACTGGGGGGTGAGTGAGAGACTGGGGGGTGAGTGAGAGACTGGGAGTGTGTGAGAGACTGGGGGTGAGTGAGAGACTGGGGGTGAGTGAGAGACTGGGAGGAGTGAGAGACTGGGGTGAGTGAGAGACTGGGGGGGTGAGTGAGAGACTGGGGGGTGAGTGAGAGACTGGAGCGAGTGAGAGACTGGGGGCGAGTGAGAGACTGGGGGTGAGTGAGAGACTGGGAGTGAGTGAGAGACTGGGGGTGAGTGAGAGACTGGGGGTGAGTGAGAGACTGGAGTGAGTGAGAGACTGGGGGCGAGTGAGAGACTGGGAGGGAGTTAGAGACTGGGGGTGAGTGAGAAGACTGGGAGTGAGTGAGAGACTGGGGTGAGTGAGAGAGACTGGGGGTGAGTGAGAGACTGGGGGTGAGTGAGAGACTGGGGGGTGAGTGAGAGACTGGGGGTGAGTGAGAGACTGGGGGTGAGTGAGAGACTGGGGTGAGTGAGAGACTGGGGGGTGAGTGAGAGACTGGGGTGAGTGAGAGACTGAGTGAGTGAGAGGATGGGGTGAGTGAGAGACTGGGGTGAGTGAGAGAGACTGGGGAGTGAGTGAGAGACTGGGGGGAGTGAGAGACTGGGAGTGAGTGAGAGACTGGGGGTGAGTGAGAGACTGGGGGTGAGTGAGAGACTGGGGAGTGAGTGAGAGACTGGGGGGTGAGTGAGAGACTGGGGGGTGAGTGAGAGACTGGGAGTGAGTGAGAGACTGGAGTGAGTGAGAGACTGGGGGTGAGTGAGAGACTGGGGGTGAGTGAGAGACTGGGGGTGAGTGAGAGACTGGGGGTGAGTGAGAGACTGGGGGTGAGTGAGAGACTGGGGGGTGAGTGAGAGACTGGGGGTGAGTGAGAGACTGGGGGCTGAGTGAGAGAACTGGGGGCTGAGTGAGAGACTGGGGGTGAGTGAGAGACTGGGGGTGAGTGAGAGACTGGGGAGGTGAGTGAGAGACTGGGGGTGAGTGAGAGACTGGGAGTGAGTGAGAGACTGGGGGTGAGTGAGAGACTGGGGAGTGAGTGAGAGACTGGGGGCGAGTGAGAGACTGGGTGAGTGAGAGACTGGGAGTGAGTGAGAGACTGCGGGTGAGTGAGAGACTGGGGGTGAGTGAGAGACTGGGAGGTGAGTGAGAGACTGGGGGTGAGTGAGAGACTGGGGAGTGAGTGAGAGACTGGGGGAGTGAGTGAGAGACTGGGGAGTGAGTGAGAGACTGGGGGGTGAGTGAGAGACTGGAGGGTGAGTGAGAGACTGGGGGTGAGTGAGAGACTGGGGAGTGAGTGAGAGACTGGGGGGTGAGTGAGAGGACTGGGGGTGAGTGAGAGACTGGGGGTGAGTGAGAGACTGGGGTGAGGTGAGAGACTGGGAGTGTGAGTGAGAGACTGGGGAGTGAGTGAGAGACTGGGGGTGAGTGAGAGACTGGGGGTGAGTGAGAGACTGGGGGTGAGTGAGAGACTGGGGGGTGAGTGAGAGACTGGGGAGTGAGTGAGAGACTGGGAGGTGAGTGAGAGACTGGGGGTGAGTGAGAGACTGGGGAGTGAGTGAGAGACTGGGGGTGAGTGAGAGACTGGGAGTGAGTGAGAGACTGGGGTCGAGTGAGAGACTGGGTGAGTGAGTGAGAGACTGGGAGTGAGTGAGAGACTGGGGGGTGAGTGAGAGACTGGGGGTGAGTGAGAGACTGGGAGTGAGTGAGAGACTGGGGGTGAGTGAGAGACTGGGGAGTGAGTGAGAGACTGGGGGTGAGTGAGAGACTGGGTGTGAGTGAGAGACTGGGGGTGAGTGAGAGACTGGGGAGTGAGTGAGAGACTGGGGGTGAGTGAGAGACTGGGGAGTGAGTGAGAGACTGGGGTGAGTGGAGAGACTGGGGAGGTGAGTGAGAGACTGGGGGTGAGTGAGAGACTGGGGGAGTGAGTGAGAGACTGGGAGTGAGTGAGAGACTGGGGTGAGAGACTGGAGTGAGAGACTGGGGTGAGTGAGAGACTGGGAGGGTGAGTGAGAGACTGGGGGTGAGTGAGAGACTGGGGGTGAGTGAGAGACTGGGGGTGAGTGAGAGACTGGGGGTGAGTGAGACTGGGAGTGAGTGAGAGACTGGGGGTGAGTGAGAGACTGGGGGTGAGTGAGAGACTGGGGGTGAGTGAGAGACTCGGGGTGAGTGAGAGACTGGGGTGAGTGAGAGACTGGGGGAGTGAGTGAGACTGGGAGTGAGTGAGAGACTGGGAGTGAGTGAGAGACTGGGGGTGAGTGAGAGACTGGTGGTGAGTGAGAGACTGGGGGTGAGTGAGAGACTGGGGGAGTGAGTGAGAGACTGGGGGTGAGTGAGAGACTGGGAGTGAGTGAGAGACTGGGAGTAGTGAGAGACTGGGGTGAGTGAGAGACTGGGGGTGAGTGAGAGACTGGGGGTGAGTGAGAGACTGGGAGTGAGTGAGAGACTGGGAGTGAGTGAGAGACTGGGAGTGAGTGAGAGACTGGGGAGTGAGTGAGAGACTGGGGGGGAGTGAGAACTGGGGAGTAAGTGAGAGACTGGGGGGTGAGTGAGAGACTGGGGGTGAGTGAGAGACTGGGGGGTGAAGTGAGAGGACTGGGAGAGAGAGTGGAGAGACTGGGGGGGTGAGTGATGAGACTGGGGGTGA